>NC_042999.1:29176084-29243584 GCF_006345805.1 Octopus sinensis | reverse complement strand
TCAGTTCATTGGGTTATTTTGGGGTTTTTTTTTGTCTTTTTGTCTCCAGTAGGATAGTCCCCAAGAAACTGTTTCATTTATTTCAAAACGCATGCAGGTTTCATATGTAGCATAACTATCACATAACACATAAATTCAATCGATTTGACTTCGTTTCACTTCAAATTTAGAAATTTGCTACATCTATACTGCTGAAAAGGTTGTTTGAGATAATCCGTACGAATTAAATATTCCTTTGTCGTGGAAACTTTACAATTCTTTACAGTTAACATACAAAAGTCTCATTTCAAAAATATTTCAAAATGCATGCAAGTTTCATATGTAGAACAATTAACACATACGTTTAATCGGTTTAAGTTAGTTTTGCTACAATTAAGATATTTGGTACATCTTTAATATTAGTGAAAAGGACATTTCAGACAGTCACTAGAAATTAAATATTAAGAAATACATAATGAAAAATACATTATATAAATAGACTGATGTTTTATATTTACACCATAATCTGCTTTCTTCTCTCGCTACGAAAGCACCTGGTTTTAAAATGCATTTCAAATAATGATATTAAGTCCAACAAACCTTGATTATACTTGAGTGTTCAATAGTGTGGAGTTATGGATTCTCTTTTTCTCTTTCTTACACGAGTTTTGCTTTTCACATTCCTAGTTAGGTTGAACTTAAGAGACGTTTGATGCGTGAAGTGAAAATATGAAATAGAATGCAAAGAATGAAATTACAAATAATTGCGAAAATCCTAATTATATATTATTGGATTACCACTAAATAAGAGAGAAAATAATTGGCGCATGGAAATTATTTAATAATTACTTCTCCAAATGTGATATATAAATATCTAATTCGATTTCAAAGATGCTAAAATGTGCTGTAGTGTATTAATCTTCAAAAATTATTTTATTGAAGAAAAGTAATATCGTAAAATACTTTCTAGAGAAATAAAATGGCAGTAATTTCATAAATTCGGTTTAACTCTGCATATCTGTGTTACATTCTGCTTTGACTTCTCATACAGGTGGATGTCTGTTTAAACAAAAATGCTTTAATTATAATTTGTTAACGTTCGTATACTCGTCGATGCAGTTACATGTAATACCATTAAAAGAAATGCTCATAAGAAAAGTGATTGCACAACGGCATTCAGCAACGACTGATTTATTTCCAGTTAAGCTAAAGTTGTTCGCAGAATTCCCATTATAGATACATATAAAATCTCAAGACGCGTGGAATGGCACATTGAATTAAAAGGGATATGTATATATATATATATATCCCTTTTAATTCAATATATATATATATATATATATATATATATATATATAAGTCTTCACAAACGCTCACATTTAAACGCGCAAACACAGACTCACACACACAGACACACACTCATAGAATAATATGTTGTATTGCAAAATATAAGTTGATTTTATAAAAGAAATATGATACTAAAACAGATTTATACATGAATACACTCCGATTAAGTATTCGAAAATTTTCCCCAACATTTTTCGAAAATGTTCACCGAAAATTTAACCAAAAATAGATTTATGTTATTGCTAAAAATAGATTTTTATGTGGCTGCTTTCTGTATATATATAGAGTGAATTCTGGTTTACTACTACTGTCAAGATGCCTCACATTCCACGATACACCAGATTCTGCTTTTCACTTAACAACTATGACGATGTCGACGTTTATAGACTTCAGCATATGGAGCATATTCGTTATATGGTTTTTACGAAATTTTTCACCGAAAGTTTAAACCCAAATTTTTAACCAAAAATTTTTTGAAAATTTGTGCCGAAAATTTTCCCCAAATATTTTTCGAAATTTTTCATCGAAAATTTTACCCAAACATTTTTCGAAAATTATCACCAAAACTTTTTCGAAAATTTGTCGAAAATTTTCACAAAAAATTTTCCGAAAATTTACACCGAAAATTTTCCCCAAATATTTTTCGAAAATGTTCACCGAACATTTTACCCAAAAATAGATTTATGTTATTTAAGCTAAAAATAGATTTTACAGACTGTAGTAGTAAACCAGAGTTCACTCTATATATACAGAGAATGTAGTACCAGCAGCTATATAAACATCTATTTTTAGCAATAATATAAATCTCTATTTGGGTAAAATTTTTGGTGAACATTATCGAAAAATTTTTGGGAACAATTTTCGGAAAAACCATATAACGAATATGCTCCATATCCTGAAGTCTACAAACGTCGACATCGTTGTCGGTGAAAATGTTCGTAAATATTTGGTGAAAACTTTCGTAGAAAATTTTCGGAAAATTTTCGAAAAATTTTCGGGTAAAATTTTCGGTGAAAATTTTCGAAAAACCATATAAAGAATATGCTCCATATATCCCTCGACATCGTTTGCGGTGAAAATTTCCGAAACTTTTGGGTAGAATTTTCAGTGAAAATTTTGGAAAAATTTTTGGGTAAAATTTTCAGTGAAAATTTTCGAAAAACCATATAACGAATATGCTCCATATGCTGAAGTCTATAAACGTCAACATCGTTTTCGGTGAAAATTTAACGAAAATTTTTGGTGAAAATTTTCGACAAATTATTAGTTAAAACTTTCGAAGAAAATTTTCGAAAAATTTTTGGGGAAAATTTTTGAGTAAAACTTTCGGTGAAAATTTTCGAAAAACCATATAACGAATATGCTCCATATGCTGAAGTCTATAAACGTCGATATCGTCATAGTTGTTAAGTGTAAAGCAGAATCTGGTGCATCGTGGTGATTTAGTAGGATTATATCTTCTTCAAGGGCTCTATCTCATTCATCCCCATTATTCGGTACAGTTGAACATAGTAGGTTAAATAAGTATCTTATATAATCATCGCTAACTACAATGAATATTTTGCTTGTTTTAAATACGTTTTACATCTCAACTCGTACGTTACTCTTTTATTACTTTATATTAATTGAAATCATGAATATTTAGAGTAAAGTATTGGTCACTATGCACTTTCTGGCCTTTTCGCTAAGGTTGTGTATCGTGCACAAACATTTCTGTTAATACGTAAGGCAAATGAAATTATGAAACTAATTATGTTTATCTAAACGGCGCGAAATATCAAAGGAATATGTCGCTATTCATGCTATAACGCTAAATATCTGCATGTGATTTTGTAGAATGTATGAAGAGCGCAGTTGTCAATACGCTATACGTGGAATACTGCAGTACAACTTTGTAACTGCATTAAATGGAATCCCTTAATGGCATAAACTACGTAATTCGAGCTGACTTTTGATATAATGCAATACTGATATGCAATTCAACACAACTTTTGCAAGTACTGGTTTTATTTGATCTCCAATATATGAAATGACTTACCACTGAGACAACATACATGGCATTCATACTTTTTCTGAATAACATTTCATATTTAATTCACCAAATTTATCCATTTCTGTCAGTGACATGTTTTTTATTTTTCAATCTCCAATGTATCATTGCAAACAGAAAGCATTGCAATTTTTTCTGCATCGTGCTACTGAGTGCCTGGAACAGTATTCAAAGATTTGAAAAATATATTTCGCACTGAATAAAACGTAACTTAAACTTATTTGAAAGCGTTTTCATGTTAACCAGTCCCCATATTACTTATATGCTTGTTCATTCTTTTAGAAGTATTCAATATCAAGTATCAAGTGAACTAAAATTGAAATGCACTAGAAACTTATATTTCATTAAAATACTTCACACTGAAATTCTTTTAATTTCTTTCAGTCAAAAAGTAGAGATCGTATACGCTTGATATATTTCAATCGGTTGAATCTCCTATTTCAATCATCAATGTGATAACATCTACTTTTCTGGCGCAGAAAGGACTCATACGAAAAAATGTATTGCAACATGAACTATGTTTGGGAAAAAGACACTTCACTTGTGGGGATATTTTTTATTAGAGTTCTGTTCTACCAAGACTGCAGTAGTACTCAATAATATAATCGAAAACTCTATATGGTCAAATATTTGTAAACCTATGGAATCGAATTTCTTTTTATTGTTTGTGTATTCAAAACTAAACAAAGACATATTTGTTGTGAAAAGGTGAAGGATGCACAGACTGTACGCCTTATTTCTGAGTTATAGGACTAGGGTGGAAGTGGTTACTAAATACATGTGTAGGCTACACGCTTCTTGTTCTTAAACATAATTAATTTTCATAGTGACTTCGAAGTCTCGAGTTCTTAAGATGTTGTCGTACTGCGGTTCATCGAAATTAATATGAACTTCATATAGAATGTGTCAGTTACAAACGTCTCTTGATTATGTTGGTGCCATTGCAGGGATAATGGGGTTTTAGGGTGGGTTGTTTATTACGTTTGATGCCACGTTATTGTTTAGAAGTCATCTATGAACTTAGCGATTTGTGTCAACTATAATATATCGGGAAACAGGAGAGTGGCATATATTTATTCAGCTACTTTATATCCAAAGGATTATGGCCGTTTCCCAAACAACGTAGTGCAGAAATAACTTTAATCTCATAAATTATTTCACATGTCTGCACCAATATGCATGCTACACATGTAAAAGTAAAAGATAGCTCTTCAGATGCCCAGAACATCGTGGCTGCAACGACGCTTCACCAATATGTGTGTATGTGTGTGCATCTATGTGCGTTTTCATTTTAAAACTCACAAACGCACGCAAGCAAGAAGGCACACATACACACTCGAACACACACACTGAAACATACATGCATTATTCACGGTGAACGGTCAGAAATAACATAATTATTTCCATATTGAATCTTAACATATTCTGCTATTTCCGCACGTAAATATGCAAATTGTTGGCGAGTTTCTTCATACGTAACCAAATTCTCTTTCGGGGCAAATGCATTTAGGTTATTCCCGTAGTTTAAATGCGATAAGCGACTCTGGGACCTCCAGAGATTTACTATAGCTTTTCTCGTCAGCCATCTACCCGCACATTCGCAAGTATACACACACACGCACACACAGAGTGGCATTCACACATATATTACTATTTTGAACTACTTTTAGTCAAATGAATAGACCGTAGTACTTATGATGTTTTTAAAGATGTAGTTATCCTCACGGATTCTTTTGGCAGATAGCTGTGTTACTGGGATGTAAATACAATACACTGACTGTGAAGTGGTAGTGGGAGGTGGAGACACGATAACACACACCTTTGTATAAAATACAATGTATTATATAATATTGTAGCCTAACCAACTTAAATTTTTTCAGACAACATTTGCTTGTGTTTGGGAAAGTGTGTTTGAGAGTTCTTTAAATTGCCAAAAAGGAATTTGAGTCAGTGACAAAAGTGAGAGAGCTCCAACGTGACCACATACTTAATGCAGAAACATATAAGATAATAAAAGAACACACACACATATATATATCAATAATAATAAAGGGTAACATTAATTAATTAATAATTAATTATTTTACCAAGTGGTTTGGTATATTAAAAGAAGCATTATCGGTATCCTTATACAAACATTCTATTATTATAAGTATAATTATAATTAGCGTACACTAAGCTGCTTCACCACATATCGACATTTAAAAATAGCAGTTAACTACTATTCCCCTACTATAATATATCTCCCAGACAACAATACTCTCAATTCCCGTAGGTAAAGAGAAAAAACAACGAATCCACCAGGTTTGATTAACTGCATACTCATTTCTGGATTAAATAGATGTAAACTTTACTCACTTATTTCCGTCTTTTTACTCACTTATTTCCGTCTTCAGTGTAGTATTTCAATTATAAATTTCAGAGTACTAATAATCAAAATATGTATTCGACCAAGCGACATCGAATAGCTAATGTCCAAAAGCCAGTACTTCTCCACTCATACAGACGGGCGAGAACTCGCATTCTTCCCCAATCACCCACTTGTGATCCCGCAGAAACTGCAGTTTAACTATCAGGGACTGAATCATATTACCAATAATAATAAAGAGTAAAATTAATTAATTAATTAATAATTAATAATTTTATCAAGCGAATAATAATAATATTAACAAGCGACACCGAATAGCTAATATCCAAAAAACAGTGCTTCCGAATGTATACAGACGAATGAGTACTGGTTTTTAGCTATTCGATGTCGCTTGGTCGAATACATATTTTAATTATTAGTAGTCTCAAATTTAGCATTAAACTAATACACTGAAGACGGAAATAAGTGAGTAAAATTGAATTATAAATACGCTATGTATATCCAAGAAATATTTTAGGTTATATTTATGTATTATATATTTGAGAAAAATACAAGGATACTGCACGCTGAGAAAATAAAACAAAAATGAAGAGGAAAATGGGAGGGTATAAAAAACGAAGTCAAGGGAACTAATACGCCCCGTTTCCTTGACTGGAGAAACAGCAATTAATGTAACTGTTATAGAAAGAATCAACAGCAAATATGTGAAAGAATATGAGACATCGACGTATTCTGGAGCGGGTGCTTTTCTCCAGTTCCACAAAAGCCTGTCCATGTGTTTGCACCTATTGGAAGTGTGAGATATGGAAGTAAGCAGTGTTTTAGAATATTTAGACCTAAGCAGAATGCGAGATCTTTCTGCAGCGCATAAGTTGTATTTCTTAGATCCATTCACATATTGCTTGGATTCCTCCCCGATACTCCACTGAAATATGTATGTTATGAAGCTAATCTTTAAACTCAATATGTGGCAATATGTCAGAAGGAAGACAAGTTCTCATAAGACTTTTTTAACCACCATCATATAATCTGGCTAATCGACAAAAGTATTACATCTAAGTTGGCCAGAAATTTATCAAGTTTGGGACCAAATATATACCATATGGAATAAAGTGAATAGTCGTGAAAAAAAAACAAGCCATAGCACAAAGATTTCATATTTTTTTTAGATCTAGGAATTCCAACACTGTTTGATTACAGGTCTGAAAGTTTTGTCAGGTGCGAAGACATAGAAAGTGAAGAAAGGAAAACATCTAATGCCTGTTCAACAGGTGATCAGAAAAACACTGTTATGTATTATTCATGTTCACATGTCTTTTGTTTGCCAACAGGAGTTACAAATTGCAAATATATGTTTCCTATACATGTGCAATTTTGTAACACCTATCTTCAAATGAAACACATGTAAGTGTCAATAAATGGAATGAAAATCATTTGTATAATGTATTTTTGGTTATATAGTTACTCTGAAAAAAGTTTCTAATACTTTTCAAATTTAATGCCTACTTCACGCAATTATAACATCTATATACAATTTTGGACTACGAAATATGTTGATGTAGCATAGGAGGACACAGTATGGATTATAATGCCACCTACATTTTATATAGATATGTGCATGTGTGCGTTTATGTGCATGCCCGCTCATTCACAAACAGGTAACTTAACTCATTAATCTTTGCATGTTTTTAAAGTTAAATTCCTATACATATATATTTATTTATATATTAATTTTTCTTAGTTTTTTCATTCGATTAATTACTCTCTGCCAAACCCATTTTACCATATATATATATATATATAAAATATTATTTGAGACAAAACCACTATTTTGCAAAACAAACAAGGAAAGACTTAATCAATACATAAAATTTAATAAATAGTCAAAAAAACCGCCACTACAATCGTTTCTTGTCTTGATCGACAATCTTCAGGTGGACTTCCATCTAAAAAATCAAAATTTTAAAATATAAAAATAATACTTTTAAATAATTAAAGTATAAATGAAAAAATGTAAGTATATAATCCATATATAACCATATATAATCCATATCTAAATATAGACTAATTACCACGAATTCCTAAAAAAACCATGATAAAACAAAACTCTTAAAAACATATAACGATAAAATCTCCCTTTGCTAAACTCTATAACAAACCTATAAAGTAAACCCCCTAACCTAAACATTCACACACAAAAACCACACGTAACCACAGACTCACGACTTATACACATACCTATACTAACTTATAAACCTCAATATACACCAAAACCCACTCCCTCCCCACACAGACAAATTAACATATACATCCCAAAACCTAAATAACAAACCCATATACACATTCACACACAAAACACACACTCACACGCAAAACACTCACACACAAAAGATACATATACTCCCTCACATATACGCCTATACATACTCACTAAACTCGACATATACAACAATACTTACACACCCACAAAAAACATTATATACATTTATGAGCTTTAACTCACTTAGCATCTCTAACAAACAACTTGCAGTAACCCAATCCCATTCTCTATGCCTACCTCACTACTACACTATTCCATTCACATTCCAAGCAACGCTAGTCCACCACCCGTTTATTCACGTTTCATTCATAATTTTTGAGTGGTGTTCGTTTTGAGTGGTGTTCCTTGTTTGTTTTGCAAAATAGTGGTTTTGTCTCAATAATATTTTATAATATTTTACTATAAATTGGATTTAATCCTAAATCTGATTTTTTTTCCCTGTAAATTTGATATATTCCCTAATATTTATTATTATATATATATATATATATATATATATATAATATATATATATAATATATATATATATATTACATTTATTTATTTATATTTCGTGGATATTTTCTTAGTTTCTGGTAACAATGGCAAATAAATGAGAAATACAATAATAAAGAATTAATGCGCCGACACAACAAAACTATTAGGAATATTTAAACATGAGCAATATTCAATAACAATCTTTTCTAATTTAGCAAAATTAAGATAAATGCTATATGCGATCCACTTATGTATAAAAGAAAAAAAAACAATGAAGAAGCGAGTAGAACTGAAAGAAAAGATAAAAAAATATAATTACATATAAACCAAAGATATCTCCACTGTGCGCATCACTACCAAACAAAGTAGCAAATCGGCGACACTAGTGAATACACATACGTTAATTATTAATGGCAACATGCCAAGCATTGACGGAAAATTGAGAATATTGCTATGAAAAACAAAAGTTTAAAGAAAAGCCATATAAATTCTGTAATTTAAGCTTAGTGGTTAAAACAAAAATGCATTCAAACAGAGAAAAAAAGAAAGACACAGTGGGAATAAATAAGAAGCAAAATAAAAGAGACAATAGACTGAACCAGAGAGAAAGCACTTG
Source organism: Octopus sinensis (assembly GCF_006345805.1). Lineage (NCBI taxonomy): Eukaryota > Metazoa > Mollusca > Cephalopoda > Octopoda > Octopodidae > Octopus > Octopus sinensis. The sequence goes on along the minus strand of NC_042999.1, from coordinate 29,234,427 downwards.
GAAGAATAACTTAATGGAAATATCTGCAGGGGAAGAAGATGGAATGAAAGTCTACATTCAATGGCTTATAATTGGTGAACTTAATAATGTAGCGTATTATTTTCTTCTCCGTCTTCTTCTTCTTCTTCTTCTTCTTCTTCTTCTTCTTCTCTTCTTCTTCTTCTTATTATTATTATTATTATTATTATTATTATTATTATATTATTATTATTATTATTATTATTATTCAGTAGTTTTATTTTTATAGCGTGCTTTCACTTCACTACCGAGCGCAGCTCTGTGTGCCTTGGGTATGTGCTGTGATTTGTTGTGATGCTCTGGTGGTTATTGTATTGAAAGTGTTCTGCGTAGGATGTGTGCAGTGCCTAGTAGTGCAATTTTCTGTATGTTATATGTGTTTGTAAGTCCTGGTGTTTTTGTTATGTATTTGTCTAAATATGTTTTTATCATGCCTAATGCACCTACTATGATAGGAATTGTTTCTGTTTTCAGATTCCACATTCTAGTTACCTCTATTTCCAGGTCTTTGTATTTTGAGAGTTTATCCATTTCTTTTAGAGACACGTTGTCATCTGCCGGTATTGATACATCAATTAGAAAGCATTTTTTTTCTTCATGATCTCTGACAACTATATCTGGTCTGTTGGCCTTAATATCTCTATCTTATTATTATTATTATTAATATTATTATTATTATTATTATTATTATTATTAGTAGTAGTAGTAGTAGTAGTAGTAGTAGTAGTATCATCATCATCATCATCATCATCATCGTGAATATTATTATTGTTGTCATTATTATTTTGTTATTTTTGTGCTTTTGTTGTTGCTGTTCTTGTTATATTTCTCATTGTTTATTAGGAACATATTTGGCTTTCAAGGGATACTGGTTAATTTGAACCAATGCAATACATTTGACATGGTGGACTATCGCTATGTGTTGGCTGTCCTAAAAGCTGCTGGCTTCGGGTCTGTCCCTGACGAATGGATCATTACAATGTATAGTGCCACCTGTTTGCCATTCAAATTAAGTAGCCACCTCCGAAACATATCTGTATTTTACGTTCGGTTCATTAAAGATACCCCATTTCCCCGCTTTTTTTATGTTTTAGCATTAGAATCTTTGCAAGGAAGTCTGGAGAATTCGAGGTATACGCGCTGGAAGTTGGCCACTGGAGACGTCTGTGTGCGTTTGCAGACTACATCAGAGACCTTGTATACTGGATACTGGATGAGTATCAGACAAGTACAGGAGCAAACATAAACGAGGACAAATCAGTGGGATGGCTACTAGACTTTTGGAGAGGCAAAACCATGTTGACTAGCGATGATTTCTCTCACTTGAGGAGATATCCAGTAAAAGTGTATGGAACCTGGTTCTGACTAGATACCCAAGTGGCCAAGCTCAATAACAACTGGAAATATAGGAAGCTGTCTTTAAAATATCAGACATAAGTACGCCGAGAAAAACTGTGTCGATATTGAAGACCTTGCTTTTTCAATTCTTATGGATGTGTCAGCTTTCGATGATTGTAAAACCCTTCTGCTGTCAGCACTCGTACTCAGTCCGTGATGGCTTGTAATGTCATGCTTGATTTTAGTAATCGATGAGTACAATTTGAGTAGTATCCTGTAGATATTTTCGGGTCGAAGACCATGAGCAAATTCTAAAGATCTTCGTCATGTCAGTACTACAGGGGGTCACCGCATGCTTGACACAAGCTTTTCAGGAATGGAGGTGCTAACTGTGGAAAATACCCGATTTCCATGCAGTAGGACGAAACAATCCTGCACGCAATAGGTTAGTGTCCGTGCGTTAGAGACTTATGGTCTTGTGATGAGCAAATTTGTTCTCCTGTAAGATTAATCGAGTTGCTCGGTGAGTGTATTGTGCAGATCATCACACCCCCTTACTTTAACAGGGAAGAGGGGTAAGATCATTCTCCGCTCAGTGGCTGTATTGTCAAACCAAGTGAAATGTTTGAAGACAGGCAGTTTGTTATCTGGCCAAGTTTTTCTCATTTGTAGTCAATGAATGGCGAATTAATTAAAAAACAAGAATTAATTCTTCTTCTTCTGCTTCTTCTTCTTCTTCTTCTTCTTCTTCTTCCTCTTCTTCTTCTCTTCTTCTTATTATTATTATTATTATTATTATTATTATTATTATTATTATTATTATTATTATTATTATTATTATTATTATTATTATTATCATCATTATTATTATTATTGTTATTATTATTTTTATTATTATTATTATTATTATTATTATTATTACCATCATCATCATCATCATCATTATTATAACTGTCTGTTATTGTCTTTGCACAGCTTCTAACGCTGGAGACGTGCTATGGTGTCAGCTCTTCAGTACCAGTGAACTAGAGTAACACCCCCTATTTTTCGAGCACCATCCTGATTTTCCGAATGGCTCCGAGCAGTGCTGTTTTCTACAAGTGCACTACCCTTATAGCAGCCACTAAATTGCTGTAGCCTTCTTCCTGAAACCTTTCTGTTTTTGTGGCAGTAAATTCAGTGTAGATGCACGTATCTGCTTTCTGTAAGTATTTCTCTTAACAGCTTCAACATTAATGGTAATCAAGTGTTTGTTCTATAGTTTCTAGCTGCGTTACACTTTTTTCTAATCTTTCATAATGAGTAGTGTCCTCTCTCTAATAAGCTAATCCTAACACTTTAATCCTTAATGCAATAGTTAGAATTAGATCTGGCTGCCCCTCACTCACTACTTCTTCCCTCTTTTTGTGCTACCATACTGCATCTCCATTATTACTCCATAACTTTTCAGCTTCATCTACTTTATGTTTCTCATCTTCGGTACCTCTTTCTCCATCATTCATTTCGTTATAAAATATACTGTGCTTTGTCTCAAATAATAAGTTCTATTGATCCCGCGATCCTGACCTATTCTTTTCTGATATATGGAGAGCTTGTCTTCTACTGCTTTGATACATTGTTTCAACTCTTCTCTTACTGTACCAATTTTTTTCTCTTTGGCAAATATCTTTTGTAAATAGATTATGTGTATCGTCTTTTTCCTAGCGTATTCAGATTCCAGGCTTCTATTCTACTCACATCTTGTCTTAAAGTGTTCACTTTATTTTGTAGTCTCCTTTCATCTTACCATTTGAGACATAAAATCTTCTAGTGACTACGAACTTTCAGGCATAGATTAGTGATTTAGTGTCTCCTTTACTTTTTGTCTGTTTCCTACTGATAACAGAATCTACTCTTCTAGTCATTACCAGAGGCTTACGTCTGTTGGCGCCTTTTAATGCTGGTAATCATGTCCTTACTTCTTCGCTCATTACATCCTGCAGCTCATCTAAACATTTGCAGATTTCTTCAATTAAATCACTTAAGTCGCTTGTGCTAGTAGTCCCTTCCTTATTTATAGTGCTATTATTATATTTTCCTTTAGGTTCTTCTTTGGTTTGAGCTCTATGTCTTATATTGTTGTTTGTCTTTACTACATCCTAATGTTTCCTTTCCAGTAGTGACCTCTTCTACCTCCAATTCTGTCATCCAATTTTCTCTCCGAATAGCAGTAGCTTAATCTATTGATCACTGCTTAGTCTCTTTAAACATATCCTTCGCTACCCAAAGTGTTAACATCCGTGTTCTATAATCCCTTCTTTTAGGTGCACTTTCTAAGTAACACTGTATCACTAAACTCTTTTCTTTCCTGGTCAACGTCCTCCTCTTTACTCTGTTATCTGCCAATCCTGTTTTTAGTTAACAGTTGTGGTTATACTGTTTTATATTTTAGAGATGAGAAATTCTGTACATTATTTACATTATTGATATTTGACGGATATGTGTCCTCGTCTACTCCCTTCTTACCACAATACTTAGCAGCATTTGTGTATTTATATTCCACGGAGGTCGACTTCGTTAGCCATTTTTTCGGTGGATAAAATAAATACCCGTTGAACTATTGAGGCACTGTAATCAACTTGCCCATCACCTAAACTCCATGTGATATTTAGTGCTGTACAACATGCTCTCTATTGGCTAACTCAACCCTTTTCCATTCTGAGTTCAAAGAGCGTCGATTTCGATCTTCGGTTTCATCCCACAGAAATAAAATACCTATCCTGTAATGATTCAGATTGCATCAACTTTAAAATATTTAGGCTTGTTCATCTACTAGAAACAATTATTTTCATTATTGCTTATCTCATTGTTGTGATCATTGTTCTTCTTGCATAATTGTCTATCATGTTTTGACTCGACGTTCACCACCGCTCCTTAGTCATATTATTATCATTGGTTATGTTTGATGTTATTGATTTACTCCTTGTTAATATTGTAACCTTTATTGATGAGATTGCTGCCGTTGTTTATGTGCATGTGTGTGTGTGTGTGTTTGTATGTGTGTGTATGTGAAAAGTGCTACATCTTTTACTGTAGAAATCAACCTGTATAATTTTTAGGAGCACAATATCAGAAAAACCATGAACATCTTTTTATCATGCTCCCAAACTATATATTTTCCGCTTATATTGTTGTTTCTATGTGCTTTCTTTACCTAAAAAATTAGTGATGACTCAACATAAAAAGAACCAGAATGGTTACACACATGATTAAACGGTAGTCTTAAAGGGGAAGGTTTAAAGCTTATAGTCTGTCTATGAAGTGCTGCTACAACTACTGTGAAATCTTTCATGCATTAATTTCAAATCGTTTTATTACTATATCATTTCTTTTAAAGTAAACTTACATCTGACTGTTCAAAGAACAATTCAGCTACGTCTCATGAAAATGTACAACTTTGTGCTGTCATGCTCGAAAAAATAGGTTATAAAGCTTTCGCTTTATCAAGAGTACAAAAGTGGACAGCTGTATTCAGAAGGAAAAGTGAGAGTCTTGATGATGACACAAGATCTGGACAATACGCAATTGCTGGGCGTGTCCATTACGTGGTGATCGATGTTAGGCGAATAACTATAACCCAGACAACCAATGCTATATGCATATCCCGTGAGAGAGTTTGTAATATTCTGTATAACGCACTTGGCATGACGAAGGTCAATGTTCGGTGGGTGCCATGTCTTCTGACATCTGATCAAAAGCGCACAAGTCTTATCACGTCACAGGAAATCCTGATATTGTTTGGCCCTTTGTAGCTGGTTTTCTTGAACGTTTCTAAAACCGTGATGACTGTTGGCTTCAAAACTTTGAACTAGAAACCAAAAGACGATTTTTAGAGTGACGAACACTTCTTCTCAACTCCCACGAAGAGGCGAAGGTCATTTCATCAGCAAGGAAGCTGATGGGTGCAGTTTTGGAGGAGGCAAAATGTATTGTTTTCTTCAAACTGTTTACACTATCAACGCAGTGTAATATAGGAAATTGCTGAGGCGGTTACATTTGTTTTTTTAAGACAAAAAGTGCAGGAATAATGACGAAAGATCCAGAATACGATCCCAGGGTTTCCATAACTGCGTGACTGTAGCATTGAACTACTTGATCACCGTCCCTATTCTCCTGATTTGGCCACAAACTCATTCTTATCAACTCCCAACGTGATAAAACACTTCGCTAGGAGCTAGTATCACAGCAATGATGGTGTCATAGTCATTGTTGAATTCTGACCAAGATGATAATACGAATTCTAGGCCGGATTTCATATGTGACAGGAACTCTAGGACCGGTATATTGGTGCGCAAGGTTATTATTTGGAAGGAAATTATGTTAAAAATTAGGTAAATAGGTAATATTTTATCGAACAAAACTAGTTCATAAAAATTTTGAAACCACCTCGTATAAATTTAAATAGTTTCGCTTTCTTGGAGATATGTTGTTTCAAGATGGATTAGCTGATATTACTAACATATTAGACAGTGGCTTTGATGCTTGCACATTCGTTCATTTACAAGTACATTATTGGTATATGTTCGCCTTATATGAACACTGATCGGAAAATATGTGACGGAAGATTATATAAAGTATTACAACCGTAAATATTGCTTTATTTCTTTATTCTAGAGAATAGCTTCCACTTTGTTCACCTTTTAAAAGACCGTAGTATAAATGAAGACACTTTTGACTCCTATTTTTAGCATATCAACAAGAAGACGAGCACTCTTAGGACGCTCGTTTGTACTTAGTGAAGGTATATGTACTCCATTACTGTTATCACCAGCCAAGCATCATCACCATGAGCTGCAGCATCAGCATTAGCAGCAACCGCAGCAACAGTATCATAATCAATGATTCCATATCCCTCATCCTCAAAACTGTATCAAGATTTACTTGTGTGTTTTTATAATCCACACTGTGCATTGACGAACATCCTCTGAAATGTTTTCATTTTTCTAAAATGTGCATTTTGATTACGATTTTTTTATAATTTTATACTAGGATAGTCATGAAATGGTGACTGACTTTTTAGTATGCAAAGGATTTATATGTGTGACTCTCAGACTTAGCATATTTTAAACCTCATTGTTCAATGTTACGTAAAAGAAATATCCCAAAAGTATAAGGCAGCCATATTGAAGCTACACTTAGAACGATGCGCAAATTAAGAAATAATACTATGTTATCCATTACCCGTGTCTCAATTACTCCATTTGTCAGGTGGCAGCCTTAGGTGAAAGAATAAATAATATACTTAATAACCGAGTACACTATATTTGATGTAGGTCGATGGTTGTGTTGTTTGAGAATAAAAACTATAGAAAAAGAATAAGGAAAAAATCAAAATACGTAAACGGCGAGAAAATATATAAAGATATATTGCAGTATCGTTTCATCTTTTCAACTAGTAGTAAACAGATGCATTAATATTGCTACATTAACGATAAATTGGTATCGTGGAAGTATCTGGTAAGAAATGTACGAGAAATATCTATATCTATAAATAAACACACTCTATACAAATGTATGCACAAACAACTTCTCATATAAACAGATAACTATTAGAAAATAAACAGGTTTCATCACATTTACGTTTGATCTGTTGCATTCTTCAGTATGATATATAGAATTTTCTTATTACCTGGGGAATCTTTTAGATTTCCGTTTAATTTTTTTTTATTTTCATACAGTTTTGTCAGAGTACAACAGCGTTTCTAAATAAATTTGAAATATAGAATACATGAATACATATTCTGGATATTGCTAGTACTCTACTGAAGGAAGTAATATAATATGCAATATATTCACTTACAATGCAACAAGTACGTTTATATGTACATGAATATACACGAGCTCAGATATACATACAAACGTACTTATGTTTATAGATATATATATATAATATATATATATATATATATATATATATTATATATATATATATATATATATATATATATATATATACGTATGTAGAGAGAGATAGAGATAGATACATAGATAGACAGAGAGGTAGCTGGCTAGATATGATATATATGTGTGTGTGTGTGTGTTTGTGTGCATCGGTGATTGCGTTTATGTGTGTATATGAATGGGGGCGTGGGGGTGCCTACATATACACATACAGGTAGATAGATCTACATATATAAATGCACACACATATTCATATTTAGTGAGAGAGAATTATGGAGTTACAGGTGGATAGATACATAAATGGATATTCATACATATATATATATATATATATATATATATATATATATTATATATATATATATATATATATATATATTATATATAATATATATTTGCATAGAGACATTAGTACATACACAGACGCGACCACACACGCGGAAGCACACAAATACATACATACACGCACGCATGCGTGCACACACGGACACAGACACAAACACACACGCACATATATATCCATATATATATATATATATATATAATATATATATATATATATATATATATATATATATATATATATGTACATATATATATGTATATATATATATACATATATACTATATATACATATATATATGTATATATATATATATATATATATATATATATATATATAATATATATATATATATAAGTTTTAATCAAGAATGAAATCAGTACAATAACTTGAATTCCCCACCTGCATGTATCGTGTATTTGAATGGCAGACACCTGAATGTCAATGTGAATTTTATTGATGAAAATTATTCCCGCATTTCGAGTATGTATCATAACCGTCAAAATGAGAAGGATTGTTAGTCTCAAGGTTCAAGAATTTTCTTTTTGAAATTATTTCATCTTCTCGAGTACAGCTGGTCATAATTGATCCTTCTTAATGAGGATATCTAATTTATGACGATGCCTAATTCGGATATAATTTTCATAAATCAAGGAAATCTGTTGCATGTTTCCTTACAAAAAGGAATTTGTGTATGTGAGAAGGTGCGTGGCTTACTTGTTATGATATACGGCTCACGATTCTGAGGAGCTGAGTTCGATTCTAGGTGGCGATTTTATTTCACGATGCCGAGGAAAATTAGCAGTGCCTGGATGTCAAAATTCTGTATCACACTGAATCACCTGTAATTCTACGATATGGGTGCACGTATCTGTGGAGTACTCATCCACTTGCATGATAATTTCAGGAGCAGGCTGTTTCGTTCTTCAGATCAATTACATACCTCATCAACGATTTCTAAGAAATACCAGTTATATTTTTTTATATATGCGTCCATATATACACACACATATGCATATATACATAAGCATACACAGGCATAACTGCGTAAATGTGAATCTACATACACACGGACCAAAACATAGACACATACGCACACATGCACACACAGACACATGCGCACACACACACATAAGCACACACATATACACATGCTCCTATATTCATTTTCTTTTATGGCTGTTGAAAACTAGGTAGGTTAGTACCAAGTATATTGTTAGCCAATTATATCGACCCGGTATTAGAGACTTCGTCTATGACACCGTTTTCATAATATTGAAATGATGAATTGCAGTAACATGTAAAGTGATGTAAAAATCATCTATAACTTACGAGAGCGTTGTAATTCTAGAATGGTATCTTCTCTATGATCAGTGAAAATAATTGCAACTAGCAAGGCAATTTCAGAAATCTTGGCATAGTTGTTTTCTTATACATTGGCAATATTTTGAAAAGGATATGCGTGCTTATAAATACATCCTTTTTCAAATTAGGATTATGCTGTTACATTTGAATGAACTTTCATATCAAGTGTAAGTATAAGTAAACTTGACGACCACTTTTCAAGAGAATGTAAAATATTTTTACGCACATAGGTATACTCAGCCACATATATAGCTTCGTTAGTGATTGAGCCATATTCAAGACCTGGATTAATCATCTGCATAGGTGTATTGATCTTTGCTAGTATATTCTATTTGACTCAATCACAAACCATCCACAAACCAGAAGATTTGGCATTTCTTCGACAGGAGCTATTCCCTTCAATTATTTCCAATCGTCAGTGCCATTTTCGGTATTGAAATGTTAAGGATTATTCGCTCATGCATTGAGAGTACAACGATGCTTTCAATAAATACTTATTTTGCTCCAAAGCCAGAATATCTGGCAAGAACAAGAACCAACTGACATGATGCGGAGATAAGATCTGCTGCATTATATTAAGTAGCATTGCTCCATATATTCAAAATGAAAAATTGGTTTCTGCTTGACTAACTTGAACAACAATTCACTGCATTTCATATATGCATTTCATACACTGCCAACCGCAAAGATTAGGTGATGTCATAGGCTGTCATAGGGTTAAGTATACATGCCTACATGCGTAAAAATATAGTACAAATATACATATATAAATGTATATACATATCTCGCTCTTGCTCTCTTATATACATATATACAGCGGGAATGAGAGCGAGCGAGAGAGAAAAGAAGAGCCAGTAATATATTAATGTAATATGGAATGATGCTATTGTGAAAGAGAATTTTGAGTAATTCTGCCTTCGTCGATGGGATTGTGTATTGGTTAATAATACAAATGAAATAACTTCCAATCATAATATTAATGAGATCAATACAACGGTTGGTGATCATCAAATCCCTGCGTTCCTACTACACTAAACGCATGATATTGAACAAATTGCTCCTGCTTATATTCATCCTGCAAAATGTTATATACATGAATACCAACCGGGATATCTAGTTACGTTGTACAGTTTCGGTTGCATTCCACAATGTACATTGGACGAATTCTCCCAGTTTTCACTCAATATGAGAAATATGAATATGGCCTGGTTTGAAGCTGGACAGTAATCTCTCAGTGGAAGCTTTTCTGTACTGGGTTGAGTGATATATCACAAGAATTAACAGCACATTAATATAATTAACGCTAATTATATAACCATTACCTCGCTGTATATGTAGTATTTTGTGATTATTTCTCCTATTCAAGGAGTTCCTCGGAAATTCTTATTTTCGCTGCCCCAGCGACATACCCAGCAAATAAAAGCACCGGACGGACACATGCACACATATTTATATATATTTGCACACAAAGCACACACAGAGACACATATATACACTCGCATATATACACACACATACGTATACATATAATATACAAGTATGTATACAAGTTAGTCCGCTGTGTCTTTATGTGTGTTTAGTTGTGTGTTATGCAGCAACTTCAATCGGCATATACATTGTTGGGCGATGAAATGCGAAAAATGAAAACTTGGTAAATAACATAGAGTATGTTTTGCTTATATATAAAAACTGATTTTATTTAAAACTGGCATTTTGTTTGTATATCATTTCTAAAAAGAATGCTTTGTATATTTAAACTATTTCTATCAAAATTCAAAAGCACTTATTAAAATGAAACTTGAATATAACACATAAGATGTTTTCGTTTCATTTGATACAAATACATTCTGAATATAATTTTGCATCAATACGCTGAGGAAAAAAGTCATAACTTTACCCATTGTAGGTTATGATAATACAATGAAATATGAACGATTGATAGATTCATTATGAAGTAAGTGAAAATTATCTAGTACTGAATATTTTTATTTTGTCGCTCTCGGTTCATATTCTGCATGTATATAACCGAAATCCTTTCACAAATAATATTTTCCTCTCTCAGAAAGTACCTAAATAGATTGGTGAGTGTAATATTTGCTTAGTGTATTTTTGTCGCCATTATTCACTACATAGACTAACTGTTACTGTTGATCGTGCTGTATGTTGATGTTATTTCTTCTATTTGTTATGGGGTGAAAGCCCAGATCAGATATGGTTTCGAAGAACTATGGCCATAATAATTTCAGTCAAACCTGCTCGATCTATTATGGCAAATATAGTTTTGAATGCTTCACATCAATTATAAGATTTTAAGATTCGAGGGGGATTTGAGTTATATTTTCATCAGATAAAGCAGAGATCAGTAAGATGGAAAACAATTTAATAAATAAGAGTCAAAATTACAAAATATATTGCAAAAATTAATCATTTATTCGAATATGTTACAATACCACGAAGCGATTTTTTTATTTTGGTTTAAAACGTTCGTACCATGCCAGCCAGTTCGAAGGAATAGGTTAGGCGATAGCTATGTCCCTAGTGCTCAACTGGTATTTATTTTAACTACTCCGAAATGACGGAAGACAATTTCGGCCTAAGCGGATTTTGAACGGACAAAATACGGCTTAGCATTTTTCGCGGCGTACAAACGATTCTGCCAGCTCACCGCCTTGCACTAGTTTAATATGTGAGACATCAGAAATTGGTGCGAAATTCCATTCCAACTACCTACATAGATATTTTAGAATTATAATCATTGAAAAGAACAGATGTTGTTGTTGAGACTTTGACCAAAAAGAAATCAAAAGAAATCAATATAATTTATTATTTTGATGCCAATGCCTTTCCAGATTTGTCGGAATTCATCCAGACAACAGAGCTAGGTAAAATGTTTTCCAAGTGGTAATACATACAAAAAAAGGAACTGAAATATTTTCAGCTCTTTTTATTTTCTATTTATCCATTTTGTGGCCATTAGAAGTAACGTCTATATTACAATGCAATACGTCAATAAATCTAAGACTGCATGAAATACAGTTGGTTGTTCAGTTTTCTGCAACACATTTTCATGGAGATTAGTCAATTACAATGATATTTACTTCCTTTGCTAACAATACACGTGCGCCGGGGTGTATGTGTAAGTGTGTGTGTGTGTGTGTGTGTGTGTGTGTGTGTGTGTGTGTGTGTGTGTGTGTGTGCGCGCGAATGCGTAACTGTTTGCTGTGTGTGTATACATATAAGTACATATATATAAGGTGGTGAGCTGGCAGAAACGTTAGCGCGCCGGTCGGAATGCTTAGCGGTATTTCGTCTGTCGTTACGTTCTGAGTTCAAATTCCGCAGAGGTCGACTTTGCCTTTCATCCTTTCGGGGTCGATAAATAAAAGCACCAGCTTCGCACTGGGGTCGATGTAATCGACCTAATCCCTTTGTCTGTCCTTGTTTGTCCTCTCTATGTTTAGCCCCTTGTGGGCAATAAAGAAATATATAAGTACACATATATATATATAATTAGATGATTGGCTATTATTAACCTAGTTTACTCATAGCTTATTATTAAATATATATGCTGCTATCGGGCGTATGTTAGATACGCTAAATACATAGAGTAATTTTCAGAATTTCAAAATTTGAAAGATGATAAATTTGTTGATAAACGAATCATGTTTGGAAGAGTGTAATGTTGAAATTTTCGAATCTGTTTTCTACAAGAGCAATTATAAATTGAATATTATTATATCTTCTTTTAAATAGCATTCTTTTAAATGAAATGTCATTGTCCTTGAGTTATATTTATCAAATTTATTTTACGACCCTTCTGTAACTACGCCTTCTAGTATTTAATCTGTTCCTCTAATAAGGCCATATATATGATTTCTCTCCGGTTAACTCAGTACAAAGTTTGAAATTGCTTGATATTGAAGTGTATTACACACCATTTCATATTTCAAGGAGATCACGTCTGTTAGAATCTCTCTACCTCATTGTGTGTCTATAGTTTAGGTTTCTTCTACTTTTTTTTCATTTATTAAGAAGGGATTTTTATACATTCGAACGACATTTTGCCAGATTGTAGGAATTCGATCAAATTTTGGTAGATAGTGCCATGTAACACTCATTCAAAAAAGACTTGACATACTTACTTCATAGATTAGGTTGTCAAGTATGAAATTTGTAGTAACTATATGGAAAATTTATATATGAACATTACCATTGGATACAGTGAAACTAATGTATTATTTCTGAATATAATAATCAAGGAATACCCTCATTCAAACAGATATTCACTACAAACCAATAGATTCTAAACAATGCCTACTCTACTCCTTATGCAAACCCAAACACACGAAGAATACTACCCCCTTTGATCTAGCAAGAAGTATCTGAACAATTGTTCCAAAAGCTGAAATTCGCAATAAAAGACCACAGGGACAAAAACAAGTACTACTTAAAAAACAATATCCATTGTCTATGTTAATAATGAATCAAATTGACCATGCCAAAGGAATGAATATCGAAGAACCACGAAGAACGAAAAGTGCTCTACACAATGCAATGCTCTACCCTTTATTACGACACACATTCTAAGAAACGCAGAGATTTACAATATTGTCCACCAGAACAATCATAATAAGACCCAAGAATGAAACAAGCATTCTAAATACACCAGCTAATCCAAAATTCAGCCCCTCAAAGATTCCTTACAGTGCTAAATTACCTCTCAACAATTCCTACATCCACAGCCTAAATGTGGGGCCTCCCCAACCCAATTGCGACACATGCCGCAACATATAAATTCAAATCTAGACTGCCTTTTACTGTAAAAAAACCAATTAATATTTTATTCAATGCATTTGATATACGCTATCAAATATTAAGGATTTAATGAAGATTACATAGGTCAAACAATGCTTACTCTTTTCAAAAGACTGATAATTCACTAACAACAAATAAAGACCCCGGTACTAGACAGATTCAACTGAGTGGACACATCGACATATGATCAAAAACTGATTCCCCCAATTTCCAGTTCTTTACACTCAACGAATACCACAGATGAATAAAGAATAAAGAAAATTCGTTCATACAAAAGTGCAAACGAAGATTGAACAAACATTAGTAGAGTAAATATACAAATAACTGTTCAGTCACAAAGTTCATTCTGTTACTTATCATGGGTATACTACAGAGCTAAAACCCTAAACCACTCCTGCACACTCTCCCAATACAGAGGACAAGAGTCGTATGGAGTGCCTTGACTATAACAAACCATGTGCGTTCAACAGTGTAGGACTTATTTTTAGGCGCAAAATATCCTGTCACGTCACACGAACGCAAGGATCTAGCATGAATCGTAAAAAAAGGTTGTAAATTTAATCATATGTCAATTCTCTACACACACTTGACAGAAACCATTCAGACCATTGGACATGTCATTTTGGGAGATATCATGTCCAGTTAACCGTATCTGTCTTAACCTACGACGCCTAACATTGTCACTTGATGCGAAAACACAAACGAAGAGGAAAACACAAACATTTCTAAGACTGAAAAATCCCATTCAAAACATATACTAATTTGAGCCAAGAACACCCTATAAAAATAGGGCATGCTTGAATCGGTAGTCAGAACCAAGACAGCTTCGACATAAGCCACATGAACTTTTTTTAAAAAATCAGTGTAAAATGTGAATCCGGTTAAAGCTTGCTGCAGAGTGGATGCATTCATTCATTTTCTAAGTTACAATTTTTGATATTTTCACGAGGTAGTGTAAAAGAAGTGCAATTATAATTTTTTATTTAATTATTTAGATTAATAAATATTCTCCTTTAAATTCAACCATAAAAAATTCAAATATTTAACAAAAGTATTCAATAAAATGAAAAAAAAAATCAGGTAAATTATGAATTATTAATTTTCGATATTTATTAGTTTAATAGCATTACATAGAAAAAGTTGATAACATTGAAAATGCGGACGCTTGGGGGCTAATGTTATTAAGTAAATATACTGGGAAAAGTAGAGGAAAAGTTATTACACATTATTTACGTTTGAAGGATATTTGTCCTCTTCTTGTTTGCTGTTAACACAAAGTTTCGACTGATATACCCTCAAGACTTCATCAGGTGCCTTGGGAAAATTTCGAATCTGAGTTCTCATTCTTGGGTGATGCCCACGGACATGTGGCGTAGTGGTTAAAAGCACAGTCTACTAACCCGAACATTCCGAGTTCGATTGCAGACAATGACCTGAATAATAATAATAATAATAATAATAATAATAATAATAATAATAATAATAATAATAATATAATAATAATAACAAAAACAATATAATGCTATTAATAATAATAATAATAATAATAATAATATCATTGCATTAAAAACATCGAAAAATACCTTAGCAATGAGAACACAGGTTAGAAATTTCCCCAAGACACCTGTTGAAGGCTGGAGGGTATATCACCCGAAACATAGTGTTAACAACAAACAAGATGAGGACAAATATCCTTATCCGTTAAATGTAAGAAATGTAAATAATTGCTCATCTCTTAAATATAGAACTGAAATTATTACACCTGAAAAAATACATGGCTTGCATATTTATACTTAAGATGTTAGAGCTATATTGAAAATTTGTAAAATATTTATACTTTAAAAACTTATTAGACTATATTTTAAAAACTTAAAAAATAATCTTTACCAGCTACGTGATAATTAAAACCTTAATTAAAATAATTAATTGAAGGCTAACTTATAGCGAAAAGCACAAATCTTTCAATAGCCCTATTAAAAATATTTTTTAATTACCAGCGTTTAAGAACTACTAAACGTTTTTAAATAGTACACAACAGAAATTCATTTTTTGATGAAAATTGGCAACCTATAATTCATTGATAAATCCTCCAAAAAGCTGGTCTTCCGAAAACTTCAAAGAAGGGAAGTTCGACTGGTACCTTTAATGTAGGGTTGAGGCTTAGGGGACGGTACAGGGATAGTTTTCTTGAGAGAGTGGAACACTTCCTAATAAAGTTTTCGTTTGGCGGGGTAGTACACCATCTAAAATATTCTTCTTGCCTTCGGGCTACAGTTTTCATATGGTATGAAATGTCACGTGAGATAAACTCATCGATATACCCATTCCGTACAGATATGGGAGTATATAAAAAATTGTAATTGAAAAAAACATTCTTAGTGGTGCTATTGATTTTTTTTTATAACAGGTAGGTTTAAATCTATTATTTCAGGTATTTTTTTAATTATCGAGTAGCTAATAAGAACTATTATTTTTAATTCGTAAATCTAAATATACTTTAAAATTTTAAATATAGCTGCAAGTATAAATACGTTTTTCTTGTACTTTTCCATATGTAATAACTTGTTCTGCACTTTTCCAGGTTTAATAACTTGAGAATAGTAACCTCCATGCGTCCACATTTTTCATTGTAACCAACTTTTTCCCAGGCAATGCTAATAAATTAATAAATAGTGACAATTAATAATTTATAATTTTACCTGATTAAAAGAATTTCCTTTTATTCAACACTTTTGTTAAATCATTTTAAATTTTCTTTTTTGGTGTTGGAATTGAAATGAGAATAAATATTAATCTAATTAAAAAACAAAATAATTTTTAAGTGCCCTTTAGTTACACCGGTTCATGATAAAATCAAAAAGTTTAACTACGATAAGAAAATGATCGAATGCATCCACCCTGCGCCATGTGAAGCCATGCTCTCGTGGAAGGGCAAGCACCACCTTTGTAGAGAAAATTATTAGGATAATTTCATAGAAATAGGTTTATGCTAGAAAGTTAGTGCGCATTTACAACTTGATGTTGGACTTAAAACAGTGTTGGATTGACAACATATTAAATAAGTTGTAAATAAGTGTTTGTTTGTTAGATCATGTAAAAAAATATAAACATAAAAATTGATGAATAGTGAATCGTCTAATTTTTCCTTGGAGTAGTCAAAAAACACAAGTTATTGTGACTGTAAGTGCAAAATATTGATTGAAACTACTGAAATACAAGATATAAACAATCAATATATTAGTCAATCAAATAGTCATTGAAACTAAATAGTTAATTAATTATGAGGATTATAATTGTAAGTGTAATTAAGTTTTCGGTCATTAATTAGCACCTAAAAAAAGCAGAAAATGAAAGAAATGCTGCTATTTCATTCAAACCATTCATATATATTTCGTTTATTTATTTATTTTTAACTCGCACGCGGCCTTTTTGTTTCTTTTTATTTTGACTTTTCGACTTTTGGGTATAATTGTATTATAGTATAATTGTCGAACAAACTTGGGGTCTTTTGTTTAGTAGGTCACAAGGAATCGAAATTGTAACCTTACAATCGTGAGCTGAATACACTTAGTAGTAAGCCACGTGCATTCATGTAGTCCTATATTTGTTTATAAATAAACAAAGCAATCGATTAAGCGTCACTTATTTTTGTTACTTTCTACCTGATACTTTTTCTACAAATATATATATATATATATATATATATATATAGTTTACGTAATCCATTATAGTGTAGGTCAAATGCCTAGTGCTACTTACTTTTTGGCGTGAATTTAAAGAGGCAGCGAGTAAAATATTAGCAAATTGAATCATATGCTTTCGCCGTAGACTCACTGGGGACAACATCTAATATTATGGCATATAAGACATTTAATAGGAAAAATGAGCATTAATTTGCATGGACATCGAAGCTAAAAAGGTGTGGGCTTGATTCCCACGCGTGCTAATACCTATTTTATCTTCCGTTATGTGAATCTATATAATCTAATATTAAACTATTTTGTATTGTCACTATATGGCAAAAGTAAGGTCGCTACAAGCAGAATCGCTAGCACCCCTGACAAAATGCTATGTGGCATTCCTTGCGTCTTTGTATTCTGAGTTCAAATTCCACCAAGATCAACTTTAACTTTCGGGGATGATAAAATGAGCAGCAGTTGGGCACTCGGGACTATGTAATCGATTTGCCTTAATTCCCGAAAGTCCTGGACTTATGCCAAAATTTGAAACCAATATCCGATAAAAGCTTTTAATTCTGTTTCCTAAATATATATTCGTCTGGCTATCCAAATTTAATCACGACAGACTGGTAAGTCTGTGACTATTGTAGAAAATAATTAGAGTAATGTTTTGCACGCCCAGTGTAAATGAGTTACTTGATTGCAGACCTATGAGTGTGTTTGTGTATGTCAGTGTTTCTGTATGTGTGTGCTCATCTTTGCATATGATGCGTATATCTGTATGTGTGCGTGCCTGTGTATTTGCCATTTGTGCCATTTCGTCTACCGTTTCTTACTTCATAAGATATATATCAATTTCAGTCAGTTTTTTTTTGTTTTTTTAACAGTGTCACGCAAACTTGTGTATGAACTATGTGCAGAAGAGGGGAAATACATATCTGACATATTAAATAAATACGTTTGTAATATTTTAGCATAAAATGTAATTACAATACACATCTTACTTAGTATGAATAATATATTTCTTATTTAGTGACTAATGGCACCAGTTTTATAGTTAGATTCGTAGTTTCACTGTTTCATTATATATGGAATTGGCACTATAAGAGACTATTTCGAAATAGATCGTTGTATTTTTCTAACAGCTTTCCAAACTACTCTCAAAGAAATAAAAACATTTACATGTTCTGTACAATTTCATTACTTGTAATGAGACGTCATTTCTCCTCCATTGTTAGATAATTACAAGATAAACCATTAACCTCACGAGTGGTATTAATGCTGTCACAGTTAATGGAAATTTGTAGGAAGGAAAAAAGCTGAATTTTAACAAACATCCGCGAAGAAAATATTTTACTGTGCTATGAATTTTGTGTAATAATATAATGATTATATTTATTTATGTAATATAAATACAATTTCTATTTCTTTGATTACAATTGGAGTGGGGTTATTGTAAAGACGGACACACGGCGGGAAAGAAAGGAATTATGTACACGCCCTGTTCGAAATGTCCTCTTTATTTGACATCTAGTTACAGAAATCATTCATTGTTGTATACTAATTCGTCTTGCGAATGGATTTAACGATTATCATTCTCTACAACTTCCATCTACTTATACATTATTTAAAGATACGTTTATTGACTGATCGACGAAAGGAATCCTCTTCGCCGTGTGGTAGAGAGCCACGACTGTCATAGCAGTTGCTATAAATGCCTAAGTATTTTTTATCTATGATATGATGTTCATCGTGCCTCTTACAGATAATGCGCTCTTCATGCACGTTTTGCCATGGACGCTTCTAAAACTATTTCCCCTTTAACATATAGATAATTTACATAGGATTGTGAGATCTAGTGAGAAATTTACATGTTATTAAATACGTGAACAAGAACAGTATTTATCTCAAATAATGCAGAAAAGATGTTCCGACATGTTGCACACCATAAAATAGGAAGAAACTAAATTAACGCTTCAGATTTAGCCCCCATCATATATTGGGAATCGAAACCGAAGACTATTGCAATAATATCAATGGAATCTTTGTTTCAAATCACATTAGTGCAGAGGAAATAGCGCTAATTTCACACACAGCTCTTAAATCTAGCAGTATATATTCATCATGTATTTGAAATATATAGTTATAACGTAGTCGATGACATATAGGTAAATAAATTTTTGGAATGACTCAGTTACTTAGATAATACTCTGAATGTTTAAAATCACAACACATGAACACAATCACATTACTAAAGACTGCAGGCTATTTGTGTCCATATATCTGCAAGGTAACACCAGACATCCCGCTGATAAATAAATTGTAAAGCTGAAGCTGACAAAGGATTGTCACTTGCCTTTTATTTCTTCGTTTACTTGTATTGTTCTGTAGAGTGTGTATTGATTTAAGATAGAGAAATCAGTAATATTAATGCATAAAATAGTATAAACCAATAACTGATAGATTAATTGAAAGCTTATGCTGAATCAGTTAGCGGCGATTTTCTGATATTTGTTTAGTAACAATTAGAATAATTTGTCACTTATGGCTTTCGATGAGGCACCGACACTATAATCTCCAAAGTATTCAGTCATTAAATACAGAACACATATACGATGTGGATGGAATGCAATTTAATTTACGAAATAGAGAATCTAATTATACATTGTGTGCGGTATTGATACTGCCATGCTATACACTATTTCATATATATTAGTGGTTCATATAAAGGTTATATGAATATCTCTGTGTTTATTGCTTAATAGTGAAAGTATTTGTACGCGGCTTTTATATCACAAATCAATGGTGCAGAACAGCAATGGGAAATATAATGGCTTGAATGAGGCAGTTAATTAAGATTCTGGAATTTTCTATATTTTCTCTTAAACGGCGACCTCCTCTTAAAATATGTATTCTACATAATTTATTGTAATTTTCGGTCTGGATTTCAAATATAGAAAATACGTAAAATATTAATAAACGATGTTTTATCTATACAATGAAGCTTAGTTTACCGCTATATTCCAGAAAAATGTGTATATATCAAAAAGAAACAATAAAGGTATTATTTTGGCGGAAATAAACTGTTATTTTGTCATCCAAATCGCTGCAATATTCCAGAATATACGCTTCTATTTATACTAAACATCGACGTACATTTCTGTATCACATGTATGTCAAAATGCATTCAAGTATTCTTTCCGGTTGAATTTGTTAAAACATATTATTACCTCCTAGCATGCTTCTCAGATTCTATATATGTAACTACAATCTCCCTAAACTTTGTAATAGCTATCGGAATAGTGATCTCCAATCAGGGGTCCATGATTTCCATTCATCATCTTAATCGATTGCAGTATAAAATATATAAATACTCACTATGTAGAAGGCTATAAGCGTATGTACATTTAGTACCAAGGCGACATAGTCGGTGTCATAGCAACCTCTTACAGTGTCCTAGGTATGCTGTGAACTTTGTTTATTATATTCCCTAAGTAAAATTTTCGCTTGTAGTAGCAGAGCTATGAATGGTACAGAAACGGGGGAAATTGTTGATAAGAATATGATATATTCAAGTGGAGAATATCATTTGGTTATGAGCCTTCTCAACAAGGAACTGTACGCCAGCAACATTCTTGCAAAGAACTATGAGACGAATTATCACATAATTTTTTGAGCAACATTAATTTCAGTGATCTATATTGCAACATGACACATTTAGTTACTCTCTATATGACGGACACATATTTATGAATTACACGCTTCAAAATTATTACAGCTTTAACAGTAAATTTGTTTCTACACATCTGAGCATATAACCTCCTGGTAAATATCAAGTACAGGTTAAAAGGGAGCTCATTAAAATGAAAATAAAATCTTTTTTTTCTTTTTAGAATTATTTATAAATTCAGAATATTTTCAAATAATCTACACTGTTGCAGTTTAGTAAGCCAATGACGAAATTTTATTAATATTACAAAAATTTACAACGCTTTAAAGTTTGAAATGCTAGCCTATTTAAAGCCGCCATTACTGAAACGCAGCTAGTCGTAAAATGTTACTAGACAAACATTGAAACTGGTTGCAAATTTTTACACGAGATCAACAATATCATGGAAGTGGCTGAGTCAATTACATTTATCCCAGTGCTGAACTGGTACCTATTTCCACAACCCTGAAGTGATAAAACGAACTGTCATCATCGGGGGAATTTGAACTCAGAAATCAAGAACCAACAAAATACCGCTAAACGTTCTGTACGACATGCTAACGATTTTGCCTGCTAAATGCTCTATATAAAACAATAATTCTTTAAAATGTTGGTGCAAGACCAGTGATATTAGGGAGGCCATACGTCTAATATATAAGGCGGCGAGCTGGCAGAAACGTTAGCACGCCGGGTGAAATGCTTAGCAGTATTTCGTCTGCCGCTACGTTCTGGGTTCAAATTCCGCTGAGGTCGACTTTGCCTTTCATCCTTTCGGGGTCGATAAAGTAAGTACCAGTTACGCACTGGGGTCGATGTAATCGACTTAATTCGTTTGTCTGTCCTTGTTTGTCCCCTCTATGTTTAGCCCCTTGTGGGTAATAAAGAAACACATACGTCTAATATATAGATTCCATTGCTCATGTGGTACTTAATTTCTTGTCCGCGAAAGGATGAAATGTACTGTCGACCTCGACAGAATGTAACCTCGGAACTCGTCATCTAACGAAATACTGCTAAGTATTTTGTCTGCTGTGCTCACGACTTTGCCAGCTCACCGCCTTAACATAAATTTCTAATTTGGGCATAATATCAGGAGTTTCGTAGGAAGGAAGTATCGATTACGTCCACTAGTTGAACAATTGTTCAACTGGTACTTGTTTTATCAACCCCGAAATAATGAGGAGTGAAATAAACCTCAGCGACATTTGAACTCGAAATCTACACACAGAAGAAATGCCGTTAAGCATTTTATCCGGCTTTCTAACCATTTTGATCGGTTGCCGACTTTAGAGCCGTTAATATCAATATATCATTCATATTGTTTCGTTAGTTTTCACAGCCAAAACAATAATTACCTGCCATCTGCTTCCTATCACCTGCCAGGTTGTGTGAACAAGTGTAGCAAGCCGTATTTATGTATTCGCTTTTTAACAAAAGCAAACATGTTATTGTGCAGGAGCAGTATTTCAATACCTTTCAAATACAAGATGAAGCGGACGCAATAATGAATGAGGCGTGTATACCTTATTTACATTTGACGAATATTTGTCCTCATCTTGTTTGTTGTTAACACCCTCCAGCTTTCATCAGGTGTCTTCGGGAAATTTCGAACCTGGGTTCTCCTTCCTAACGCATTTTTCGATGTTATTATTATTATTATTATTATTATTATTATAATTATTATTCATATCACTGCCTGGAATCGAACTCGGAATCTTAGTATTAGTAGCCCGCGCTCTTAACTACTACGCCATTTGCCCGAGGGCAATAATAATAATAATAATAATGATAATAATAATAACAAAAATATTGAAAAATACGTTAGGAATGAGAACCCAGGTTCAAAATTTCCCCAAGACACCCGATGAAGGCTGGAGAGTATATCAGCCGAAATGTTGTGTTAACAACAAATAAGATGAGGGCAAATATCCGTCAAATGTAAATAATGTAAATAATATACATAATTCTTCATCGCTTAAATATAGAACTGGAGACGTGTATAATAAAAAGAAAATGTTAAATATTCTTCTTTCTTTTGCCAGCTTTGTAATCACTTTCTTATATTTTCATTACCCTGTGTCCATTGATGAAAAAAAATCATTTAAGGCTTCGTAAAATTATCATCTTAAACTTAATAGAAAAATATAATTCGATTTCTGGCATGCTAGCAACGTAGGTTTCTGATTGGCCAAACTTTCAAATATCGTATCATTTTTATTACTGGTTTCGACAGAAAAGAAATGTTATACTTGTAATTAGCATGGAGTAGATTACTAGTGAAGAATATATTTAAAATATAGCAAGCATATCGGAAACACATGTAAAGAGCGGCATAATTATGTGAAAAGTTTAAATTTCATGTCGGAAAAACTAGTAAATATTTTCATACGAAATATGATTTGATTTATATGCAGCTACCATGAAAGCCATATGAGACGAGAGAGTGCTTTGTAACTTTCTCCAATAAAAGGCATGAAGCCAGATTAAATCGCCCGACATTTCGAACGAAGCATTAGGAAAAGTATGAACAGCTCTTAATATTTCCATTGAAATGTTCACCACGAATGCCAGTGCAAAAAACGCAGCAAATGCCACGGATAAGAAAACTGTCTGTTTCAATGCTTGATATGTCATTTAAAATAACAAAGAATGCTACATAATATACAGCAGTAATCGAACTATTTCCGCATTGTGTCAAAACTATTACCTCAGCAATGCGTGGAGACATCGTAGCAAGGAATTGCTATGATTCATTTATCAAGAAATACTGTGGTACGGCGAATACAAGACATGCCTTATAACGCTAAAAATAATGAACGAAAAGTGAGCATAAATTTAATGCTATTACTTAGATTTCGATGAAACTACGAATATTTCTGACACAAGTTGCATAGATGAATTCAATATGCATTTATTGGTATGCTTGGCGGCAATTTTCTCTTTTACCCACCTTTGCCAGAACACAACACCAGTGAGTAATCAAAATCCAAACAAGCAGTATTCATGGGCTCCATGTAATATGATATTATGAGTAAAATACAAAGACCTTAAATAAATATTCTAAGGCATTTTACAAATGTGAGGTAAAATTATTGCCACAAACACAGAGAAATATTAGTTGATCCGATCAACGGAACAGACTGTTCCTGAAATTAACGTGCAAGTGGCTGAGTATTCTACAGACAAGTGTAAATTTAACGTAGTTCTCGAGGAGATTCTGCGTGACATATAATGAGACATGGCTGGCCCTTTAAAATACAGGTACAAGAGAAAAAGGAAGAAGTTGTGGTGAAAGAGTGCAGCAGAGGACTTCACAACCCCCTGGCAGTCCCTCGTGGTGCTTTAGGTGTTTTCGCTCAATAAACACTCACGACGGTCGGTCTGGGAATTGAAACTGCGATCCTACGACCGCCAATCCGCTGCCCTAAACACTGGGCCATTACCCCTCCACTAATGAACATAGAAACACCAACTTGACTATGCTTCTTCTCCATCTCTTTTGCCATTTCTTGTTCTAATTCAAATTTATCAACATTATATTATATGGTTCACTGTATATACATACATATATGTAAACACAAACACACGTATATATGGGTATATGCATATTTGTGTAACCCGAGTCAGACTTATCAAATATTACTTTGCTGCCGCTAACAAGATAAATATGCCACATTATATAATTGTATATCAGTAAAAAAACGCGCTCGTAAATACACCTAAACCCAAAGTGCAAACAAACACACACATCACTTACATACACAAATGCATATATGTGTATGTGTATGCGTGTGTGTGTGTGTCTGTGTGCGTGTGTGTGTGTATGTGTGTGCATGTATATGAAAAATACGGCTAAACTTTCACTGAAACTGCACATGCAACAGAGCAACAGAAAATATGCTGATTTTTTCGCTGTATACACTATGACATCAACTAATATCAATACGCAGATATAATCACAAAGAAGGAAACATGTGCTAGTATATTTTTTTATGAATAGCGGAAATATATATACCTTTATCTGTGAAAAATGATAGATACATAATTGTAAAATATATATATGATTCTAATACATGCCCTTTATGACACCGCGGGTAGGTTCGTTCTCAGCTTTCATTTCATTTCTTAGCTATTAACTATCTCCTCTACAATCAGGGATATAATGCCTTCCTTGTTAGCACGTTCAACGTAGCACCCCCTCACTCCAAACTTTTCTCTCCTTTGTTATTTCCTTTTATATTCAGTATGCTCCTTTTCGACTCTTACTACATCAGCGGCTCCAATTATTAATTTTATCCTGTTTCTTTTATTCTTCCAATTAACAAAACGAATAATATCACTTCATACTCACGAACATTACGTGTTCCAATTCTAATTATCGAGTCTGAGGATGTCTTAATTAGCTGAAAGAAAGGTTACTGAAGCGAAAGCATAAAGCTATTGAGCAATAGCTTCTTAACTTTTATTAGGGGTGTTGTCTGTGATATGTTTTGCTACTACTTTTAACAAAGGGAGCCACAACCTAGATGGGGCGAATTCACATTTACACATACGGAGCAAAATTATTATTTTATTGAATACATAGCCACAGACAAGCGCATAAACAGACTCACCCCACCTCCACAAACATCTACCTATCTATCTATGTATCCTTCATTCTATTTATCAATCTATCAATTTAACTATATATCGATATATATATACATGCATAAATACATACAAATACACATACATACATACAGAGTGCTTAAGGTTTTCGAGGCCATATTTTTTTTGTGGGGGGAGTTCATGGTTGCATTTTTTGCTAAATCTGTATAATCTTTCTTTGAGAAGATTAATAATGGCAAACACTCAGCTTACTTAAAGAATGAAGAAGCATGTTGTTATTGTGGTGACAGAATCTGAGCATAGCGATTTAAAAATATCTCGATTTTTAAAAGTTCCCAGATCTTTAGTCTAAAAAGTTTGTCAGGACCTAGAGACAGAAGATTGAAACGTATTACCTATATCAAAGCATAAAATGCATTCTAAACACTCTGAAATTATGAGAATACCTGAACTTGTCAGACAAATTCAACAGACTATTAATTACCATCCCAGAAAATTCATGAGGCCAATTGCAAAAGGTCTCCATGTGTTAGAAGGAAGAGTGAGAAATTTTGTCCTCGAAGACATCCGATACAGGTCGTATATAATAATGAAAGGTCTATTTGTAAGAAAAAGTAAACGAAGATCACTACATCAGATGTAAAATGTTCTTAAACAAATTGAAAATTCCAGCTAAAAAAGATTTGATTTCTTTTTTTCTCACACGACCAAGTTAACAGAAGAAATGGCAGATTGTTTTATGTGCAGACACTTCTGAAGTTCCAAGTGTTATGCATACAAAGTTTCCTGAAAGTGCCATGCTTTCAGGGGTTGTCAGCGTTGAAGTACATGTAATGCCTCCTTACGTCTTTCCACAAAGCCTTAGAGTTAAGTCTGCCGCCCACATTGAGGTTCTGGATATATTTGTTAATACTTGCATAGACACTGTATGCTATGGAAGGCCATATGTGTGTCAATACGACTCTGCACTAACACATATGGCTCTAGTAAGACAGGAATGGAGGTTAATTTCACATGACCCCTAACATTTGGACTCCTAATTCCCGAGATCGCAGTCCATTGGAATATTACAGGTGGAGCGATGTCGACAAAGACCAAATATTCTTTGTAAGGCAGCCATAGTTATATATATGTCCAAAATGATCCCGGAGCACGTGATTCGAGCATGTAGATTATTTAGATATCATATAGAAGCAGTAGTGGAAGCTGAAGGTGGAATTAGTGAATAATATTATAGAAAGGAATGTCTAGTTTTTATCGTCATAGAATTTTTTGATAAAGTTATCTGTTATTATATATCTTCTTTTATAAACACAAATCTGAATGCAATATGGACAAGTATATATATACATATAGAGATATATCAATGAGTCTGTATAGGAAAGTATATAAACACCATTATGAGTGAGTTTCTGCATGTGCCAAAAAACCGCTAAATATAAATTTAAGTGTATATATTTATGTACGGCTGAGCATGTGCAACGAACAACCTTCTAAAGTGCGGTAATATGTGACTAACTGTGCAATTTGCTACGCGGTGAGGTGCTACATAACAGGCATATGTTTCATAACCTTCATACTGATAGTTTGTGACCACATCAAATGACATTTTTGTAGCGAATCGCGCGCACGTTTGTGTGCGTTGATATATGTGTTCATGTCAACGAGAGTATGCCCATCTTTGTTAATTTCAACTTATTTTGACCGCCTAATACTCTATCCATCATGGCTTTAATTTATGTTATATGTTCGTTGTAAACTATAGCTCGTCCTGGTTGCGGATTACAACCACAAACTCTTTGTATATTCTATCAGAGTACCCACATACATCGATCGACAACAACACGCCAAGGATGTCTCAGCATATGTAGTAAGGTAATATTTGCACCAAAACCAGAAGGGACACAGCCTGCACTGATCGATATGACAGAACTAGATGCTCAATATTCTACCCTTAATGAACAGCTGCAGAATGGGTCGAAACGATCTTCATTCTGAATAAATATTCGTCCTAAATCCATCTTCCGTTTTCTTTATCATTTACATTGGGAAACAGGGCTTTGTGTTGACTGATACTGGAGACATGTTTCCTATTCGTTTTGAGATGTTGAGCTCAAACAGAAGTCATTTTTCTCTATCCCGTCAAGACTTTTCACAAATTCAGATATCCATTTTTAAACATTTCTGTAAGTATCACTGTTTCTAAGGATAGATTTAACTTCATCAAATGCGAACACACGTATGGAGATTGCCATAACTTTGAAGACATAGTTTTCAATGTGAAAACACAAAACATGATTTTCGTATCGTCAGTAAATAAAAGTATGAAACTTAAGCAACTTATATTATTTTCAATGTAGCCAGTTTCAAATGTCCTGATGATGACAGAAATATGCTTTCTACAATTAGATGTTACAAAATAACATATTTTGTGGTCCTTGACACCCCACACCTGTCATATGTATGGAATTTGTATGTAGATATGCCTACTCTCTGCTTAATTTAGTGTGACTATCGTTACAAACTAGATTTTACATGTTTTGTTGAAACTTTAACAGTTTCTTAAGAAAACTGGTATTTCAAATGTGCTCTTAATGTTTTAATTTTGAATTCAGACGGATCAAGGTAACTTTTCCTCAAGCATGGTCAAAGAACTGCAAAAAGAACTTCATGGTAGTTATGCTCTTCATGGAACTTTGTTATCATAAATCTGCATTTGCTTATTTTATAATTGTTGACCATTCTGAAAATGCTTTCCCCAGGTGTCAAAAGGCTCTTTTGTGTTTGAGATATAGGGTAAGGTGTAAGAGAAGAGTGTGTAAAAAGAGCTCAGATGTCTTCTGCTTAATTCTGGATTATGTGAAGAAAGCTTACTTTACCTCCTTACATGAAACTGAGTGACGAGATAAATATTTGGCACCCCATGTAGGGTGCAAAACGTGTTGGAACACTGAGACAGTGCAAAAAGTTTCCAGTTTAGTCTTATGAGAAAATAGTTTTGGTGTGTTTGATGGACCACATGTTAAGTGGCTCTTGCAGGTCAATTTATTTTTGGAGAACTTGCTTTGCATAGAAAGAGAAGCATGGAATGTTTTTAATGCACCTGTATCTGATTTCCCGGGAAAAAGGAAGCCATAAAATCATGAAGATTTTGTGCAAAATGTGTTAACCAATTTTCGATCACTGGGCTGCATCATGCGTGTATTTCGTGCACAGACATACGGACTACGTCCTTGAAAGTCATACGGCAATAAGTGATAAGCTAGGAGGAAGATTCAACCAAGACATCAAGAACAACCAACACATCGAGAACAAAGAAAGGTATCGAGAACCTAGACATCGAGGCTAGGTATCAAGGCTGTTGGAAAACCAACATGATGATGTCTACTGCAGGCCATTGTAAGGTAGCTATCACCATGCAATTTATTTACATAAAACAGCAAAGTGGAAGTTCGTTCCTTGAGTAGCGGAAACACCAGTGTCACAGAAATACTATCGCAAGATGTGTAATTAAACGTTTTGCATAAGTTGTCTGATAAAGAATAATAAATACTATTGGGTTTAAGTAAGTTTATTCCAGTATTGCATTTAATAATTTAATAGAGAAATTGACATATTTTGTAAAAGAAAATGGAATTCTTTTTTAACAAAAAACCTGACGTCATAGAAAGTTCCTCAGGCCATAGTTGTTTTCAAAAATGTTATCATTGGAACTTCGTCTGCCAAGTGCCCTCACAAGTCTTTGGTCGGCCTTCGGCCATAGTAGAAACCACTCTCCCATGATGACACGTAATAGAACTGAAGCTAAAGGCATGTGGCTGAGAAGCAATCGTCTTACCAGAGAGCCTCGCCTATGATTATATATATATATATATATATATATATACAGAGAGACTGAAAGAGGGAGAGAGAGGGGGTGGTAGAATAAATGGTACCTTTGAAAATTATGTACTTGAGACGATTTCTTCGATTAAGAGTTAACTGTCTCAGGTATGCAACGTACACAGAAATGGGTCTTATTCGGTCGCGAGCGGTCAAGGAATTTAAAATAATCTAAAATATCAGGGTCATCGATTGAATTTCATCAAACTCTGATCACCCATATATATCGAAGAGTGCCATATTTCTATGAAGTGACTATTTCTATGTTCCCACAAGTAATACGTAGAGTTGAAGTAAACATTAAAATGTTCTCAGGTTGCATAAATTATTACCTGTGCACACTGGTCAAATGCCACATGAGTGAACATCCGTTCATGTACTTATGTGGTACACTTATAAATTTTTAGAAAATGTAATATTTTCTTCCTCGAAAGAACATGCGCAGAAAGCACTCTCAGAAAGACATAGCTGAGATTTTACTGTTACTATGAAGGCATTATTATATAACAGACAATTTGATTATCAGGTTAATTCTCCACATTAAATAGCTGAATAACGCCTACATACTTCAGCAAAAAATAATCTGTTTTCAATATCGTACGTTCATATATGGCATTAACTTCAAAATAATAAGATTTGCCAGTGTTCGTCATTTCTTTTAACATTTCAATTTATATTGTATTGGACTTACAGAAAAATTAACTCTAAATATCATTAAATGGTTTACAGAAATTACACTACGTTAACAGTTATATACAGTTATACGTAAATATATACAGTTATACGTAAATATAACACACATATATATCTAGGTGTATGCATACAAACACACGCATGGACACATACGCATACATATAGATATGTCTATATGTTGTCAGGAATTACTAATCCTACACAAGGAGAACGCTAGCATAGAAATGCCCTGCCGAAAGAATGACTGCATTCTCCTTAGAATCCTGTTTTTCCAGTTACAGATAATCTAACGTGCATGTATTGTATTATTTGCTGTTAGAATTTTTATGCAGAGATATAATGCATTTTTGCAGAGAAACTTTAAATCAACGATTTATTTTGCTGTTTATTCTTACGAACTTTGCCGGAAATCTTTTTTAGTATATTTCTTCCTGATTGACGTGAAATGACATCAAGGTTATGCGTTCATAAAAATGGTCGCATGAAACCTTATCCACGCTCACAGTAATGCTGTTTATTGGCTGTCATTAGGAATGTATGAAAATGACACGAGAATCTGAGTAATCACAGAATGTGTAAAAGACAAAACTGCATAGCACAAATACAATATATATATATATATATATATATACAAATCTATGAATCAATGTTTGGAAACAAGAATCATTATATTTCGTGCGTGAGGCACGAAGTATGATAATAAAAGGCACCAACGTTTCTTAATAATCAAGCAGCTTAAAGAAAGGATCAAATGTTCTGCTGTAAGAGATTACAAAAGAAGAAATGCAGTGAAAGAAAAGACAACTAATGCAAACGTATGAACAATCAGTAGGTAGGAGAAATAAATATTATCAACCTTTTTTCTCTTTTTTCTGAAAAATATAAAAGTGTAAAACAAATGGATAAAACTTTGAGGAGGATATCATCAAATAACAATGAAGAACTGTGTAGAAATAGAAAACAAGCAAAGCTGTAAATTATTGAGAAGTAACATATTTTCAAATAAACTGAACAAAATGATTTAAAATGTAAAACAAAGATGTTATGTAATGTTTCTTTTTGTATTATGTATGTTTCTTTTTTGTGCAATGTTTTTTTAAAATTATTTCTGCAATATCTACACTAGGAAATAAATAACATTGTTTAAGAATTGATGTCAGTTATTCTGTTGAAAGTATGCAAAGAAACTTCCTAATATCAGAAAAATTACTGGCAATCTTATATATATATGATGAGGCTTGTCTGAAGTTCCCATATTTAAGTTAATTGTATCTCTATACGAATTTTTTAAACATACTCCCTATATTCCATTCATCTATCACAGGGTTTTATATTTTGCACATCAGTGGAAATTGCTATAAATCTTCTTTCTTCTATTAATTTCTTTTTAATTAATTATTTTTTTATATTACACTTTAGCTTTAATTATTATTTTTTCATCAGACCACTTCTTTGCAATCTTTTCAACAGTATTACACCACCATGTACTTCCTTTCACATGCACTCCTTGGAAAATTTATTTATTTATATATTTTTCACCAAATGTTACCATAAACATACCCTTTATCATTTTATTACAAAATTTTCGCACCCGGTTCCCCATTCTCACCATGGCATGTTAATCTATAGTGGAATATCTTTTATCACTTCACTCATTAGATAGTCTGACTGAAGAAAGTAAATTTTATTTTGACATAAAGTATAACATTAACTAATATCATGGAATTAATCACTGACAGCTACAAAAGCATTTAAAATGATGGCACATCTCTATCAGAAATCGTGCGTGTCGTAAGAATTCAATTAAAGCAAGCATTAATTAGTGAGCGGCTGACACAGAAACTGAGCAGAAAGCAACAAGAAATTTAATTAACTACTTTTTGCACCAATTTAAATATTCTACTCCAAGTAAATAATAATAAAATTAATAACGATTTTAATAACAATGTTGATGAAAATGATAAAATTACAAAAGATTATGATGAAAGTAAAAAGAAAAAGTAGGAGTTGTTGCAGCATCACAACCAGCAGAAACTGTAGTAGTAGTAGTAGTAGTAGTAGTAGTAGTAGTAGTAGTAGTAGTAGTAGTAGTAGTAGTAGTAGTAGTAACAGCAGTAGTTTGTTGTAATTTTATCATTATTGCATTTCTCGGCGGAAGAAATAGAATATCAAATCACCATGCCCAATTTTATATATAATTAAAATCTTAAAGTGTCTTGATAGATTAGAGCATATCTTTGTGCATACATGGATACGTACACATATTCACGCATAGCTGTACACATACGTATATATATATATATATATATATATATATATATATATATATATATATATATATATTATATATATATATATATGCATGTATATATATATATATATATATATACATACGTACATATGTAAATACATCTGCACAATTACATCTATCTATATATATATATGTACATATATATATGTGTATATATATATATATATATAATATATATATATATATATTATATATATATATATATATGTGTGTGTGTGTGTGTGTGTGTGTGTATGTGTGTGTGTATATATATATACGCATGCCTCAATATATAGATACATCTCTGTGTTAATGGATGAAACATGGTGTTCAAAGACTCTATAGAATATGAAATATAAAGAGAAGCGATATGAATCGAATAAAGATAAAAGAAAACCACTCCAATTCAGTTTGCCGAAAAAAGCAACATGTCCTATCTATTCCCTGTCTAATATCAGAAATTAGAATCATATAATTCAGTATTAGAGGATTTGAAACTTGTTTTTGCCAAATTATCACAAGGGTTTCTAGCCACAAACATTTAGAAATACTTCTGCAGAAAAAGATTTCTGCGTTGATGAGATAAATAGTTAGAAGGAAGCGGATATGTCTAGATTACCGAATACTTCGTCAGGACTGGCATTTCGTTAATTCTTGCCAGACACGAGATGAGCGGACAGATCACAACAGACGAGAACGTTATACATGCAGCTCGATGAATTCTGTAAGCTCGCAGAACTAGAGGAAAGAAAATGCGATCAAAGTGTTTGGCTTATGTCGGGTTGACTCAATACAGGAAAAATTGAGAGATGATTCGGTGACTAAAATATACATGGAGAAACGCGCTCGTGTACACAAACATAAGCATACAGACATACACACATCTCCAGAAATTCCAATTGAATGGACTTTAATTTTCGCCTGAAGAATTACAACACCAGTGAATGGACATATTTCTGTTCTCTATGATTTCCGCCGGGAAATTAACTTACATGTCATTCCAGTTGCTTTGTACGGATATATAGGACTCGCTCGCGCATACCGCGCACTGTCTGGCCGGCTAAGAAATTCATGAATATTCTAAATAATGGACTTACATGGTTCCTTTATTGGTGTTTTCGGTAGAGCAATACATACACACACACACGAATACATTCATATACATTCAGGCTCCTATTTACACACACACAGACACACTCACAAAGCCCACATACTTTCCACATTGTCACTCAAAAATATATGTGTGTTTATTTATATGAGTACGTCTATATGCATATATCATTGTGTTTGATATTACCTCTATCGTTTCCTTTGTAATCTGAAGTGCGTTTGAAACGACCATAGCCTTGCATGCATACAACAACAAATATACCATCGCTCGAATATATAAAATCTGATATACTTAGTAACACACTTCTGTCAGCAAAGTTCCGTATGAACTTTTGAGATATACTGGAATCACAAAAGCAGTAAGGATGGGTAGCCCGGAACTGAAACACGCATTCACAGACACACATACATGCTCGTACGCACACACAAACACAAAACACACACACATACACACACACACAACATTTATTTTTTATCGACAGCTTATAATGAATGTGTTTTGTTTCTCTAACAAAGTAGCTGCATATAGCCACTTGGGCATGTCTCGCTAATAGCACCTCAAAATCATAGACAGAAAAAAAATGTCATAAACAGGGGAAGTGAATCGTAACCAGTTCGATCCCATTAATCGAGAAAGGCACCGGAGTCGAGTTGCTATATCGCAGCGGACGGGCATGTGCCATCTATTATGTTTACAACAAGAGCTCTGGTGTTAGTTCGTGATCGAATTTAATTTTGTTTATGAATCACCATACTAATAATAATAATAATAATAATAATAATAATAATAATAATAATAATAATAAGAAGAAGAAGAAGAAGAAGAAGAAGAAGAAGAAGAAGAAGAAGAAGAAGAAGAAGAAGAAGAACAACAACAACAACAACAACAACAACAACTAACAGTATAGCCCGGCTTTGTCCGGGATTAAGTTAAGATAATTAAGCTAATCAACTTCTTTATTTCAAACCAAACTAAGTGACATCGACGTCAGATCCGTTGAAATTGGTAAACTTTTGGCTGAAAATGAGTTGCAGACAACTTGATTGGGAAATTCCAAAATGAATCGGTTTACCGAATTTAATAGAAGCTGGGGATTTCAGAGTGACTGTCTATAGTTAGAGTCTGGTTTTCAGAGTGACTGTCTATATTTAGTCTCTGGTTTTCAGAGTGACTGTCTATATTTAGTCTCTGGTTTTCAGAGTGACTGTCTATATTTAGTCTCTGGTTTTCAGAGTGACTGTCTATATTTAGTCTCTGGTTTTCAGAGTGACTGTCTATATTTAGTCTCTGGTTTTCAGGGTGACTGTCTATATTTAGTCTCTGATTTTCAGAGTGACTTCTGTATCAGCAGGATATCTAACCTGTATGACAATATATTCTTCCCTTGTCTGTTACAAACAAAACATCCTGTGTGTTACTGCATGATATTATGGGAATGTTCCACCAGCATTCTTTGTGCTGGTGCTTCTGTGTGTATCCAAGAACAGGTGGAGCTAACTATTTTCATTCCAGGAAGTATTTGTCTGCATAGCATTGAATATTATTTTTGCAACAACGTTGTTTCGGATAAGAAGGTTGTATCTAATAATATATGCAGTTTCTTCTTTAGAAATATGACGTAATCTAATTTACATATTTTAGTTGCACCTGAGACCTCCAAGGGCTTCAACACATTATTTTTGTACATTGAGTATTTCGTAAGAATTTCCTGTTTTTGAACTGCAAATACATATCCTTCTATGCGCGATGTGGTGTACTGTTCATTGGTCCAAGTTAGGCTGCGCTCTCTGTCAATAGTTCTCTCCATGTTTTCAGAGAAAATCCATGGATAAACGTTTTTCTTTTCTATTTATCTTTTCACATGCAGGTCTTCTTTCAGGTATGTTAGTCCGGTTGCTTTGTGGTTGTGTGGGAAGTCATCAAGTAGTGATTACTTCCCGAGGAGCTCACTGCCCGCATCTTTGCTTTTTAGCACTAAATTTATATATTTATTTCGGTTGCTGTTGTTGACAAGTGACTTCGAAGCATTTTCTTCATAGCTATCCTCTTTCTCTATTTTGATTTTCTAAGAGACATTAACACCATAAGACAATTGACCTCTTTGATGTAAAATATTTCGTTTTCTCTCTCTCTCTCTCTCTCTCTCTCTCTCTCTCTCTCTCTCTCTCTCTCTCTCTCCCAAAGAACAATATCAGAACTGTTCTGTTTAAACTAGCCAGATTTGTCTACTGGAATGTTCCACCAGTATTCATTGTGTTCATATTTCTCCCTATTTATTCCAAGATAGTGTTCCTTCCGACTGATATTGTATATAGTTTTTTTTACGAAAACGTCGTGTGGTGAGGAGATAGTACTTTCATATTTTTGAGCAGTTGCTAATCATTTGTGTGCTGTCTTCAGGAGAAATATGACAAAGTACATTTCCCTCTACATCTTGGATCTCCAACGGCTTCACTACATCTTTTGAGGTGTTTCGTAGCAATTTCCTTTCTTTGGATTCTAAACACATAGCCTTCGAGTTTGATATTATGTAACGTTCACGAGTCCGAAAAATACTGCGTTTTCTGTCAATATTAGTCTTGCTCAAGGCAGCTAGCTGGTAGAATCGTTAGGACGTCAGGCAAAATCCTTAGCGGCATTTCGTCCATCTTTACGTTCTGATTTCGAATTTCGTGAAGTCGACTTTTTCCATTCATTCTTTCGGGGTCAGAAATTGAGTATCAATTGAGCACTTGGGTAGATACAATCGATTTACTCTCCTCCCAAATTACTGGCCTTGTGTCAGAACTGTATGTATATTGCTGCCATATTTCAGTCCTCCGAAACATACTCTGGCAACATTCTGTTGGCAAGCTAGACGTTTCACATTCAGGCCTTTTTTCACGAATGCTAGTTCTGCTGTTTTGGCTTTGTCTGGGATGTCATCGGGAACTCACAGCCTCCACGTAGGATATTCTCTTCACTTTTCAGCACTAAGTTAACATATTTATTTCGCTAATTTGTTGAGCAAGTTATCTCTGCCAGGGCTATTCGTGGTCCGAAGGCTATATTCACTGACTTGACGCCCCTGCTGCCTTTATCTTTTGCTAAGTTGAGCCTATCGATATCACTTTTACCGTAGAGATTTCCAGTTGATGTCACGTATTTCTTCTAGAGGGCAGGGAAGTAATAAAATGTTAGAATTAGCAGTGATACTGTAAAGGCTTCATGGGATTTTTGTCTTCATGTAAGATGAGAGGTCCGACTGTCATATTTTCCTATGTATTGTAAAATATTCCGAGGTCAGTCAATCTCTATTCACCGTACCATCGCATGATGTTTATGTATTAATGTATGAATATACCTATGATTGTTGTGTATACATGTATGTGTGCGTGTACTTCTGAGTCTTTGTGTATGATGAGCAGTCCAGCCGTGTATATCTTAGTTTACATCTATATATATTTCTTTATGATCCAACGGCATTCAAAGTAAAAGTTATAGCGAATGACAAGATTTTGTGAAGATACTTTAAAATAAATAACACAAAAAAATTTTTCGTTGAAACTTATTTTGATATATTATTTTTGACTTACGATAAATGTTGCTTTGACATGAAGGTAACCCAAAACAAAAGGTATTATACACGTGTGTGTTCGCTTGTAAATGTATATGGGTGTAAGCACGTCGGTATGCATACACATATATACATATACGTATATGTTCGTGTAGCATAAATATATTTTAATATATATATATATATGTGTGTATGTGTATGTGTCTCTATATATAAACGCATAAATATGTATATATTTATATATATATATATATATATATATATATATAATATATATATATATATATACATATATATATATATATATATGTGTGTATGTGTATGTGTCTCTCTATATAAAAACATAGATATGTATATATATATATATAGTTATATATATATACGTATGTATATGTAAATACATATATATGTATATATATATATAATACATATATATATATATACATATGTATGTATATATATATATATGTATATATATATATATATGTACATATATATATGTATGTATATATATATGTATATATATATATGTATATATATATATATATATATATATATATATATATATATATATATTATATATATATATATATATATATATATATATATATATATATATATATATATATATATATTTGCGTGTGTTTTGATATTTACACTCAAGTATTTGCATGTGTGTATATATGTTCGTATAGTTTTGTGTGTTTGGAGAAAAGCTGTGCAGAATTTAGTTTGCCGTATTGATTTACAGTTGCGACTTACAGAATTAGCCATTCCTGCATCAATATAGACTGTCAAAATTCTGTACAGGTCACATCACATGTTTCCAGTTGAATTTCCAACTTCTCCACGTAGATGACTCGTGGCGTCGTACTCCAAATCGATCAATGCTTGGTACAATTTCTCAAATAAACTTCAGCAAACAGAACAGATTTTATCATCCATCAGTCTCCCTACCTACATATTTGCTAGACAAGAGAGCCAACGTTTTAATTCAATAACGTTGGCAACGCAACAGTATCACAATTAATCTCATTTTCTATAGTAAAATATGAGATATTTTACTTAAATTTAACATCGTACAATTATTGTTATAATTTCGAGAAGCGATACGTTGATGTTTTAGTGTGACTCAGGTACTAGTGGTACTCTCTCTCTCTTTACTCTTTTACTTGTTTCAGTCATTTGACTGCGGCCATGCTGGAGCACCGCCTTTAGTCGAGCAAATCGACCCCGGGACTTATTCTTTTGTAAGCCCAGCACTTATTCTATCGGTCTCTTTTGCCTATCCGCTAAGTGACTGGGACGTAAACACACCAGCATCGGTTGTCAAGCAACGCGAGGGGGACAAACACAGACACACACACACACACACACCACACACACACACACACACACATATATATATATATATATATATATATACATATATACGACAGGCTTCTTTCAGTTTCCGTCTACCAAATCCACTCACAAGGCATTGGTCGGCCCGGGGCTATAGCAGAGATACTTGCCCAAGATGCCACGCAGTGGGACTGAACCCGGAACCATGTGGTTTGTAAGCAAGCTACTTACCACACAGCCACTCCTGCGCCTACGTGGTTTATCAATTAATAAATAGTCAGAGGATTGCTCAGTAGTGTGTAATCGAGTCGTTCATGTATAATAGTCGGAAGGAAGAATTCTCGCTGTTGATCGAATTCTTCGGCTTCTTTTAGTCATTTGACTGCAGCCATGCTGCAGCACCGTCTGCAAGTGTTTTAGTCGATCAAATCGACCCCACGACATCTCATGACTTATAGACCTTATTCTAGCAGTCACTTTCGACGAGTGTCTATGTTACTTGGGACGTAAAATCACCAGCACTGCTCGAAGACATGCACATATAGATACATACCTACGACAGGCTTCTTTCAGTTTCCGTCAACTAAATCCACTCATAAAATATTTGTCAACTCGAGACATTACTAGAAGACACTCTAGGTACCACACAGTTAGACTGAACTAGGAATCAGATGCCTGGGGAGCAAGTTTTCGTATAGATCTTTCTCCGGTTACAATATTAAAGCAGATACAAAATGAAATTTATATATCTTTAAAAAGGAACGATAGTTGGTACTTCTACGGGATGTTTCCTCCTGAAAGGTTTGATAACTTGAGAGAAATACTATGTCTTATATATATATATATATATATATATATATATATATATATATATATATATATATAATATATATATATATAATGAAATATTCAACTACATGTGTCACTTCTCGAGAAATAAATATATATATATAGTTGTTGATTTTTTTTTTAACCACCTATAGCAACGTAGCAATTGTTATCTTACTGTTTTAATATCGTACTGGAAATGAAAGGATTATTTAGGTTCTTCTACATCAAGAAACCGATTGAAAATAACCTTCTACCATTTTTGAATTATCAGAAAAACAAATATTTGAAAAAGCTGAGACTAACCAACAAATCATCTTTAATTGCAGATAACAAGTTTGCAAGTTAATAAGAAAATGAAGAACAAAGGCAAAGTAGCAATTTGTAGAAAAAACAGCTATGAATATGTCAAAACGTGAGCATTATTATTCTGATCCAATCTGATGAGAAAGAGAATTTTTAGCGATGGTTTGTTCGTTTTCACGTTTTGAGTCCAAATGCCGCCGAGGTTAGCCTCTTTCTAATCCCATTTGTGATCGATAAAAGAAGCAGCAGTAACCAGTGGAGTACTGAGGTTGAAGTTGAAGACTATAATTTCCGGATGTTTTCTATTTGAACGGCAGTTTTTTTCTAGCCGTGTCATATGAAAATATCACCCATAATTATGACCCTAGTATCGATCTGTTGCATTTCAATCTGTTTTAGAGTTAGGGTTAGTTAGGTTTAGAGTTAGGGTTAGGGGTGGGGGAAGGGTATTTTGTCTTCTTCACAAATTTAAATAAACCCCATCTGTTTCTTAAACGAGGGACATATTCATACGGCGCAAATGTATTTTTTTTGCCTCGATAGACGTCACAGATTGGTCTAAATTGCAGGAATTGAAGAAAAAAAAACAACAAATATCTTACAAACTATAGAATTTTCTCAATAAAGCCAAGAGAAAAAATTGTTTTATAAACACATTCTACCAGTATACGAAGTTAAACATTTGTTAGTTACCTAGAAATTATGTTAAAAACTGCCGTTCAAACCGAAAAGATCCTAATTTCCTGATAATAGTTCAGACCTTCTGCCTATACCTGAAAGAACTATTAATCTGGTCCAGTAGACTTGGTCAACGAAACGCCTCTAATATATTGCATTATAAATTACATAATTACAAGTGTTTGCGTGCGGAGAGAATGCTGATTATATGTGACATATTTCTCAACATATAAAAGTGCTTATATTAGTATACACATCAGTATAGCGTGAAATAATCGATGTCAAACCTGCAAACCCGCCGCTGAAGTATCGAAGCATGTATTCATATATGTTCGACATCTAGTTAGATACACTCCCTTGTCATGCTAGCTGTCAGAAGAAAAGTGAATACATGAATAATTATCCTGTTGAAAGCCTTTGCCAACCAAATTACTTTTCACTAATTATGGCAGAAAACAGAAATACCGCTGTTAGAGATTGACAGTTGTCAATGATAATTAACGTCGAATATGGTGTGAATAATAGATTGACAAGTTATCTACCATCATAGAAATTTATTTGTGCTTAATTTGCTTAACCGTTATTATCATTCCGTTAAGGCCTTTCTGTTCGAAATATCTGCTGAATAATAGAATAAACATTTATTATCTCGTCTTAATATTATTTGACTCGTGTTATACAAATGTGAAAAAAAGATGGTGACTATTGATTTTGCACATCCATTTTCATTTTGATTTCAAATCCCAGTGAGATTGAGTCTGATTTAATTCCTTCCAGATCAATAAAATATAATAAGAGCCTAATACTTCACTCGATAAAATCGACTGTACGCATGCAGTAGGTGATACTAATTTATGGCTTAGTTAGTAATTAAAGGTATGAGACACGTGAGAGTCGCAGGTGGGATGACATTTAGTGACGTTACGTTGTATTCTCCGTACAAAAACCGTTCTACCTAACGTTTCATCTCATCTGATACTGATTCTCTAGGAACAAAAATGGGAAATCCATAGGTATTTCTATTCTATCTCCTATCTATCCTGTATCCAAAACATTTTTGTACCATGCCATTGGCTCTGTTAAGAATGACGTCAAGTGAATTAGAAATGATATTATTAAGTACGGTTAGAAGTTAATCAGTACGGTTAGAATGTACTTTAAATATGGAGGCATATATTGAGAGACTGCTGCACAAATATTGAATTCCACAAAAAATTAATACTATATAGGCGCAGGCGTGGCTGTGTGGTAAGTAGCTTGCTTACCAACCACATGGTTCCGGGTTCAGTCCCACTGTGTGGCACCTTGGGCAAGTGTTTTCTACTATAGCCTCGGGCCGACCAAAGCCTTGTGAGTGGATTTGGTAGACGGAAACTGAAAGAAGCCCGTCTTATATATGTATATATATATGTATGCGTGTGTGTGTTTGTGTGTCTGTGTTTGTCCCCGTAGCATTGCTTGACAGCCGAAGCTGGTGTGTTTATGTCCCCGTAACTTAGCGGTTCGGCAAAAGAGACCGATAGAATAAGTACTGGGCTTACAAAAGAATAAGTCCCGGGGGTCGAGTTGCTCGATTAAAGGCGGTGCTCCAGCATGGCCGCAGTCAAATGACTGAAACAAATAAAAGAGTAAAAGAGTATGTAGAACGCCTAGACTTAATTAGGTATATGATCACTTGAAAGCGTTGGAATCACGCTCATAAAAGTGTAATCGCAAGTTCTCTTCCTTTAAGATTGGTGTTCCTACAAGATGATTTCAACATTTTGCAGACTTCAACTGAAAACGAATAGCAGACGAGCTCTAGAGATTCGTCCTTCACTTCAGATGCCATACCTAGAATGTCGCGCTAGGGCAACGGCAGGTAACCCCATAGTGGGCTGCGTTTGTACGAAACAATTCGCATAGACAAATGCAAGCACACACACATACATATACACACACTCACGCAGAGAGGCACATACATATACATAATACATATATATATATATATATATATATAACGTGATCACGTGACCGACCAGACCATCAGATGTTGTTACACGTCGCTGGGCACAATGCGTTCGCATTGTTTTAGCCTTCAAATGACGCCACCCCGCTGGCTAAGCGAGCAGAGAAAGAGTGGTGAAAGAGTACAGCGGGGATCACCACCCCCTGCCGGAGCCTCGTGGAGCTTTTAGGTGTTTTCGCTCAATAAACACACAAAATGCCCGGTCTGGAAATCGAAACTGCGATCCTGCGACCGCGAGTCCGCTGCCCTAACCACTAGGCCATTGCACCTCCACACACACACACACACACAC
This sequence comes from Octopus sinensis, assembly GCF_006345805.1. Taxonomy (NCBI): domain Eukaryota; kingdom Metazoa; phylum Mollusca; class Cephalopoda; order Octopoda; family Octopodidae; genus Octopus; species Octopus sinensis. Next base: position 29,191,623 of record NC_042999.1, on the reverse strand, counting down.
ACACACACACACACACACATATATATATATATATATATTATATATATATATATATCACAGATAAAAAAGGAAACGACTGAATGTGCCAAGAAAAATATTTATATTACCTCAAAAATTGTTTCATCTTCGAGATGCACTGCTCCTTTGTAGGCGTGGAACGATACAATAACACCAGATGCAACTGACGGTACATAGAAGACTCCTCACGTAGGATAATAATATCTCTAATTTTAGAAAAGCGAACAAGGAGACACGTGATATCACTAGCGGATTGTCTATGGCAATTGAAACCCGACGGGATAAAATTTGAGATTTCATGGTCAATCATAAAATATACAAAATCCTACTACACTAATTCTAAGACATGTGAATTCTGTTTTGTTTATTCCTTATCAATCTCGCTTATTAGGAAAAAGATCATTAGCAAATTAAATCAATGTATTACGCGTGTTTACAGGCCCTGAAGGCTACCTTCATACATTACCACCCTGTAAACAGCACCGAACTGCCATAACCCACATTCAACAGAGACCATCATCCAAAAAATTGCTATGCGTACATAGACAGCTGTGTACGTTTTTTCACGGGTGCTGTTTATTGTTCTGTGCCTGCATGTGTGTCTGAGTAGTCCTCTTGGCGTGATTTTATACACTTGTGTGTGTGTGATGGCACGAGTGTGTTTATGTGGGGATGATTTGAGCATTACATTGGTGAGAGGTGAGTGCGTATGTTGCTGTGTCTCTGTATAGCGTGCTTATATGTTCTCAATGGAGGCAGTAGTGATGTGATCACTGTATGTTTCTGTACATGTGTATCTTTGTACTCTGAAAGATGTATTCGTGCATGTCGGTGTGATAATGTATGTATATATATTATATACCTAGATATTTTTCTTTAGTTTCAGCTCAGAGCAGTGACCAGCTGATATACCGCCCTTTCGCTACTGTGTTTACATTGTTATCTCTGAGAGCTTCCTCTAATATGTAGCATTTGGTGAAGAATGGAAATTGATAATCGCTACACTCATTTGCACCTCTTGCCGTGAGATAGGTTCATCTGGGACTCACGACAGGAAAAGGTCCAGTTTTCATTTGGAAATACATTCATCCTCTTTGTGTAGGTCCGTCAGGCTCTTTGGGAGAATATTAAAACAAAATGTTGGCCCCTAAAACCCAAGCTGTTGCAGTAATTTGTCCTGAAGCTCGATGACATTGCTGGGATGTTTGGTACTGTGCAGTGTCGATCCATTCTGGCATTGGTTTAAATTTCTGTGCCAAAATTTGGCAGAATTTCTTTCGAGGATCTTTGAGATGTATATTGCTGCTTACCTATCCGCCTTCGCTTCAGGAAGTAGAGTCTTAGCGGTTTCAGCCGTTCTTAGTAGCAGAGCTGTTGCAATGCGACGATCTTCTTTGTGAAGCATCACGGGATTGCTTCAAGTTCTGCTGTTAATTTTATGTAGTTGAAAGCAGTAATCTAGGCGGATATGGAAAAATGTCATCCAGAGGACCATCATGGTTTCCTTCTCTCTGGTTTTGAACGTTATCAGTAACCAGCCAATCGCCTGCACCTTGGCGCCATCCTAGTAATGTGCACTTGGAAAGAGGTGTCATTACTCATGTCGATACTTAGGTCTCTCACTGATTTAGGCTGTGCGATCGTAATCCTCTGTGGACTAGTGTACCCAGTAAGTTTTATATTCAGTTTTACATGCTGGTAGCGCGGGGCATTAAATTATTCACCATTAAACTGCACATTATTATCCTCGGCCCATCTGTTAATTGAGACCAACTCCTGCTGCAAGTGTGCGACATGGCTGAACTTCTTTATTTTCTGCGAGACTTTCGTATCGTCTGCATATCTAGCAGGTGTGACTATCCGGGTAGTTGAGAGCATATCAAGTTTTCCAGCCACGCCCAGATCGCGCACTCTATGGCATATCATACCATGATCCACTTTAGCATATGCTTTTGAAACGTCAGGGTATATTACGTTCACATTTGAGGGTTGAGTGCGTCAACGCCCAATCATAGTGCAGTAAGAGCTGTACGGGAAGAAATATAAGAAACATAGGCTTTGAAAATGCACTGAGAATACTTAAAATATATTTTATTATTAAATTTAAAGATTCAACCGGTTTACACTGATTTTCAAAAATTTGAATTAGAAAGACGTGGCTTATGTCGCAGCAGTTTTGCCTCTGACTAGTGTTTCAATCTTGCACTATTTTCATGGGGAATTCATGTCTCAGAATAGTATGTTTTGAATAGGATTACATTGGGAGAGGATAGACACAAACTTACTCTTAGATAATTTTTGTAAGGTGTAATTTCTACGCTACGTCCCTGTGTTAGTATTAAATGCTAATGTTTAGTGTCATATGTTAAAGCTGACACAGTTGATTGCAGCAGTGTAGTGGTAGTACTAAACAGTATATATATATATATATATATATATATATATATATATATATATATGCATGCGTATGTATTGTATGTGTCTTTGCCCTTTTCTGTAAGTTTATGTGTGTGCATTCTTATGTATATACATACATGCATATATATGTATATATAATATATATATAATATATAGATACATATATATATATATATATATATATATATATATAATATATATATATATATAGATATATATATATATATAGATATATATATATATATATATATATATATATAATTATATATATATATATATATTAATCAATATAGGGTGGCAAAAAATTTTGTAGAATTTTTTTGCCACCAGCGGCCTAGTGGGAAAAAATTGAATAGTCATAGACCATTTTTAAGTTCAACATCACAATCAGGGAACGGCCATAATAGGCCATTCACCCACTAGAAATAACAGCCAAAAGCTTCAACCGCAAAATAACATCAATTCCGTAAACCAGGAGAAAATTAAAAAAACATTTACCCTGTACATAAGAAATTACAGGGTAAATGTTTTTTTAATTTTCTCCTGGTTTACGGAATTGATGTTATTTTGCGGTTGAAGCTTTTGGCTGTTATTTCTAGTGGGTGAATGGCCTATTATGGCCGTTCCTTGATTGTGATATATATATATATATATATATATCATATAATATATATACATATATTTATACATGCATATGTAGTGTATGTTTCTCTGTCCTTGTTTGTAAGTGTGTGTTTACACATACACACACACAAATATATATATATATATATATATTATATATATATATATATATATATATAATATATATATAATATATATATATATATATATATATATATATATATATATATATATAGTAGTTACGCGGTACAAGTTACACAGTAAAATATACTCAAGAGAGGATGGATGTGCGTAAATCAGAATTTTACTAAATAATGAAACCGATATAAGAGCAAAAGACGGTGTCTTCATGTGGTGAAAGAATCTGTGATGTATAACGATGAAAGATAATATTTAATAGTGACTATATTTTATACAATATAAAAGAATCTAAGACTGTCACGATTGAAATGCTTGTATTCTTTGAGCCAATTGATCGGGAATATCCGGAGTGGCATCAAGAAAAAATGTGCTTAGGAAATATATCTCCGGGAGTTCTTTTAGGCGACAGAATGAACGTAATATTATGCTAAGGTGGAGAGCTGGCAGAAATGTTAGCACGCCAGGCGTACTATCTAACGATATTACGTCTCTCGCTACGTTCTGAGTTCAAGTTCCGCCGAGATCGACTTTGACTTTCATCCTTTCGGGGTGATAAATTAAGTACCAGTTACGCACTGAGGTCGATGTTACCGACTTAATACCTTTATCTGTCCTTGTTTGTCCCCTCTATGTTTAGCCAGTTGTGGGCAATAAAGAAATAAGAATCAACGTAATATTATGCTTGTAGATAAAATTATAACGGGCTTCCAGAACCTATAGAATAATGAGAAAGATATGTTTCTGTGCCCGAATTACGACGGGGACAACTTGACTTTTATTCTTTCCGGTTTGATAAAATAGGTACTACTGAATTATTATGGTCGATGTAATCGACTATTCTGGTCATGTGTCAGAATTTGAAGCTGTAATTTAAATGGCACATCGTCGTCTTAGTCTTATTAACTGAAACGAATGAGGCTTATATTATTTTGAAATAAGTTATAGTATTCATTTATTGCATGTGCATTCCCTAAATTATCAAACTGGTTTCATCCACAACCTTTCTAAATTTACAGGACTGATTGATTAAATGATACTGTTAATGTGTATTGCAGTGCAGAAAGTATTGTTGTGGCTGAAATGGCCTGATAGCAATATGAATATTTCCAATGTTTTGATGAGAAACATTAGGCATAGAGGGACAAATCGTACGCATTTATAGATTCTCCTGATATTAGAGAAAGAAGGAGGTACATGTGTGTGTGTGTGTGTGTGCTCGCTCTTTGATATATATGTATATATGTATATATATATATATGTATATATATATGTATATATATATATATATATATATATATATATATATATATATATATATATATATATATATATATATTAGCAATAAAAATTTGTAAAAGTATGCCATTTACAGGATGTAATATATGTAAACTCACCCATGTGCTTCGTTGATGTTGATCAGTCAGCTGATCGGCTTAAGCGGGGCAGGGTTGTTTATTTATGATACATTCAGGCCTGCTGAAGAATACGTAAGTATGAAATCACTGTGATACAGGTCTATATTTTTTAAATGTCTTATTTTGAAAAATTGCATTCGGTGGGATTAGTAATATTTTTTGGTAGAAATGACTAATTGTCCCTCTTAGCGTGTGGCATGTATGTATAATGCTCTCTGTCATGTATGTATAATGCCCTCTATATATAAATAAATATATATATATATATATATATATATATATATATATATATTATATATATATATATATATAAACGAGCGAGTCATATTAGCATAATAAAATTTGTAAAAGAACAAAATAAATAATTCAAGGGCAAAAATATAATTGGGAATCTCAAAACCGCATGAATAAACATGGAAACTAACACTCGAAGAAAACAAGTTGGTTAGCAGTTGCACAATATCCTTCTTAGCCGAGAAAAATTATATCTGTGCATTTGTGTGGCTTCGCACGTGCTAGCACACGTAGACGTACAAACATATGCGCGCACACACACATGCACATATATTTATACATACATCCAACATGGAGTTTTCTCGTACACTTCTTCGTTGTCTACCTCACCAGTATAAGCCTCTTAAAGCTGGAATTATCTGTTACGTTTCACTCTTCACTAAAGTAGGAAGCTTCTGGTTATTTCATACAGCTTCTACATAACAGCATGATATAATCTAAACGCTTGGTTGATTATCATTTCCTCTCCTCTTTAGGATTACAAGTTTTAGAGTCTGTTTATTTAGTACAGGATCCATAATATGAAAGATGATATGATTTTCCTCAAACAGCTACATTTATCCTAAATAAAAGACAGTAACTAACTACAAACGTAACTAGTAATCACCTACTGATACAAAAATAACACTTCTACTGGAAGAAAATAAACACATGAATGTGTATTTCATAGATATTTTTGAAATGCCGATCATTTTCTATTACAGTCTCAAAAGTACACTGCGTGAAAATTGTGCCTTTATTCTCATCCACAACGTAACGATAGATATATATTTAACTGATAGAAATATGTTATATACACATATTCGGAAATTACAAATTGTTTATGACGGACTGAATGCTATACGCAAAATATACTTAAAACTAAACACGCTGTAGTTTCTTTCTCGCATTTTGATGCAATTTTGGTCCATTAAAGATTTTAAATGTTTTATATCTTATATCTGATTAAATATATCTCATTATACATTACCCTTTCTGTTGTTGAGCGCCAGGTAAGTTCTGAATGATCAGAATTATCATAATATTCGGAACTTAATTATTCCACAGTTTAAACCTTTTGATACCAACTCACTTTGGTTATATGATGCAGTCTTTCCATTATAAAATTGTCTAAAGTAAAATATCACATCTAAATTTCTTGGTAATTTAGGTTCCAAATAATGACTTAAACGTGATAAATTGACCACCAGAGAAAAACAACGCAGTTAAAATTGCTAAAATTGGTTTTGTAACATATTTTATTCTATCAGATTTTTTATTCTCTATACTGCAGCAATGCTATGACAGCATATTGACAGATTTTAATCGATTGAAACGTCTCCAGTACTTATTCAATTTCTCTCTTTTGTAATATGTATATGTATATGTGTATGTGTGTGCGCTTGCATGTGTGTTGTGTGTGTGTGTGTGTTGCATGTGCTTATATATACATACATTCATATATAATATATATATATATATATATATATAATATATATATATATACATTCATACAAACATTCATATATATATACATATATATATATATATTATATAAAAGGGCTTAGTAAAATAAATTACTTTGCCGCATACTGAACTCATTAGAAATAGCAGCTAAAAAACTTTTTTAAAACTATTTCTAATACTTAAAGAAAATCTCTCTCATATATAGTGTTTGCTTAATTCAACTCACAAAAGTTTGGGGGTAAGGACATCGAAAAATCAAATGCTAAGGTTATTCGAGAACGTACGTTTCAAGATTAGTCAAAACAACATTTCTATCATCGGCTCAGAAATTCCTTGGTTTGGATTTGGAAACACTGAAAATAAGAACATACCCTTTCGAAGATCTGCTTCCAACTAACAGTGCCAACAAATTCAATAAGCAAGCGAAGAATCTCTGTTCTCCCCTTTCCACCAGCGTGGGTTAAAATCATCAAACACTATGCTTATTTCGGTAAAATCCGAAGCATTAATCAGAGGGAGATTAATTATAATTTCAACAATTGAGGGCAAAATTAATTAATTATTAATCAATTTCACCAAGTGTTCAGTATGCAAAGGGACCATTCAAGGCGAATTCAAATTATTACATTATATAAAAGGGCTTAGTAAAATAAATTACTTTGCCGCATACTGAACTCATTAGAAATAGCAGCTAAAAAACTTTTTTAAAACTATTTCTAATACTTAAAGAAAATCTCTCTCATATATAGTGTTTGCATAATTCAACTCACAAAAGTTTGGGGGTAAGGACATCGAAAATGTAATTTATTTTACTAAGCCCTTTTATATAATGTAATAATTTGAATTCGCCTTGAATGGTCCCTTTGCATACTGAACACTTGGTGAAATTGATTAATAATTAATTAATTTTGCCCTCAATTGTTGAAATTATAATTAATCTCCCTCTGATTAATGCTTCGGATTTTACCGAAATAAGCATAGTGTTTGATGATTTTAACCCACGCTGGTGGAAAGGGGAGAACAGAGATTCTTCGCTTGCTTATTTGAATTTGTTGGCACTGTTAGTTGGAAGCAGATCTTCGAAAGGGTATGTTCTTATTTTCAGTGTTTCCAAATCCAAACCAAGGAATTTCTGAGCCGATGATAGAAATGTTGTTTTGACTAATCTTGAAACGTACGTTCTCGAATAACCTTAGCATTTGATTTTTCGATGTCCTTACCCCCAAACTTTTGTGAGTTGAATTAAGCAAACACTATATATGAGAGAGATTTTCTTAAGTATTAGAAATAGTTTTAAAAAAGTTTTTTAGCTGCTATTTCTAATGAGTTCAGTATGCGGCAAAGTAATTTATTTTACTAAGCCCTTTTATATAATGTAATAATTTGAATTCGCCTTGAATGGTCCCTTTGCATACTGAACACTTGGTGAAATTGATTAATAATTAATTAATTTTGCCCTCAATTGTTGAAATTATATATATATATATATATATATATACATTCATACAAACATACATACATACGGTTCAGATTCCCCAATGGAAATTTATTGGGGATGTTTTCTTATGGTTTCACTCCCTTACTGATAAGCCTAATTTAGACAATATCCAATGTGATATCTAGAATTATTACAATTACATATTTCCTATATTGCTACATAATATTTTGAATTTCGCTCGGAAATTTCCGATTATCCGTTGTTCGGATATTTAAGTAATTTTAGCGGCAAGGGAGAGACCCTTACCTCCATCAACGAAAGTAACTGGCGGAGGGCTGATTCCGCCAATTGCTCCGATATTATCATGGCATCAGCGGATTCAGCACAGGTGAGCGATTTAGTGGACCTATACCTCCTTTTGCAAATCGGGATAGTTTTCCCCTCCTTACTGGGGTGTTATTTAGCGATGCTGCACTTCTGTCTACATGGCCAGTCTAAAACAGCATTGAATAGACTGACGAAATCCTCCAGAGTCGTGGACTTATTGGATGTTAATTTGCATTTGGATACGGGTTTATACTACCCATTTCGTAAGCCGAACATATCCATCTCACATATCAATGTCTCCTCCAAACACCTTAACTCTACTATTGATAGCATCGTTACTGCTATTCCCATCAGAATCTCTAACTTTTCGGCAAATGAAGACATATTTTATCAATATTCACCAGTATACAACGACGCTCTAAAATTAAGCGGCTTCAAAACAAAAACCTCATATATACCTAACACGGAATTTATAAACAAGACGAGTGGTCTGACACATGACCATGTCGCAGAAAGATGGTAGAAATGGAACGCAATTTTTGATTTCAACTAATGTAAGCCATCAATTAGATACTTATACAAGGATTCTTGGAATAGGTACTGTAGGCGATATAGTGGCAGTGTGGTGCTCAACACCAAGAGTTCACGTACTAGAATACGGGGAGTCATATAGTTTGTACCCCTTACTCATTTTTCCCCTGAAAGAAAATATAACCATACATTTCAGGGCTAGTAGTCTGTTCGTAAAAGTAAAGTTTGTGAAAATACTTCTACAAGTTACTCTGCCATCACATCTATTTCTCCTGTTACTATATTGAACGGTAAACAGTAGATAGTTTACAATAATTAGAATATGTGTATAAACAGAAAAGAATAGTCTAATTAATCAGGAACAGTCCGTAATGCAGAGATCAAGGTTCAGTTCGTCTCCATTACGCTCATTAATCTAATGCTTTTCATGTATATGAGATTACAACCCAATGTCATATATTACTTTAGCTGTATTCTTTTCTATTGTATGTATTCTATAGCTATGCTATTAAAATTTTCAGTTCCCAAGTAAATGAAACTGGGTTCGTTTTAATAAGCAGCGGATCTCGCCATAACCTAAATTCGGAAAAACCCTTCAGAGAGTCAGTTAGTATACGGAACCTATCTGGATGTCTGCAGGCAGACAATTGTAAGATAGTGTAATAGACTTACTCCATTACCAAATTTAAGTGTTACGTGTCTTTAGTTGCGCACAGTCTATTACGAGTATTTTGGCCAGAGCACTTGCGTGTGCCAAAATGTTTCCTTCTCTGCTACATGTAAGTAACATCGTGACATGGATCATAGACACTGCTGCTCTTATTGAAACAAATTTTAAACGTTCGCAGGTCTGACTGTGTGGTAGGAAATTTGCTTCACAAACACATGTTTCTGGCTTCAACACCACTGTGTGGTAATTTGGTTAAGTATGCATCAGAACTGAACAAGGCCTTCTGAGTCGACTTGGAATATGGAAACAGAAAGAAGCCCATCGTATATGTATGTATGTGTGCGTGTATGTTCACACGATAAACAAATGTATAAGAATACATTTGTGTACACATGCTTCTGTATGTTTGTGTTTGACCTCGCCACCAACACATGACAATAATTATCGGTTTGTTTATGTCCCTGCTCAGATAGAAGAGATAGATAGAATAAGTTCCAGGCTTAATATATAGTAAGAACCACCGTCATTTCTTCGACTAAATCCTTGAAGACGGTATTACTGCATGCCAAGGCGGCGAGCTGGCAGAAACGTTAGCACGCCGGGCGAAATGCGCAGCCGTATTTCGTCTGCCGCTAGGTTCCGAGTTCAAATTCCGCCGAGGTCGACTTTGCCTTTCATCCTTTCGAGGTCGATAAATTAAGTACCAGTTACGCACTGGGGTCAATCTAATAAACTTATTCCATTTGTCTGTCCTTGTTTGTCCCCTCTGTGTTTTGCCCCTTGTGGGTAATAAAGAAATATGTATTACTGCATGGCTGCAGTCGAATTAATTTACATGGCTTGAATATATTTTCATACGATAATTTCATGGCTTGAAATACATTTTCATACGATAATTAGTGAACATTGTTTAAGTATCAGTTTCCGAAACACACTTAAAGTGTATTTCATAAGGTATATGGCTTCAAGTTGTTTAATAAGAATGTATTTTAAAATCTATTTAATGCTGCAGATTCACGCCATAACAATAGCTACAAACATCATGTGTACGATAAGTGCATGTCGAAAGGAGGGAAAGAAAAAGGTGGAAAAAATCTAATGTATTATAACACTTTAAAAAAGTATATTTTACCATGCGTTTGCATTACATATATTTGACTCCTGGTAATTTAAATCAGAAAATTCAAAATAAGGAGATTAAATCCACAACAAAGGAACAGATATAAACAATTAATTTGTTTTTATTGATTGTTTCTTTTGGTGCTTGAAATATAATGACTTTTTTTTCTTTCTTAGAGTAAAGAATGTAGAAAGAATTACCTAACAGGGAAAAAAACTTTTTTGTGTTTGTTTTTCTAACAACATCTTTAAACTCATTCACTCACTTCGTAAAAGGTAATTAAATCAAAACCCACTTTTAAAACTGAACTTTTCTATTTATTGCAGACTCTTCTTTAAAAACAATCTCACTTCATTAAAAGTATATAATAAAATAATTTGTTGTAAACTCTTGGTAAAATGCGATTCAGCGAAGATCTTAAATCCAATTAACACTTCCATACTTTATATCGATTTCTTATATTTATACAAAAGACAAAGATTTCTTGCAAGAAATAGTCAACAACTGAATTATCAAACCACATTGTCGTATTATTGGTAATTTACTTCAGCTAAGCAGGTTGCGAGGAAAAGAAGAATGGTTAGCATTATTTAAAGTAAAGAGGAATCTTGCAGGTATGGTATGCATAACACAGACATGTATTTTTGCAACAAACTATTAGAGCCTTATTGGCGATAAGATGCCCTCATCACCATCATGGTGGTGGTAGTAGTATTATTATTAGTAGTAGTGGTGGTGGTGGCGGCGGCGGTAGTATTCGTATTAGTAGTAGTAGTAGTAGTGGTGGTGGTGACGGCGGTGATAGTAGTAGTAGTAGTAGTAGTAGTAGTAGTAGTAGTAGTAGTAGTAACAACAGCAGCAACACCAGCATCTTAAGGACATCCCCAGCGCAGGAATAGTGAGTTAACCGATCGTTAATGCTACGATCTGAACTTATAGTTTACCGCACAATAAACAATGCTATTCTTTGTTTGAAATATGCAAAATGCAAGTGGTTGTCTTATATAAAAGGCAGAAAGACATGAAATAAAAAGACAAGTGAAATATTAAACCAAAAGGAAACGGGTTAAATAAAATTATAGTAATTCTGATGATTTCAGTATTGCCCCAAAGAACATATATATATATATATATATATATATATATATATAAGAAAGTTGGTTTGTGAAAGCACGTGGTTGAATATATAGAAAATAGTAAGAAGTGAAAAAACTACAGAAGGCTTAAAGGTTAAAAAATATATATATTTGCGTCAATATGTCTGAAGAATATTAAAAAATTTTTATTGAAAATTTTTTTCTTACAATGACATAATTTAGAAGAAAGACCGGTTTCGCGTTTAGCTTTTCAAATTTTTTGTGACGTTATGTTTATCTTGAACAGAGTTATCTTTATGTTTATGTTTGAAAGAGTTCTAAATAAGGGGAGGTAATGAGTGATTTCTTCCGGTGTAAGGGAGATAATCGCTTAATTTTTTTTTTCCTTTCCCTTGGTGTGAATTTCTCTGTATCAGTATGTTGGCATGGTTAAGTCTGGGCTTGTACTTTTCAATGAAGAATGTTTCCTTGTTTAGTCTAATTTCTGTTGATGATCCGATAGCACATTGGTAAAATGGAAAGATTAAAAATTGTGGTAGTAGTTGATTTGCGCATTTCTCAATGTGCTCACTAAAAGGTATCATTCTGTATTCTGGGAATGCAATCTGTTGTCGATGCAGTGTGCATCTACGTCTGAGTGATAGTCCCTTGGACCCCATGTAGTCTCTAATTTGTATATATATACATATATATATATATATATATATATATATATATATATATATATATATATATATAATATATATATATATATATATATATACATATAAATATTATTTGGGGCAATACTGAATATTTTATTCCATTGTAATAATATCAATCAAACACTATTTATTTATTTATATATTTTACAAAAAAATTTCACATAAATCCGATGTTTCTACCTTTAAAAATAAGGAATTACAACCTCTTTACTTGTGTGATTTTTTGCTACCCTGGTAACTATTTACCTATTGTTAACAAGGGGAAAATACACACATCTATATGCATACATATATATATAATCGGAGATGTAATGATCAGTGTTTCACCTTGAAAGATTTAGTACTTATATCACAAGATAGTTTCCCTCATAATACAGATTCATTCAGACACACCCTCAGTAATATTATATTTACTCATCATTATATTTACCCAGTTTGATATCTGATTAACTGTATGATTTTGTTTAACCAATCTTGAATTTTTAAAGTATCTATAACTACTTGTAGTTATATCATCGGATGCAGAATCAATTATAACAAGAATTTTACAGAATTCCTGCAATGTATTCTGGAATGAATACAACTCTATATTCCTCCAAACTTTAGCAATGAAGTAACCCTAATCTGCCATTTTGAAATTCTCAGGAAGCTCTTGTTCTTGTTTCTCTAATAGAAAAATACAAACGTAAAGCCCTATGTGAAATAGTTTTTAAATATTAGTTCACAGAATGTAATAGGATAAGAAAGCGAGAAAAATAATTGAAAAATGGCGTAGAGATGTTTAGATTATTTCTTGTGTGATCCCATACCTATGACTCATACTTTAGTTATCTCTGAAAAATTGCCTATATTTTGAACATGACAAATCAGAAGTCATGTATAGAATATGGTTTGATTAGTAAGTAATAAACTTGCCTAATATGATTTACAGCGAATTACTGATGAGATACACTACTGGGAATCGCATTATCGTCCGGTGACATTCAACAAAGTATGAGACCGTTGTCTCTAATTTGTTGTAGGTGAGATGTAGAAAAAGGTATTTCTATACGCTAATATGTATATCCTCCTGGGCTATAGACATAATTCAATTAAATCATATTAAACATATTCATGTGGTGTTTAAATATTCTCTTCTAACATTTCGTATTTTCCGTTTGTATTCTCCAACAATTATTTACATCCGATCTGCTTATAAAATCTATAAAATTATTCATGGCATACTTTGGAAAGATCGACATTATCTGATTTCATCACATTAATTCAGATGAGAAAAGTTATTTTCAACGTGCATACTTTGAGTTTTCGACTAGAGGAAACTCATTAAAATTATCTGAAACTAATAGGATATATATTTAAATGAAGTATGGTAAAATGTTACTTCTCTTTGAAAATATATATTTGAAATATCTACTGAATGGATTATTAAAAAATATACATTATTGATTTTGGTTTGATGAAATATTTGTGAGAAGTTTAGGAAAAATAATGGATACATTTCGAAATAATATTTTTTAATTGCTGAGTAAATAATTATTCTTTGCTTGGCAGAAACATGAGCAGTAACAGAGGCAAACGCGAGGAATAAATATCGTAGGTTATTGATTTTAGTACATGTATACTGTGAGATCTCAGTACAAGTTGAATTCGATATGGCTCAAGAATAAAATTATCTCCTGTAGTTACGTTTGTCCTTATATTTGACATTTCGTCGTTTGATCATTCTTGAGAGTAAGGTTGTGTATAGTGTTGCTCATTTAGTTACGAGTTTATAATGTATTGCTAGTGAAATTCCTGAGGTTTTGGTTGATAAAGTTACTTATCCAAGATCAAGGTATCTCAAAGTTGTGCACCTTACAAGGAAGTATCTACAGCCATATACTAGGATTCCACTTAATCCTGTGTATGGCTATTAACAAGAATGTATATAGACATTCTCTTTGCAGTCAACCTTCCTGAGGCGTAAAATTGTTATAAGCCATTACCAACGACATTATCGTTTACCCTGTGCATGATAAATAAAATACATATACAGATTGTTGTCCATGAGACTCGTTCAACTTTTCTTATTTTGCAAAAAACAATTATTGTACGATTCGTTAATTTAAAATCTGTAGTCGAAGCATTGCTTCAATTTCCGTTCAGTTTTATTGTTTTTTGTTAGTGTACGTTCTTCTACACTGATTCAGGTCATATTATTAGTACCACATATTACGTAAAAGCTCTTTAAAATTAATCACAAAGAGAGAGATTGTGTCATGAAAGATGAATCTATTCTCTGTACAAAGATCTGATAAGTGTGGATTATTTACTCATCCATCTTTAATAGCAATACAAGTTAAATAACAGTTCCTAATTTCAAAGCACATGATATCAGTGAAGGAGTTCAGTATTTTACAATAATTTTATTGTAACGTAATAATGTACGAATCAGAAAACGTAAGCATCTAGCCAAATAAATTGACAAAAGCGATGTTCAGTTGTTTTAACTTTCATTTAACCTTCAGTTGTTTAACGTTCAGTTCATTTACACTGAAGTGTTGGTTTCAAATAAGACAAAGCTTTATATGATAACTTGTATATATTAAGTTACGATCACTTTGGATAAATATGAAATAAGAGGAGGAATTTCTGTATACATTCCAGAAACGTTCTTCTTACCAGCGATAATTGTACGTTGTTCGCAACATAGATTTTAAAATTATATATATATATATATATATATATATATATATATATATATATATGTATATATTATATATATATATATATATATATATTACTTCGACTGAAGGTATTATAGCACTAATCTATTCACACAGGCGGCAAGTAGCACGATAGTGACTTTCTCTGCTCGATGAAACGTGACACTCCATACTGAACAGGGAAACTCAAGAGAACCAAAGACCATTTAACTATGTAATGTATATCTAATAATGATACATATATAAATATATGCATAGGCATACGCATACATATGCACGCATCTGCATATGCGTTTATGTGCGTGCGTATATACATATATATATATATATTTATATATATATATATATGTATATTTATATATATGTGAAAGAGGTGTGTATGTGTAGTTGACCCCTCTCTTTCACAGCCAATGTTGGTGTATTAAGTTCGTGTAATTTGGTTGCTAGGTAAAAGTGATCAATAAAATAAGTAACACCTTCTAAATATAAAATGCAGAATGTGGGTGATTCGTTAGATTAAAATTCCTTACGGCGGTATCTCCACATGGCCGCAGTTTAATGACTCATCCAAGAAGGAGATAATCATATATA
>NC_042999.1:29166084-29171084 GCF_006345805.1 Octopus sinensis | reverse complement strand
TAAATATACTGGAAAATCTATGTTGACTATCATCAGAGGAATACACGTGTCGTTGTAGGTAGAATGACTGTAGTATGCCCATTATGCAGACAGAATATTCTTTCCTTAACGAGATTAGAACTTTGCCAAATCTCATCTATTATTTCTTCACACTTTATGTTACTTTATGTTAACATAGGATCACTTGCGGACCATATAACTTTCATGTGACTAAGCAATTTTGCTTGATGAGTTGTACTGGAAAACCCCTCGTTGATTTATTACTCCTTCCGATGCATTGTTAGCTAGGAAACACATGTCGCCCAGGTTTTACTACACCATTCCCCAAATCTGTAATTATAAATGCGTGTGTGCGTCTGTGTGTGTGTATGAAATGCCCGCATGCGTGCTTGAATGTGTAAGAGAGTGTGAATACACACACACACACACACACACACACACACACACACACATATATATATATATATACATATATATGTCTGTGTGTGTATATATATGTATGTGTATATATATGCACATGTAGAATATACTGTCATATCTCTCGACATTTCTATGTTCCTTATCGCATAAAATGTTGTCTCTTGGGTATTCTATGCCTATTGTCCAGCATAATTTGTTTTGTTTTCTTTCTCAATTAAGACTGATCTGAAAATGTTTCCAGATGCCATTAAAAACATTGGTCGCTACAGTTTCACTCATAAATGTTATGCGAAGTGGATTTAAAACTGCAATATATATATATATATATATATATATATATATATATATAGAGAGAGAGAGAGAGAGATAGATAGATAGATAGATAGATAGATAGATAGATAGATAGATAGATAGATAGATAGATAGATAGATAGATAGATAGATAGATAGATAGATAGATATTTAGAAGTTTAGATAAACAGATATCCCGTATAAATATAAAGTGGTTGAGAAGGAAATGTAAATTCGCAGGAAGGCATGTCAAAAGCAAAGTGCAGTAATTTAAATAAACACAAAACACATGAAAAATGTCTCCGTAAAATTTTTGCAATAATGATATATTATGGACAAAGAAGAAATACATCGTAAAAGTAGGAATGCATTTCTTTTATAAGAGCTAATGAGTGGTAAAATTTATCATTCGTAAGAAATATATTACTTATAATGCTTCTCATTTAAGGGTGCTTAAAAATAAGCAGCTTTCGTAGTATTAGCTCTCAATGCAGATATACTAATACGTAAGACACATCTATCATTTGTTTTAATTACCTTGAATGAATAGATTCTCACTCACTAGAAACTAAAGATAAAACCCTTTAAATTTCTAATGGAACATAAATTATACAGGAAATGTATGCAACATACATATTTGAACATACAAATACATCATATACGTGTCTGTGAATTGCAAAATTTTTAACATGCTCGCGTCTGTTGAAACAGCGTTATTTTGTATCTCGTGAAAGTCATCATGCAAATACTTACTCAATGGATTATTTAATAGTATGAATATCTGACGAACGGAAATTTAGTAAGTGAAGTAAAATCGAATCCAATATCTTGATCTTTATTGGTATAATTATCCTCCCGAGATAGAAATATGTGTGTGTATGTGTTTGCGTATGTGTGGATATATATATATAATATATATATATAATATATATATATATATATATATATATAGATATATATATATAATATATATATATATATATATATATGTACTAGCATCATAGCCCGGCGTTGCCCGGGTATGTAAGAGCCCCTTGTAGGCAATGGCTAATCCAGATCTAGTCCTTTCCCTCTAGGGAACGAAGGCGCATGTGTAGGTTGCAATGTCTTCTCTTCACTCGAATACTTCTGTGTATACGATGTTCCTAGCTGTCCCTTTGGGCGAAAACATGAAAACATCATTTCGCCTCTCAACACGTGAAAAGCCCACGTAGAGTTGACCGTGGGCGAAACACTGTTCACCCAACTGTGACCCAGCGACTTGTAGCGTTTGGCCTTGGGATTCATTGATGGACATTGCGAAGCAGAGTTTAAAAGGAAACTGAGAACGCCTGAAGTGGATTGGTAGGTCAGCACCCGACGTTTGAAGGTGCATGCGTGGAATGAAGACGTACTCTCCCTTCCCACAACCGGTAAGTATTGTGGCCGTTATTAAATGTGGTGGCAAATGTTTCACAACCAGACGTGTGCCGTTGCACTGTTTAGGTGGAACCAAATTCCTGATGAGCATAATGGGCGCACCGACTTTTAACTTCAGGGTGTGTGGTGGCAGGCCTGGCGGTTCAAGTGAATTCAGGAATTCAACAGGATAATCGGCAAGCTCGGCGGGGTCTTCTGTCCTATCAATAGATTTGTAGACGTGGACATCACCAGGAATAGCTTCAAGTAGCTAGATATTGATGGAGTGTTGAGTTAAAAAGGTCGAGTTGCGTCCCTTAGACAGTCTGTGGTTTGTGTTTCTGAATCTCGACCCCATGTCGAATTTATCAATTATCTTCAGAACTGGGGGAACTTTTCAAAGTTTTCGCTGCGTTAGTTTTGAACTATGACATTGGGGTATGTGTGTGTCAAGTTTCATTAGAATCGGTTGAAAGCCATGCTCAGTGTAAGGGTACAATCTGACAGACACACAGACACACAGACAGACAAACTGCCGTTTATATATAGAGAAGGTATATATATATGAAAATGGAAAGAATGACGTCGCTGGTAGATCTAATTAGTTTAATATTCTAATAGTATGATTTAATTTTATAGTTTCGTTTGTAAACCTAGTTGATTTCCTTTAACGTGAGGCTATTTTGGTATCTTGTTGTTAATTTATTGAATTTTATCTTTCTTCGCATTTGTTTATTTTCCTTTAAAAACCGTCGTCATTCAACTGTTCTAGGACCATTTCTTTATAGTAAATTTGTTCGTGATGATGATTGCTCCACTTTTGTCAGCTTGATTTGTGATTATTGAGAAGTTTTTTCGTGTATGTTTTTAGAGTTAGCATTTGGTTTGTAGGGACTTTGCGTTTGTTTCGTCTTTGAAATAGTTTCCTGTGTCGATCGTCGTAGGCAAGTTATGTATTTCTCCAGGTGTCTGTCTCTATGTAGTGGATGAAAGATCTATGGGGAATGACCAAATAAATCCCAGAAAAGAAGGGTCCAAAATTAGGAAAATTCAGCAACACTAGAAGTGAAGAATTTTCACACAGACCAGATGCCAAACACTAGAATCTGGTACAACTCCCGTCAAAACCCCACGAACAAGTAACATAGAAAAATCAAAGATTACGGCCGAACGATCTGAACGACAGATGAACAAAACCCCCATAAAATAAACACCATGCAAAATTCTGCCGTTCGGAAATTATCAACACAGAATGCCAAAGAACAGAAAATAAAACACCCTCAAAGTTATCCATAACGAAGAAAACACACGCATAGAAAATAATGAAGATAATCAAACTGCTTATTAACATAACCAGAAATCAAACTGTTAGAAAATAGATTGAAGTTCACACCGATCCAGAAATCAGAGATCCGATGTTTCGCCATTTTTGTGGCTTATCAGAATTACTTATCCGCCTGGGTTGAAGGTACGTCAGCTAGCCAAGAAAACGACTTATATACACTGTAAAATCATTAGCTGGTATGCTTATGTGACCGTGTGTGTATCGTTGGCGATTTTTTCCTCCATCTTCTCTTCCTTGGATCTTTCCTTTCCTATGGTTTTGAAGAAGAGCTCTGCTCGGAACGTTAAATCCTCTTACTTTCTTTCCATTCCTGAGCTTCCAATAGCGCTATACTTGTTCCACGCCCTCGCGTTGTGTTTTCTCTTTGTGTTTTCCTGTTTGGATTATATATATATATATATATATGTTGGGGAGAATTCACAAAAAAAAAGACGAAGACATGTGGTGTAGACAACAAACAAATATATGATAGTTTAACGCTCGGGAAGTGAAAATGTCTTTAACGTCTGGAGTGGAGCCTACGCTCTTCCACAGAAATGAACACAGAAACAAGTAGAGCAAATAAACAATGTGTAGGAGATAACGATCTATCATGGTGAATGCTGGACAGAGGGGTCACACAGGAGAGCTAGGAAGAAGGTGCGATAATAAAGTAGTGGTGATCACAAGACGAGGGTACGTGTGTATAAGATAGCATTTATTTGCGTGTGGAAGAGTGCTGGTGACTTTTACGTGTGCGTGTGCGCATGTGTAGGCGTGTGGATGTGGGTCTGGGAAGTGGTCAGTGCTACTGCGTGCGTGGTGGTGTAACGTGATGCGATGTGGTGTTGTGTGGTATGGTAGTAAATGGTGTAGTGGTGTGTGGTGTGATGGTTTGGGATGTGGGTGAATTGAGAGTAGGGAAAGAAAGGGTGTGGTGAGATTGAGGGGTAGAGGTAGGTTATGTGAGCAGGCTGAGATTGGGGATAGATGTGTGCTATGTGAGCAAAATCAGGGTGGAGGTAGAGGTGGGGTATGTGGGACTGGGTGTAAAGGATTGGGTGTGGTGTTATGGGATGGATAGGGAAGGTGGAGTTGGATTGTGCTGGAGTCTACAAGGGGTGGTGCAAGAGAGGGGAGGTGGGTGAGAGGAAGTAGGTGTGAGAGGGAAAGAAGAGAGGGGAGGAGGTTACATGAAGAGAAGAGGAGGGTTGAGCACATGCGCCGCAAAGGAGGGAAGAGAGAAGATTAATCCCTGTTCACGGCGCAAACAGGAGTCCGGATTGTCACAGTGCAAGGACACTCCGAACACACAGAGGTGTTGCAAAGATTGACAGGTAAAGTGGAAATGGCGTCAGACTGGATGTCACTGTCGAGTTGGATATATGTGAGGTGTTCCGCGAACCGGTCACCCAAGCGGTGTCCCGTTTGCACGATGTACAGAGAAGGGCAGAGAAAGCAGGAGATGCAGTAGATGACATTGATAGAAGTGCAGGGGAAGGAGACGGTGATATGATAGGGTCAATGATGGGTGCCGGTGAGGAAGGTGGAGTTCGAGAGGTAAGGG
>NC_042999.1:29128584-29158584 GCF_006345805.1 Octopus sinensis | reverse complement strand
AAACATTCATTTAGACTAACTGATATAAATGCGCATAAAAATAAATGTCTGTGGGAATATATTTCAATATAGCTTCTCTTGACATATACGTATCTTTCACTATTTAAATATCACATAGGGATTTATGTGAAATAATTGAACGATTGTGTTGAGATGAAATGCATCACCCAGATGAAATCTAAATCTTATATATTACATGAATTCTTCCATTCTCTTACAACACAAATGAACATTATAAAAAAAAATAATGGTGTTTTTTAATAGACTTATTAAAATGTCATATAACACCAAAGTCATTTCTATAACATTTATTTCTATCGATATGAATTCAACAGCTTGTACAGGTTCTGATATTTTAATATTTTCTAGGAAGACTCACTATACAAATAAGGCAGTTCATTTAAAGCACGCATAGATTAATGTGCATAGACAAACATGCGGAAAACACAAACATACTCAAGCAAACAGAAATTTATATCTATAAACGTATATGTGATTATGTGTATACGCTCCATTGGAGTTAAGGAAATTCTCATTATGAAATTCGAATACGAGAGTAATTATACAGCAAACTATGTTGGAATACACCATTACTGAATGTAACTAAGTTTTAAAACTTAAAAAAATAATGCAAAGATCATACATATATATGTTTAGTATTTTAGATATTATGTACATGACAAAGGATTTCTTATGATGTATTATGCAGGAGGTGGAGACCGACATATTTTTTTGCAAAGTAACAGCAAATATATAGTGCGTGTATTTTTATTGGATAACCTATCAAAATGACCATTCCGAAATACAACAATATCTCTAAAATTCTTTCTGGGCTAGTGAGGTATATTGAGTCCTCATATGCCCTATGGTTTCACCATTTTCTCCACAAATTAATTCTGCACTTATCACTTTTGGAGGTGTTATTTATTCTTTACTTTATGTAATTAGTTCTTAAAGCTTACTCTTGGGCAGAACTTATTAGAGCCTCCGTTTCCAGCTTTAAAGTAATTTTAGTCATCTATAGTCATTTGTTTCTTTGTCTTCCACATCACCTATATAGCATACGTGGTGCACTTTCTCCAACACCAATACGACCGGTATGTTATGCGCTAGCCCTGCCTCTGCTTGGATTGGGAAATCTCAGAGGTCTTTCCTGTCTCTGACTCCGTCATTCCTTACGGTTTGTGCTCATAGCATGTTTTCCAACCCTCTAGCTCCCACCAACTTTTGCCCAATTTCCAATGTAGCGCTTCACCACCTGTTCGTGTCGCCACAACTTGTAGTAGTTTTGGGCCAGTTTAAGGCAGTCTTTCATGATAAGAGCAATCGTTTAACCCACTCTATTACTTAGTTTGACCCTCCAGTTCATAGCCAAATGCTAGTTTGGCACTGCGAGCATTGTGCATTCGGTCTCTGGTTTTAGGCTTCCTTTCATCAGCCAATCTCACCTATTTGTTCTAGCGAATTCTGTTGTGGCTACATGGAATTGATTGTGTAATCTTTGTTGAGTAATTCTTCTTCACGTCCTTTTGTATTTTTCCTTTGTTTTCCATTTATTTTCTGCTATGAATACTCACTCCTTTCTCACTATCTCATTGAGCTCTCGAGATCGATACACAAACGCTCTTCAATGCTATTAGTCCCCTTCCTCCATTTGCTCACTTCATGTATGGGCTGTCAGTGTTTGCACGTGGATGTTGGGATTATTACTATCATCATCATTATTATTATTATTATTATTATTATTATTATTATTATTATTATTATTATTATTATTAATAATAATATTAATATCATTTTTATTATTATTATATGCCAACTTGTTCTTTTTGTACGTACCTGTCGTGGGTGTCACACTTCAAAGGAAGAAGTGAGTGGCAAATTGAGAGAGGAGAGTACTGAGAGGAAATAATAAAGAGAGTGAGAGAGAAAGAGAGAGACTGAGAAGGAAAGAAAGAAAAAGAAAGGAAAAAGAGAGAGAAAATGAGAGGGACAGGAGATACATAGACCAAAAGAAAAGTTGACGCATACGTTACAGATGGGACCAGTTAGAATTGTTTTGATGTTGAGTGGCCAACTCAACTGAAAAGGCTCTTTAATAAGGTCTGTTTGAAAAATATCCAAAGAACCACTCTTATGAACAGAAACGCGCATATCGCCAGCCAGTAAGGAACATGCTCAACTACTTAATGTGGAGAAATTGTTAGGCAAATCTGCTGCAGCCATAGAACATTTGCCTTTTTCACCAAGACAACTCACGTAAAATAACACTCAATCAGCTGAGGCCAGATTTCATGAGAACCATTGTGTCGTATGCATGATATCAATGATACAATTATTTGGAGAAGGACACGATGATGATGATGATGATGATGGTGATGACGACGACGTCGACGATGATAATAATGAAGATATTTATGATATACATTACCATCATCATCATCATCATCAACATTGCTCTCGTTGTTGTTTTGGGTCTTAACGTTTTAGTTGTCAGCAAACTTCCAGTCGGTCATAGCTCTACTCAAGTATTTGTAGGATCAAAAGCAGTTCAATCTTTAAAATTCGTTACGCTTTTGTGAATACTGGTTCATTCGTATCCAGCTCCTTTGAGGAAAATCATTTTCTCATTTACCTTTTATGTTTTAACTGTTTCAATGTTTTGATGGCGGCTATGCTGGGAGTTTGCAGTCGAGATCAAGTTTACCGAACCGCTAGATTACAAGGATTGTCGTCAAAAGATAATGGCGATAAAAACAAGGATACATTCACAAATACATAAAAAACATATATACATTCTTACACACACATATGTATATATATATATACACACACACACACACAAATGCTTATATATATATATATATATATATATATATATATATATACATGCACACGCACACATCGCACACACATATACGTATACTGAGAAAACGAGAGAGAGGTATGTATGTGTGTATATGTATATATATATATATATATATATATATTATATATATATATATATAATATATATATATATATATACGCTAGCACTGCATCCCGGTGCTGTCCTTGTGTTACGACCTACAGCCATATTGTAAGGATGTGGCTCAGCTAAGATATCGTGAACTGAGGTACAGTTTGCACGGGTTTGTATGAAAGTCATTCTGCTCATAAGGAGGATCAGAAACTATGTATTGATTCATCCTATAAACACTCTCCAACGAAAGAATAAAAAAAAATAATAATAATAATAATGACAACAGCAACAATAATAATAAAACAGGAAAGGTGTTTAGTGGATTACACTGAGCTAAGTGCTCACATGGGACTCATTTTATGTAACCGGAAATTATGAAAGGTAATGTCGAACGCGGTGGAATTTGATAACTGGAGATAAAGACAGGCGATATGCCTCTAAGCATTTTGCTTAGAGGCATAAAACCGGGCAAAATGCTTAGAGGCATATCGCCTGGCTTTCTCCCGACTCATTCACGCACACACACATACACACACTCACGCAAGCACGCGCACGCTCGCACACACACGCACACACCTGTTGAAATATTGATTTCAACAATTAATTATATATATGAGATTAAGACCAATAAATATAAGTATTATAATAATACCAATAATATTAATTGAATGTATAAGCCCACAACGTGAAATACTTCTGAGTAAATAATATGCTTCACATAGTAAAATGTAAAAAAAAACTCCAGGAATTGTTATATGAATGAACATTTTAAAACAAAGATTCGATTGTAATACCAGTAGATGAAATTATAAAATTAGAATTCCATTTAAAAATACCGCTCTCCCTTCCAATGGAATACCAACGTAAGAAACATGTTTCAATTAATTCATTTTGAAAGCGTAGTACCCGATCGACCCTTCGTGAAAGTGGAGATACTAGGGAGCAAGGTTGCATAAAAATCGATGTGTAGATGTATTAGTAGAAACAAATGTTGGTCATTGTTATATATACGCTGTAGTAAATATTTTAATAAAATAGCATTTGAAGTGAATAAATCTCCACTCTTCTATTGGTTTTCAATTTTGCACAAACACATATATACATATATATATATGTATATTTATATATATATATATATATATATATATATATATGTATATTTATATATATATATATATGTATATATATACATTTTTATTCTAGCCAAATATATGTATGTGCATAAACCTAAATGTGTGGGTATCTGGAATGCATGGTCGAATAATCTAATGTATATTATTCTTTTCTTTATTTACACACAGACACAGACACACACAAATACATATATATATATATATATATATATATATATATACAGTTCAATTGGAGTGAAATAATAAAGACTAATATAACGAATGAAAAGTATGTGTTTACAGAAAATTAGACTGTGAAGAAAGGCATGAAAATGTATTTCTTTATAAAATTTCATTAGTATTGGCTTTCATTAATATAAGTGGCGTTTATAAACTTATTGTTATTGATAACCAAGTGCAAGTTATATCTCGAATTTGTCTTAATAATGATAAATGGATTTTCTTTAGTTCTTCAACATTCAGGTATTTTTGCTGATGAGAATAGTGTTACAGTGTTTGGCAGCAGTTTGCTTATTGACACTCATATATTTTACGTTGGTGTTGTGTTTCCCGTAAGTTCTATTACTCTGTTGTTGATTACTTTTGTTAATATTCAATGTTTTGTTTGTTTAGCGATATATTTGAAATGTCGAACAATAGAAATTTGATATATCACTCAATAATAGCGTTTAGATTATAAGGATGGAATGAATGGGTGGGCTCGGAAACATATTAACGAAAATAACAAGAGATGAATAATAAATTGATTGCTGCCAACTGGATTAAATGTTCACTGTAAGGTCATTATGGAAGTAAGCCAAAAGGAAAGTTTGCTGAAGACTAAACGGAAATGAATTGACCAAAGATTTACGAGAGAAGAGGAAAGTAAAAAATATTTTAAGCGAAACTGCTGGAAGAAAAGCCAAAGACGAATAAGCAAATATTCACAAGCATAACTATTATTATAAAATGTTAAATGAACGTATCTTCGAGAGAAATTAAAATGAATAAAAATGAAAATATAATTTACTAACACGAACCGACAGCAAAAGATAGACAGTTAGGATTGAATGGTTTTTAAAGCATAAGAATAACTGATTTACTACTTATATATATATATATATATATATATAATATATATATATATATATATATATATATCTGAGTACATGTATTCTTTACGAATCATACTTCATCTTGAGATTAACTTTCTACGTAATATAACAGGTTTATCAACGATTTATTTTCTTTCGGCATATATGTATATATATATATATATATATATATATATATATATATATATATTATATATATATATATATATATATACCTCGCCTAGATTTAAACTTAACTCAGCTTGTCAGATCATAACAAAAACCGTTGAAGTCATATTCTGATCTCAAAAATGGCAAAAAGGAAAACTACAATTAATATGGGTGACTTATTGGCAATTTAACAACATTTGTCCGGTAGGGAAATTGTTTCTCTTGTCAGGCATGATGATTGTGCTTCTGCGGCTATTGAATTGATTTGACTCTTATTTCTAGCGATGCTGCTACTACCCAGCACCCTCTAATATTTTAGGGACATCTATAAATTTGTATTTAAGTTGTTTAATTGTTAATAAGCCACGTATATTATTTGTAGTGTTAACTTCTACTGGTTTTGAAATCAGCTGATTTAAACGGATTCCTCATAAGTTTAAAAGGTAAGTTAAGTTTAATCCCTAGGCATAGTAGGAGCCATGATCGATGAGGATTAAGATGCCCTGCCTCAAAATTCGAAATCATCGGTAATCTGGCTATGTATGCTAGGGAGCTTGTGGCTTTTGTCAGTCATTAATATAGTTGTCCTGCGCCAACTGAGTTCCCTTGACTCTCATTTCCAGCAAAGCTGGTAGTAAGTAGTATCCTCTGTCACTTTAGTGACGTGTATACACACACACATACACTTATATATCTACATATATAAGAATAAAGATATATCTATATAGGAAAGTCCCTAGGTTTGGGTAAAACAAAATGCACCATGTTCACTTGATTTTGATTCAGAGAAACATATTCCGCTCTCGAATTCGCCTATCTATCACAGCATCTCTTCAGTTTTTCTAGGCCCTATAAAAGAACTCAGAAGTTTGGGTCCGAAACCAGGCTGTTAACGATACCTTAAAGCTATTCGAAAATTACATTGATACACTGCATTTTTTTCATTTTTAAACGGCAGCTGATTGTAAGTGTATTCTTAGGAAGTCCGGCGAACCTGCACCTTAATTTGTGCAGCTTTCTACAGTTACATAAAATAATATAATGCTATATACGTGAGGAAAATCCTTCACTTAGGGAGAGAATAATATTATTAGAAACACCTCAGATATGTAACACATATATTTCACAGGGTAGATTCCGGTATAGATAAAAGCAAGCTAGCCGTTATAAATTGAACGGGCAGTCATTAGGAGAGTTATCATGTAGTTTGAGGGGTCCAGATATCTGATTGATGCAAACTGATCAAGATCACACCAAAGCTAGGCTCGGTACCTACTGTTTTCAATGTATTGTACGAAGTGGTAGCTGCGTGCAAAGATATTCCAAAGATGAGAGATGCATACGTCTATCTAACCAATCAAAAGACGACAAGCTTCTATATTCTTAATTTTTTTCCCCTTCTTAACACTGACTTTAAGTTCTTAAAATCTGCATTCAGCAAACAATGAAAAAAAAAAAAAGAATAAGGGACTGGCAATTACCTAAGACTCGATTGCTGGATCTTTCTATATCATAGCCTCCCCCGCCTAATTGGAAGTATTTGGACGAATTTTCTTCTACTGCCACTTCCAATCAGTATCTCTCAAAACGTAGACGGATAGATTTAGCATATATTATAAAGAAGCAGCTTATTTTCCGATTTATATTGTTTGACGTAAAAGAGAATAAAGGGGGCAGTAAAGAGATAAATTACGATACCAGATTTGTTCTTCTTCTCAGAATCAATTTGTATAAGAAACATGACGCATGGAGAATTCTATATAAGGATAGTACGAAGAGATAAAAGTGTGTTCTTAATATAAGCAAAAGGGGTTTACAATGCTATCCACTGGAGATGATCTTTAGGCATCATGATAGCTGTGTGCAAAAAAAAAAAAAAAACATGAACGCTGCATAGTAACGCATTTTTCGGCCCTAGTGCACAGAACATTGTCCCATCAACTTAGGATGATGAGAAAAGCAGGAAAATATTAAACGTATTTTAACTCATTTATATAAGAGAATATTTCTCTCAGTCTGCTAAAATCAACAGTCATATACATCTATATTAGATTGGATCATATAGTTCTCTATATGTTTTCTCTAAAACAGGGAATGGAACATATATGTTGAATTAAATCTGACATGTATCATACACAAAAATCCAAAACTCTATTTTATTGACAGAACCTGACCTATATTATTAAACTATGAAGTAAATAGTTTCATAATCAGTGGCACTAGCAGCACAAATAGCAACGGAAATCTCATTCACAACAGCTATAGTGCTTCTAAACTGTATTGCAACATATTAAATGTTATTCTGAAATATGTTTTGACCGTAAAAGAGCAGATGCGACCTTCATTTTCTCAACTCTCTACTTTCAATGATACTTCAATAAAAAATCACGAATCACGCATTAGAAGTACTTCACTAATCTGAATTTCAAGTTTATTTTATTATTCACTGAAATATATCCGTTGACGTAGGCACACCGCAAAGCTATATTTCTGTGCGTTTCTGAGGTTGCAGTCTAGAATTCCATATATGTATTTTTCGAACCATAATCTGCATCGTCTGACAACATATGCTACGCGTACATACACTTTATTTGTATAACAAATTATCTCAATCAGACACCCTGATTTATGCTGATTAATATTCGAAAGAAAAGTGTTCCACTGTGACAAAAACGAATTGTTGGCAGAAGCGAATTTTCACATTAATCATTCGTAAGGATGACATAACGTGGGAACACTATTGTTACGCCAACACAATTACACATGGGCATTTCCTGCAACGAATAGTTCCTACGTGTAGGTGTGCCCAACAAATTCATCACTGCAGTTTCAAGGTGCGTAATTATACTACTGATTCTTTTGTATTTCTAAATTCAGTATTTGGTAATCCAATCTCATTGAAATTACTAAGCGAAGGACTGGTATTATCCACGCAGTAAATTTATAGCTCAGGATTATAACAATGTTTATATATTTAATATTCACAGATTAAATGCATCACACTAACAATAAAACACATTCAAAGACAGAATAAACATAATGAATGTGCTCATCATTATATATTAAAAAAATAAACGTTATTTGTAAAGGTAGGAGCAGGAGTGGCTGTGTGGTAAGTAGCTTACTAACCAACCACATGGTTCCGGGTTCAGTCCCACTGCGTGGCATCTAGGGCAAGTGTCTTCTGCTATAGCCCCGGGCCAACCAATGCATTGTGAGTGGATTTGGTAGACGGAAACTGAAAGAAGCCTGTCGTATATATGTATATATATATAAGTGTGTGTGTATATGTTTGTGTGTCTGTGTTTGTCCGCCTAGCATTGCTTGACAGCCGATGCTGGTGTGTTTACGTCCTCGTCACATAGCGGTTCGGCAAAAGAGACCGATAGAATAAGTACTGGGCTTACAAAGAATAAGTCCCGGGGTCGATTTGCTCGACTAAAGGCGGTGCTCCAGCATGGCCGCAGTCAAATGACTGAAACAAGTAAACGAGTAAAAGAGTAGAATCACAACAAGCGCAGACAAAACATAACATTATTTGAAATTAGAGAAAAGAAGGAACATTCTGAAACTAAACAAATTAAGAACGATTTCTCATAATCTGATACCAAGTGATATTGGTTTTCACTAACAATGCATTTGAAATCATGTTGAACTAGCTCATTTGTATCTCGTTTCATTTCGTCTAAATTTTGCACCGGTAAAAAATGTCCCATTTCCAATATGTTAGTTGATTATTCTTTTCTTCGAAGCTTCTAAGAATGTTGAGAAATTTGGTTTAGAATTTATTTTCGTTTGCTAATGAAATACGACATTTTACTCTGGATACCAATTGAAACTTCAAATAACGTTTAGCAATACATTTACTGGACAGTTAAAAAGAATAAAGGCATTTGTAGCGTGACAGAATTACTGACGGTAAACTGGCTATCGACATTGAGAGTATAGGAAGAATTATCAGGCAATTAGATTTACAGACTACCGGGGATAATTGTGAAGCAACGAAAGTATAGGTGATACATATCCTGTTGTTACTTCTCTAGCCATGCCTGGCTCATAAGGACCGGTTTCCCGGTTTCTTGGCGTATAAGATCCCCACCTGGACAGGACGCCGGTCCATCGCAGGTGAGCTGCAAGATGCAGGAGGAAAGAGTGGGAGAAAGTTGTGGCGAAAGAGTCAGCAGGGGTTTCGCCATTACCTTCTGCCAGAGCCGCGTGGAGCTTAGGTGTTTTGCTCATAAACACACACGTCGTCCGGTCTGAGATTCGAACCTTCGATCCCTCGACCGCGAGTCCGCTGCTCTAACCACTAGGCCATGTGCCTCCACTGATACATATCCTGCGGTACAGTGACACAGTATCCAACTTGTAAACGTTGGCCTTCGTGCTAAACGTGCGACGATACTTTTCTCATCCATAAAATTAGTATCATAATTTTCAGAACTGCGAAAATCACGTTGTGGAATGTAAGGAAGGCAGAATCTTCCACATACCCGTGAGGAGTGGAGAATATCATTTATTCTTGGTAAGCAATATTCAAATTACAAAGAAATAACTACGTAGAAATCTTGGCCAATATGTTTCAAGTTACATCACCAGGTGCAACAGAATCTTTTGTTGCGCTTCTTTTCCATTTCTGACATGTAGTCTTACGTACAAATTCTTCGATTCCATTCACCTATCTCACCAATAAGTATATACAGCATGTTGATCCCCCTCTTTTTCGTTTCAACAATATGATTGACCGCACATTTAAGTTTGCTCATATCATCACCAATACTTTTCTTT
Organism: Octopus sinensis; assembly: GCF_006345805.1. Classification (NCBI taxonomy): domain Eukaryota; kingdom Metazoa; phylum Mollusca; class Cephalopoda; order Octopoda; family Octopodidae; genus Octopus; species Octopus sinensis. The sequence goes on along the minus strand of NC_042999.1, from coordinate 29,148,457 downwards.
ATGACAGAGGAATACACCCTAAATTTGGAGACAGGTTGCAATGTAATACTTTACGTTGAATGACCTGAATTCGTACAGCCGCTATCTTAAAGCCGACATGTGACATAAATCTAATCGGTGTTGTAAAAAAGAGTATACAACCGCACGGAATATATGTCCCTTTAATTTAAGCGATGATAAACCTACTTTAAATTTGGATATATTATATTTTTCCCACTTAAACACTTCTGCAAAATAATGTTGAAATTCCTGAATCCTGCGAGGCCAAACACACTGTCTAGAAGAGAGGTTTCATCGTTTAGACCGGTAAATGCAAATGTTTCTTGCGTACAGCACTCTGACAACAGACGTTTACTTTACATTTTGTCTGAAGCACTTTATAAGACTTTGTGTACATTGAAAACCCACGTTAACATATTATTTTCAAAGCTACATTGCAAAAATAACCTGAGAAGTTTATTCACATCGTAACATTTCGACTACATAATATAATTACCCAAAATCAGAAAAAGCTCTTCTCAGTGCGTGACACAACTTTTTATATGGTGGACTGATACACTAAAAACAACTACAACATTGACATCAATGGTACTTTACTGTCTTATAGAAGCTAAAAATTCAAAGATTTAAATAATCTAGAACATTTTCGATCGCAAACGTAATCCTTGAGAGCTGATCTGAGAATAAATAATCAAATATACAGTGGATTGAATCACAACTTCCCTATACCTTGAATGTAAACAACTCCCAACATATGGGCTAACACTGTTTAAACTACGAGCGGTGATTCATCTCAAAGGCGACACACGTTGAACATACCCGGTTTCATTACCAAAACTCGACTTAAACTTCGGCAGAAAAAAATGTTGTTCATAGTAAACGATCTATAGTAATAAGACGTTGCCAAACACCTATTAGTGGGAATAAGAGTAAGCGTTGCCTCGCTGGAAAAAAATGCATCCCTTCGTAATGTATGTGACCACATCAAAAACCAAAGTAGCACTTACCCTAATTTTACACTCAGACGAACGACACAGATAATACGTTAGCCTTTTTACAGCTCCGAGTCAAACTAATGAACTCTCTTATAACACTTGCACATCCCTACGTGATACAGATATTGACCAGCAAACATTTACTATGATTTAGAAAATAGTAAGTGTAAAAGCTGAACATCGGCATGCAGCTTACTTGATCAAACACGGCGAACATCTCTTCTGTTGCTGTTTAGAATGTAAAAATGTAAATGTTCGTCGAGATATCTGAATAGCCCTTTAATCTTGAAAGAAGGTAATAAATAAAATATATTTCAGAAATCAATGTCAAAACATGACAATCAGTAACGTTTTTTTACACTACCAAAATATATGATCCCACCTATAAGATTGTATGTATTTAGGCATTCACATTTGTGTACCATTCTGTTGGCCTTCGTATCTCGACCAACATGTGTCCCCGCTACCGAAACGGTAATTATTTCTACGCCAGCTATGTTGTTGTTGTTGTTTTTGTCTCATTTGGTCTAAAGTCGTATGACAACCACCGTTATATATATTTTGTTTATTCATTACTGTTTTCAATTTCGTTTTCGTCTCTTGTATTCACATCCGTCTTGTGCGTTCACATTCCTGTCTTCTACCAAGAAATCTAATGCTTACAGCTTAGTTTTTTTTCTATGGGCTGGCCGAGTTGGAGCAAATATCAGAATTGAACAGCCGAAATTTGCTATGATGATTCGGTGTCTGACTGAAGATTGAAGGCTTCGAATGATCTGTCTGTGTTCCGTGTTCGTCCCTTCCTGTATTTCACGTTCATTATATATAAAAACATTCATTCTTATATTATTGCGGCGTTACGTGCACCCCCCCCCCGTTTGTTTTGTCCATTTTAAACCCTGCACGACTTCTATACACACTGTCTTTCCTACCCGCCATTGCTTCTTCACCAAACTTTTTGGCGCCCTCCGATTCTTCCCCTCTCTTCCTCCCATCCTCCTCCCCTCTTCCTCCCATCCTCCTTAATCCCTTCTTTCTCCTTTTCTCTTGGTCACTGATTCTGTCCCCTGCCTTCCACCCTCTTTGATTCCCTCTCTCTCTGTCTCTCTTTCTCTCTCTCCTGCGACCTGCTGCTTCTTAAACCATTCTGTTGGCCTTCGTATCTCGACCAACATGTGTCCCCGCTACCGAAACGGTAATTATTTCTACGCCAGCTATGTTGTTGTTGTTGTTTTTGTCTCATTTGGTCTAAAGTCGTATGACAACCACCGTTATATATATTTTGTTTATTCATTACTGTTTTCAATTTCGTTTTCGTCTCTTGTATTCACATCCGTCTTGTGCGTTCACATTCCTGTCTTCTACCAAGAAATCTAATGCTTACAGCTTAGTTTTTTTTCTTGGGGCTGGCCGAGTTGGAGCAAATATCAGAATTGAACAGCCGAAATTTGCTATGATGTTTCGGTGTCTGACTGAAGATTGAAGGCTTCGAATGATTTGTCTGTGTTCCGTGTTCGTCCCTTCCTGTATTTCACGTTCATTATATATAAAAACATTCATTCTTATATTATATATATATATATATATATATATATAAACAAAGTCAAAATGCGATAAAATAAAATTAATTATTATATATATATATATATATATATATATATATATATATATAGGAAAGGAAAAATTTTAAGGCAGAATGCTAAATTAAAAGTAAATTTTTATAAAATGGGTGTATGAAGAATTAAAAGAGAAAATATTTTTTCTTTATCATTTAAAAAAAAAATTTCATACACCCATTTTTACTAAAATTTATGTTCAACTTAGCATTCTACCTTATAATTTTTCCTTTCCTATCATTTCTCCACGTATGCTTAACACAACCCAACTATTTATTGATTTATATATATATGTCTTTATTGCCCACTAGTGGCTAAACACAGAAGGGGGGCAAACAGGGACAGAAAAGCTATTAAGTCGATTACATTGATCCCAGTGCGCAACTGGTACTTTATTTATCGACCCCGAAAGGATGAAAGGTAAAGTCGGCCTAAGGCGTAATTTGAACTCAGAACGTAACGGCAGACGAAATACCACTAAGCATGCATATTCATCCTCTCTACGAAAATGAACTCCCCCGGTTAACGTATTAGAGTTTGTGTGACCAAAGAATTTACATTCGTCTGTCTTGTGCCATGACATTCTATATCTGACGTTACGTAATTTAAGATATACACTCACGATGCAAAATGCTTTACTTCTAGAATTAGACTACACGTGTGTATTTCTATCTTAGTCTCTGTATGCCATAACTGTAGGTTGCTTAATTAATATTTTGTCAAGATAAAACTATGCGACATACGAAGTAGATATAGTCTTGAAATTAGTAGGTACGGGATTACTATTCAAATCATCGAGAGAAAGAAATGCTTTTAAGCCAACTGTTTCTGATGAGGAGAGAGGAATATGACTACTAAAATCAGACGCCGAATGTTACATACATATTTTGTTCTAAAATGCCGTGTAAAATTCCAGAAAGTACGTCATTCGTGTTTCTGAAAAAAAAATGTATGTTAATTAAAGCAAACCAATTATATTCTCGGCCAGGTCACTATAATTAGCCGAAACCAACTATTATCTCACTTGTCAGGAAGAAAGATATCGCGATCACTGATAATGTATTAATCAACAGTGAAACTAGTAAATGGGATAAAATTTACAGATAACAGTGTATCTTAAAACTGATACCGTAAATTTAACTTCCATCTGTTTTGTCCGCATGTACATACACACACACCTTTATGGCTATGAACATACAAACACGTACACACGAACACATATACTTGCACAAAAGTTCCCACTCATATAGTTCTCCCTATCTATATTTCTATGTTTGTATCTACTTATGAGTGCGTATGTTTGTATATATATATATACACACACACACATATATATATATATATATATATATATATATATATATATATATATATATATATATATATATATATCTGTATATATATATTAATGTATATGTGTGCATACACACACATACACACAAACACACACTCAGATACACACTCACACACACGCATATATATATATATATATTATATATATATATATATATATATATATATGTGTGTGTGTGTGTGTGTGTGTGTGTACGGAGAGAAAATGAGTGTTTAAAATTTTGAAAGAGAGAATGATAGTCTCTCACAGAGACAGAAGAATTGTTTTGGCCTGTGACTTCGTGCTTTCGTGTGTATGCGTGTTTGTATGTTTACGTCTAGGGCCATTCTAAACAATATGGGGTCTTTATCGTGCTATAGGAATTCATAAGACTTTAGATTATAGACGCCAAAATATCTGTTCCATCGAGAGACATTACCTCGAGTTTTATACAAAAGTATTTGCAAAACATAGAATGTAAGTTTATAAGCATTCACACACAAACACATACACGCACACACAGCGGTACACTACACATGACGGGAACAAAGAGAACATATATATATATATATATATATATATATATATATATATATATATATAGGCCCACATATATGATAAATATAATTCCACATAAGTGAATATACATAAATACGTACATATATATATATATATATATATATATATATATATATATATATATAATATATATATTATATATATATATATATATATATATATATGTATGTATATATATATATATATTATATATATATATATATATATATATATATATATATATATATACATATATACATATATACTCAGTCACACACGCTCACATTAACACCAAAAACCTATAATTAATATCATACATTTGTGTATATTTTCCATTGAAATAGACGATACTAATTAAATTCGTGCACACAAACACACACAAGCAGTCTTATAGTGTGTATTGGTGGGCATAATTAAAAATAGGTATGTCTGTAGCTTTAACAAATCGAAGTGGCATCTATACACATAAATGGAGCTATTACTCTTTTCCATATTCACACTGCATATATGTACGTATATGTGAATGTGTGCATGTGTGTATGTGTTTGAGTGGGTGTATGTGTGCGTGTGTGTACGTACGTATGTATAATACGCTTATATATATATATACACACACAAATATATATATATATATTCATGTATATATATATATATATACACACACAAATATATATATATATATTTATACATATAAGTATTCTGAGGTCAGAACGGTATTTAACAGAAAATAAAATCGATTTTAATCAGTTTGATATACTTTCATCTTTGAAGTTCTTTTCATTTGAACTATTGAAATATTTTGTAACTGTGAAATGCACACATTGTCGTAAATACTTTAAAATTTTCTTGATGTATTCAGATAGCTACACATATCAATTTCCTGTTTTCGAAATTCTAGGATACGATAACATAGAGATATTTATCACTGTCTCCTCATTGATGGCTCAACATAAGATCTTTGGTAATACAGAAGCGAATTCTTGTTATATTATTTATTACTAGTTGTGCGGTATTTGTTTCGTGTTATATTGTTGTACGTATAAAAGTAAAATTCATTGAAACAGTTCCTAAGTTCAGCTTGTTATAAATATAACGATATCTTGTAACTTTACTCTTTGAATGACCGTTGACATTTGAGAAAACTTCACTTTCTTCTTATAGACAAACACTGGCACAAAGCAAAGTTAGGAAAGAAATCTGTCAGATAACATGTATCCAACATTACGTTTCTATGAATGTACTTCTGTTTATATAGGGGTAATATTTCATTTGAGGTAAAATTTAGCTTGCTAAACTAGCACTTTGAAAAACCATTTGGTTGTTCACTATACTAGAACAAACATGTAAATCATATATTGTACCGGTACTGTGTTTATATAGGACCTCATTGGTTAAAGGAGTTCCGCGTATAAAAATGCACAGATAGGATTTGGAAGCCTTTGAGCATAAATTGTGATATCTGAGAGAAAAAAGCAAGCAGGACTGTCTTGTGTGGATTTGTAATGGTGTATCTGTGTGACACATTCTCTACATATATATGTGTGTGTGTGGTTGTGTATGTGTAAACGTACGTAATTCTTTTGATTGAGAGTTGATACCTCGTGTATGACTTTATTTTGGTGTGTGTGATCTTGTACCTTATCATATTTTTGTATACCGTAGCGTTACTAAGGAGTACTGTGCAATGCTATATATTGTGTATATAATATTGTGTATACAATATGGCTTTGACCTGGCAAAAACGTTAGCGCGCCGGGTTAAATGCTTAGCGGTATTTCGTCTGCCGTTACGTTCTGAGTTCAAATTTCGCCGAGGTCGACTTTGCCTTTCATCCTTTCGGGGTCAATAAAGAAAGTACCAGTTTCTCACTGGGGTCGATGCAATCGACTTAATCCATTTGTTTGTCCTCACTGTGTTTATCCCCTTGTGGGTTGTAAAGAAATAGCTATATATTGTGTATATGTGTGTATGGTATAGTTCTTTATAGCTGCACTTCGAAGCATGTTTCTTTAGGGTGGAGAGTAAGTTTATATGCGGATGGCTTTAGGCTTCTGTTTTTGATGCCGTAATATATGTTGTAAAAATATGTTGTGTGAATATGCCACGTAGTGTGCGTGCTTTGCTATCAATGTGTATATATCCGCCAGTATGTATGTATGTATGTATGTATGTATATATGTATGTATGTATGTATGTATTTATGTATGTATGTATGTATGTATATATGTATGTATGTATGTATTTATGTATGTATGTATGTATGTATGTATGTATGTATGCGTGTATATTTGTATGTATGCATATTTTAGATGCCTAGAGTTAAGGTGCATTTACTTTGGTTTCTGTTGGTGAATGTGTGTTCTGACGTGCAAAAATGCGAATTCGCATTTGCAACGAAATTTGCATGTGATATGAAATAATGCGAATATGTATTCCCTGCTTGTAATTTGAATACATATGGATATGGTCTTTTTTCCTGTTTCCTGTCTTCTTATTTTGCCTTTGTGTAGGTATGTTAGGCTATGTATACATAGATTTATGTATGTATGTGTGGAGATGTGTACTTGAATATATGTGTTTGCATAATGTATATATATATATGGAATCGAATATGCATTTGGAATATGAAGATCATAGACAATATATGTCGTTCCGTTCAGGAATGTCAACATATTGGACTTGGATATCCTCAACAGATAGCATATGCATCTACCATTTTTATATTATTATAGAAGTAATATATTTCTTTTCTTCCTGCACTCCATAACGCTATTTAATCAATCACAGGCGTTAGTTCTGTACCCTTTACCATTGCAGGTATTACTTTGTGTAGGATTACGTAAAGGACATGAATTTATGAATATTTGAATTTGAATAATAATACTTTGTTCGTTAAAAAGATTAGTTGCATTGCTACAACTGTAACATCACCAAAAGAAATAATATATTACTTATATTACAGATGAGTTGAGAAGCATCACTCCTGATGCGCAGAGAGACACGCACACACACATACACATATGCACATATGTATACATACGCGCTTCAAATAATTACTTGAATACCATCATTTGATAAAAAGGTAAAGACAATATTCTAATAACAGGTTTATGTTCTCAACTGTGTTATGCTGTCTCGTACAAAATGTTATTCTGCTGAACCACAGGCCAAATTGGGTAATATACATTAGAGAGTTTCCGCAACATAAGATAGAGCGAAGGGCATTATACTATATTGGTTTTATTGGTAAAGGCGCAGGACTTATTATTGAGGATCTACCAGAGCTAATTGAGGAACGAAGATGCCTAACGAAGAGTTATGAAAAACACCTGGGTTGCAGCTACTTGAAAGAGTGAAAAAAAAAGAAGTAGTAGTAGTAGTAGTAGTAGTAGTAGTAGTCGCAGCAGCATCAGTAGTAGTAGTAGTAGTAGTAGTAGTAGTAGAAGTAGTAGTAGTAGTAGGAGGAGGAGGAGGAGTAGAGTTACAATTGCAGTTGTATTAACAGTTGAACGAGGTGAGAAAGAAGAAAAAGAAGAGAAGACGAGGAAGAAGGAGAGGAAGAGATAAAGAGAGGAAGAAGAAGAAGAGGGAAAGAAGAAGAGAAAGAAGGTGAAGAAGAAAAAGAAGGTGAAGAAGAGAAAGAAGGTGAAGAAGAAAAAGAAGGTGAAGAAAAAAAAGAAGGTGAAGAAGAAAAAGAAGAAGAGGACGAAGAACGAGAGAGAAAGTAGAAGAGAAAGAAGAAGAAAAGAAGACGAGGGAGAAGAGGAGGAAGAAGCGAAAGGTGAAGAGAGACCTTTAAGAGAAAAAAGAAGAGAACAAGGAAGCAGAAGAAGTAGAAGAAGAAGAAAAGGAAGAAGGAGAGAGAAAGAAGAAAAGAAAGAAGAAGAAGAAAAGGGAGAAGTGGAGAGAAAGAAGAGAAAGAAGAGGAAGAGAGAGAAGAGAAAGAGGAAGTGAGAGAAGAGAAAGAGAAATAAGTAGAAGAAGAACATCGGCAACAACAACAGCATCAACAACGACAACAGCAGAAGCAGCAGCAGCTGCATGAGCATCAAAAAATATAATATCTTGTGATTATTAACTTTTGGCGGTCAGAGCTGTGTATCAGGTTTTTGAATAAGTGGTTGATAGCTCTTCGCTAAGCACTAATCCATTGAGCGAATAATGCACGCAGTGAATGGATGTGTACGAGTCATCTTACAGCCAAGCGTGGCCGATTCAAGGGGCGATAGATGCCGTTAGAGAGAGAAGGGAAAAAGAAAAAAAGAAAGAAGGATAGATAGACAGACAAACAGACTGACAGGCAGACAGATGGATAGAGATAGCTAGCTAGATAGATAGATAAACAGACAGACAGACAGACAGATGGATAGAGATAGCTAGCTAGCTAGATAGATAGATAAATAGACAGACAGACATACAGACAGACAGACAGACAGACAGACAGATAGATAGATAGATAGATAGATAGATAGATAGATAGATAGATAGATAGATAGATAGATACATAGAAAGGAAATTATAACGAAATGAAGAGCGAAAGAAAAGAAAGAAAGAGAGAGAGAGAAAGAAAGACAGATAGATAGAAAGAAAAAGGAGTGAAGGAAGAAAATAAGAAAGGAAAAAGAAGAAAGGATGTTAGGAGAGAAAGAAAGAAAGAAAGAAAGAAAGAAAGAAAGAAAGAAACGAGTACAGAATGAAGAAATGAAGGAACGAAGGACGGAAAGTAGCATGAGTGAAACGAATGAGAGAAAAGAACAAAGAAATGATTAGAGAGAGAGAGAGAGAGAGAGAGAGAGAGAGAGAGAGAAACAAGCGAAACAAGAAGGAATATTGATTTCGGTTCTTGACTAGTAAATTTTACGACCCTTAAATTTCTTGGCAGTATTTAAGGAACTCAACGCAAATTTGGAATAAAATTCTCCAATATTCTATCCGACATCCAATCGACTCCACCAAATGAGAAACTTGATAATAGGAGGGAAATTCCATATTGATATCGAAGATTTCTAACGAGTAAACAGTGTGGGACTCATTATATTCTCTACAAATGTGTTAAAAATAAAGAAGTCCCTTGAATTCCACTTTCTTTTAAGTCATATTAGACGTTATAAGTGAAACTACATTAAAACAGACGTTCTTGGGAAGACTTGAATGTCTTTCATATAAAATCTTCTGAATCATTCCTAATATGGGCTAAATGTCAATAACGTCATTAACTTCAGCATAATATTGCTAATGAGATTGGATATGAAATATAATATCTTAAGTCGGGAGAAATGTCATTCGAAGATGTATTTTTCCAAAATTATTTTCGTATGTAAAAGGTGATTGCGGTTCATCCGTTTTCCACCAATGCATGCAGGACACAAACTATGAATGACAGCAGAAATATTTGAATCCATGTAATGTTATTAATACAAGTATGCTTGTGACACGTTTGTATTCATTAATATGTCATTCACTCTGGTTTGACATGGATAACATTTCTTGCATTAGACACCTATATAAGTTCGCAGTGACACCTATTCATCACACTCTAGATAAGTGACTGCGTAATGTCTACAGCGAGACATTTTCTCCATAACAAAACACAGACATGTTGGAACTAGTAACAACATTACATGTATACGCTGCGCTGCTTAGCGCTCCCCCTCCTTAATTTGAATCAACATACCTCATGGTTTGTATAAAACACCTAATCGTTTATGATTTTGTTGACATTTGTGCACATAGAAGAAAACACAGCATATCTCTGAAAAACATGCTTCACAATTCCGTTAATCCTTTCTTCCAAAATCGTATAGCACTGGAATTAGATTTGTCTGCCTGTTTCTTAAAACATAGTATAATACTAGATTTGAGGAAACGCTGTGATCGATGGCCAATCAATGCGGATGGTGCCGTACTCTCTATTAATACCACTGTCTTACTATATGTATTGCGAGTTCAAGGTCAAGCGACTACTTCAATCACAGTACTCCGAATTTTATTGGGCGAATGACCTATAAGACAGAGAAGCTTTTGAAAATTCATGTGATATGTCTCGAAAACATCATTTCTAACAATCAACAGGTGACTGGCTGGTGGGATATTACGTAGATTATCTCCATGCAAGGAGTGATATTAATTAAGGCTACACTAAGCAATTCATCACCATCTCGTAGTATCTATGTGGGTCTATGCATCATTATACCTTAAAAGAAACACGTACGCACGCGCACACCCTCGCACACACACCCACACCCACCCACACACACACAATTTTAGCAGTTTCTTACGTAAAATGAAGGTTAAATTTAGGTACCACAGTAGTAAATTTCAAATTTCTATTGGTTGATAGCAAAATGCTTTAGAATCATTCCAACATTTTAGAAAACAATCTCCGTCACCATGGTAAGTTAACGAGTGTCAAATCTGTTTTTTTCTTTCATATTTTAAAGCGCAAGACTGCATCTTCACTGCATTATACAGAACTATATTTTTCCCCAAAAGTTGTGAAACACAGAAACTGCAATCAAACTAATCAGTCTAAGGAAGAGTATTAAAGAAAGTGAAAGTTACGTAAATTGCAAAAGTGGAATAAAAATGCGATGGGAAATAAACTTGAAATTAGTTCAAATAAATCTCGACATAGTTTAACTACTAAACGCAATTTCACTGCAGTTTACGTGGGAGACAAAATTCTCATTTGTGAAAAATGTTCTAATTGACCAAAATAGGATCAGTGACACCCTTTTGATCCATTTCTGCTTTGTTATGCTTAATGTCACAAATATACTTGAACACAAATTTTACATATGTGTGTGTGTGTGTATGTGTGTATGTAAAAGCACGCATAGCTTTCATGAGTATTCAACATTGGCTAAAGTATAAAGTGTAAAGACCCACTTCATGCATGAATGACCATGAGATTGCATCTAGAACGTTACCCTCCGAGGCACATGTCCGAGAAAGTTTGTTTACGGAAGACTAGCAGTCGCCCATGAATACCAGCCTCCCCTCTTCACACCACTGATGTTATCCGACGGTGATACAGCTTAGCACCAGTGACGTGACAACGCATTTCCACAATTGAGTGAACTGGAACAACATGAAATAAAATGTCTTGCTCAAGAACACAACACACAGCCCGTTCCGGGAATCGAACACACTGCTTCATGATTGTGAGCCCGACGTAACCACTGAGCCATGCGCCATTCAACATTGACTATGCTTCCATAAATTCATGTAGCTGGTGCCATTAATGCAAAATACAAAGAGGTTTACATTGCCTCTCATATTTTCGCTGTCGATGAAATACGCTGCAGTTTAGCGCATTGGGGTAGATTTAATCAACTAGCCTATACTCCAAAATTGCCAACAAAAATCAATACACATTTTTAGGAATAGACATTAATTATCTATTGTATACTATTAGGTGTTCTGATTGTAAACAAGCATTCATATTTGTTAATATGTATAATCTATTGTTCCGTGTCAGTAAGAATACCACATCTGCTGCGAGACAACTATCATTCAATTAACACATGAATTGTTTGGTTGTAATCTGCATTTAGTTACTTTATTTTATAATTTTTACATTACCATTTAGCGGAATCAGCCCCTGATTCCTATGATAAATTCGATAAATAGTAACAGACGAAAGTTTGGCCTCACCACCCTCGATGAAGTAAGCATTACTGATGACCATTAATTAGCATGCTAATTTACTGCACTTTACTCGCGGCGAGGATGTCTTCCCTGTCGGTTAAATAGAATTTGCTTTCTGTTGCGAAGGAATCTCTGACTGTTATTTCTAGCAATACCGGTACTCCCTACACACTTGTCACTTTTCGGTGACAGCGATATATTTCCTTCACTCATACACACACACACATGCACACACGCATTCACGCACACACAGATATCCAACTATATTTTACATTTAATATGTATACCCTTTCGACTGCAGCATATTTCCCGGGGTAGTATCTCAAAAAGGATTTACTTATCTAGTAAGCCAATATATATCAGCAGAAAGGTACTCTGCCCCTGCAGAAAGAGTGCTTCTTTCAAGCATTTTCAATGGCCGGTTTTTGTTGAACAGAAAATTGCTCAACAGTGTAATCTGTCTGATTATATAATACGGTCTGAGCATCTTTCTTAGCTGACTATTAAACACATTATAATCATATGGACGTGTGTGATACACTCAATCATTACATCAGTTTGCGAATCTCTCCGGAAAAAAGTTTCGTAGTTAGTTTCACGCACTAATATTGAAGAGACTAATAACATTCAGTCGAATTTTCACACCATAATTAATTAATTCTACCATTCTTTAAAGAAAGGTTAGAAGTTAATTATTCTACATTGTACTAGCACAAAACTATTTCGACATTTACATTACAGAAATGATAATTCAGCTTAGTCTAAAGACGAGTGTCGCTCACATCAATATAGTGTCTCATATCCTTGTCTTTGATGTATTTGATAGTTCTCTGATATTATGTAACTAACATTGATCACACTGTTGATTGGAGATTTCACCAGTCTAATCATTCTTTAAGTATCAATAATTACAATAATAGTAATTGCTTAACTGACCATTTAATTGTTACTTGCAAGAATGTAAATGGAAAAGAAAAACAGGTTGTAGAATATTAACAACGACAGGATTTGATGGAATTCTTCAAATTTCATATCGATCTCAGTAATAAAATTTGAAGTTACCTCGACATAGGTAGCAAATAATAAAAAAGTTGATACATTCCTCGTTATTCTAAATAGCAACATTATGTGAGGCAAGCTGACATTGAATCAGCTTCGCTGACAGTCGTTTACAGAATGCTCGGTCTAAAACTACGCGCCTTCACTAGTCAGTTAAGGTGAGAAAGTATCACGTGACAACTTGCTGGGGCTGCCTGCTGGAGTCTTTCGGCAGGTATTTAAAGGGAAATATTTGACAAGTCAGTCAGTCACCGGCTGACACTCGTTGACGATACATCGAAGAGGCCAGGGAAGAGAAGAAAGAAGAAAGAAGACATGCACCCAACACCAGATCTGAAGACACCTCCGAAAGGGAAGGGGGTGCCACATCATATGGTAGAGAAATAGGGGCTGAAACCGGACGCGGTTCCTCCTGATGATGTCTTGAGCTAACTGGATCCTATAAAGGAGCTGTTGTGGTAGCAGACCACGAAACACGGTTGTAATTCCTTAGATCCAAAGGAACTTATAAATTCTGTTCGAAAAGCTTGCAAAACATTACCTTTTCAAGAAATAAATCAATTTTTCCAACTAGAAACTATATTGGTTTCAAATATTTGCACAAGTCTAACAATTTCAGAGAAGTACTAAATTGATTACCGTGATCCCAGTTGTCAAGTGGTACTAATTTACAGTTACCGAAAGGATGAAAGACTAAGTCGACCTCGGAAAAATTTGTACTGAGAAAATTGATAACGGGCGAAGTGCTATTTTTATTGTGTTTTTATTTTGTTTTTGTTTTTGCTTCTACCCGGTAGGTAACGGTTCTGCCAGGTCACCGCCCTAACAAGTTTATATATACATAATATAATATATTGTCCGTCTCCATATGTTTTACTATATAAATGCATACAGACATACAAACACACACAGACACACTCTCACAGAGGCACACGCACGCATGTAACTGCAGCTATAAATATGCATATATCTGTGTGCAACCCAATCACGAGATAGTGATTTCGATACTAAGACCGGGCTATGTGTTGTGTTCTTATTTCAAGTTCCTGCAGTTCACTCAGCTTTAGAAAGGAGGTACGACGTTACTGGTGCCAAGCTGTGTCGGCTTTTGTCTTTAACTCGGTACTCATCAACGGCGTGGAATGAGGAGGGTGGTATTTTGGGGCTATTGCTGCTCTTTCATAAACAAACCTCCCTGGACTAGTGTAACTGAGGATCACTTTCTAGGTGCAATCTCATGGTCATTCGTGACCCTTTTTTATGCGTACCATCCCAAATGTAATTATAGGACCGGGCTTCTTTGTCTATACGTAAATATAGACACCAATGGAGGCTCATATACACGGACTTCCAGCAAAATCAAATATTCTGAGCATAAAGTATTTAAATAAAGATATAGCAAATGCAATTTAACAACCAACACATTAAATAAGAACAGCACCATATACGTATGCACACGCGCGCACTCATATATGCATACATACAAATATGCACTACCCGACGTTGTTATACACACATTCCCTTTCAAAATTTTCGTCACACTCCCTCCATCTCTCGTGCATTTTCACTCACTTCCATATCAAGATAAATATAGAATCTTTAAACGATGAGACAGAAAGAGGGACAAGAAGCAAAGCGATAGAAAATAGAGCATTTATTTTGAGAATGTGAATAGCAACGAAATAAGTTTTACTCACCAAGCTCATTCATTGAATTTAAAAGGGTTATTTAAAAAATCGATAGGTCAGTTGTTTAAATATATACGAATTGTCTGTTTATAATATCAATTTGTAGTATAAGGTACACATTCAGAAAATTATCAAAATCTCCTCTAACGAACTCGTCTAACAGTCCAATTAATACTGCCGAGGCCAAACATTTACTGTAGTGACCATGTAGCGTAAAACCTGAATACATGGTAGATGCACTTATGCATACTATATACAACATAAAACACATGGATGTATGAATACATCTATTTAACTACTTGACACTAACAGTTACCGTATATATATATATATATATATATATATTATATATATATATATATATATATATATATATATATATATATATATATATATATATACACAATATAAGAGAGAATCCACTATGTGGACGCTCTTGCGCTAAAAGTAGATCCGCAATGGTCTCAACCACCAAGAATTGTTCTGAAGGAAAATTAGCACAACTATGAACGTAAGCGAGCAGGAAAAATGAAAAATAACAAAAAATGTAGATTAAGCCTAAACAATTGTTTCACTGTTAATAGATTATGTAATTTTACTTACACAATAAATCCACAGCTCATCATTAGGATTCGTCATGAATATAATTTTCTGAACTGCACGCCAGATTTTAACACAAAGTCAAATACACGAGTAGTTCAGCCTATTATAGTCGCAGTTATGATTCAAATGCCCTCGTTATAACGCGCCAAAATTTCGGAAACAAATACTGCATAAATAATTTACTGCAGTATAATTAAAATCAAAAATAAGGGTGAAAAAATTAGATATTAATTTAATAACATCATCAATTTAACATTAAGTGGTTTAGCGCATAAAACCTGGGATTCAGTAAATATTAATACTCCCCTCCAGATTGGCAAAACCAGCAGACCATGGTTTCTGAATCTTTACCCTTCATCGGTACCTGCCTGCTACAGAAGCGGCAGACCGCCGGTGATCTCATAACGAGCAAAGCAGCTAGTAATAAAATATCTAAATGACATAAAAGTAGCAAAACTAATGCGCTCCAACACACGTAGATGATTGAAATGTAGACACAGAACACTTTTTAAGGAGGGATTGCAATCTTTGAATCTAAACCAGTGAGCGTATTTCCAGGTACGTATTACTAACGTGGCAATAAATTGTTGCCAACTTCCTGGCCGAATGGATATTTTGAGCATTAATATCTAGAGAACAGAATTTATGATGGTCCTCTGGAGGTCTTTTCCGCTATGTCCATTCTTAATAACTATATGCTGTCACTTTTGAGTGAACGTGTTTGTTATAGTCCCAAATAATCGTGGATCTCTGAATATATTCTGCCAAGTACCGTAGGGGATGATCATGTAATTAGGCTTATAATATTATTGGAAGTTTTGCGCTTCATTCGCTTCATATTTAGTCTCTCATTTTCGATTTGTACAATCACGTGTCAGGAATTTTGTCAACTGGGTCTAAAAGCAATTTTTTTCTAATATTTATTTGCCCTATTATTTATATATCCGTTAATATTTTCTGTCAATATGTCCTATTTTAAAATACATACGGAATCAACAAAGAAAATATCATTGCCTTAGTTTATGTAGTAAACCATGCTTGAGACAATATATTTCAAGTTCGAAAAATTCAATCGTGTAATAGCAGAGGTAATTGAAAGCATTTTCTTCACCGAAAAATTAAAATTCCTCCCTGTAAATAAGTTATCTGATTTTGATGTAAGCGTTTACAAGTATGTATCTGGGACTGTGTTGGATACAAAAATGCTCCAACGTACACTAATTTAGTCATGTATACCTGGTGCTCCAGATTTATGAAAGATCTAAATCAACTTATAGCTCGGACATATATATATATATATATATATATATATATATATATATAATATATATATATATTATATATATATATATATATATATATATATATAATATATATATATATATTTATATATATATTCATTTGTTAGATAACTGCCTGATTCTGTGGATGAATATATTTGACCAGCTTATTGATTTCTAAAATCTCGTTGACACCAAAGACAATAGTAATAATCTCACCATGGAATACAGTAAAACTCAACTACCATTCCTGAACATTCTAATAACCGAAGCAGACACAAAATTATTCAAAAAGACATTAATTACAAAGTAAATGTTTCTAGACAATACCTGCTGTTCTACTCACACCATTACAACTTCGAGAAGATTAATATGCCATTGAATATAGCAAGAAGAATCTGCACAATTGTTTCAAATTTTCGAGCTCTCAATGAATGACTCCAGCAATTAAAACAAATGATACTTGAAAGAAAGCAGTCTTCAATGTTATGAGACAATGGAAAAGAGCGTGTCAAATCAATGGATATTCAAGAATTAGGAGAAACAAAGCAGAAACACTTCACATACGCCAAATATTTTTAACGTTTATTACAGCACTCTGCCGAACAGCGCAGGGAATTACAACATTATTCACCAAAATATTCCACATTTGAGTCACGACCCAAGAATGAAACAACCACTGGAAATAAACAAAAGCAAATGAGGATCCAAATATCTCACAAAACCACTCACCAGTGCTAAAGTACCCTCTACATAACAAACACAATGAGTCACCATACATTTTGAGGCTGGATTGCATCAACCTCATTGACGATACGTGTGAATAAATTCTAAATTTTAACACAATCTGAACTTTAACAAATTATGTTCCCTATGACATTTTCCTGCTAGAGCCTACTATACAACCTCAATATCACTTCACAGAACTAAGCATAACCTAAACAAGTTAACAGAAATTATATAAAACCAAGACGAAATCAAATGCACAAAAGTTCGATCATGGGTGAGCTGGCCAAAACCTCGGAGTCAAGAATATTATATATGTGTGTATGTGTGTGTTTATGTGTGTGTTTGTCTCTGTCTGTGTGTGACACTCTTGCGAAGTGAAGCCTTTTTTACGCCATCGCCGTGTCTTTCATAACCACATTTGTAAAATATGTTCTTTTAAGTATTTTTTCATTAGGAGGAAGACAAAAATGTCGCAGGGAGCAAGATCTCGCAAATAGACGGGTTGCACAATGGATCATGTCTTTTCTGGCAAAAACTGTCTCAAAATCAAGGTGTTGTGCACAAGCACGTTGCCGTGAGGAAAGCCATATGATCGCCTTTGCCATGATCGGTGTGTTTTCGTTACTCCAACTCTAGGAATTGAATCAGAACTGTCAAGTAAAATGGCTAGTTAACAGTTTCACTAGGTGGAACAAAGTCTATGAGGACAATTCCTATTGCATTGATAAAGCAAATCCCTATCATCTTGACATTGGACTTCACATGACGCACTTTTGATGTCATCGAATTGTTGCATTGACCCGATTACTGCTTCGTTTCCGAGTTGTAGCCGTAACACCAGCTTTTATCACCAGTAGTGATCTTCGAATTAAATGACTCAATTTAACTTCTACCTTTACCTTCAGTTCCCGACATGAATTCATTCGAGACTATTTCTATCTTCGATAGCAAATGACTCACAAATTATGGTGAAACTGATTTCATTTGCAATTCCTTGCTCACAATTCGTCAACAAGAGCTCCAGATCACACTAGTCATATCAACAAGTTCGGCAATTGCTCTACGATGGTCAGTTCATGAATGTTTGTGTTATTTTCGTTCGTTTAGGAGATCGAAGTTCACCTTCAACGAGATACGTGACCATTCCTAAAGCGTGAAAACAACTCTTAAACTTGCGTTTTGCTAATGGCAGCTTTTGTTAATGGCAGGTGTTGGAAACAAGACAAATGTTTCTGCCACCGTTTTCCCGGGAAGAAGACATAAATTCATGGAAACACGCTGTTCCTTCGCTTCAACCATCGCAATGACCGATGAATAAGGGAGACACACAGACAAATAAAGGCACACGGCTGACAGTACGGCATCAACTAAGGATGCTTATCAGCAGTCTGATACCTGTGGACTGCATCAAATGACTCCTAGCGGCAGAAGCCTGAACTACAATTCCCTTATCCCACAGAGAATGTTCCGGTTACTTTTGGGTATCCTTCGTATTAAACTAGACATGAATGTGGAAAGTTTCGGTATTAGTTTCTCTATATTATACGTGTTTCGTCTGCTAACAGGAATTACAAACGACTACATGTAAGGAATCTCCTATTAAAATTCCATTCGACATAGAAATAAGATTATGAACAAATTCCCATTGAGATAAAGCATCAATGAAACACGCGTGATAGAGAAGAGATATCAAAAGTGCTCAATTTTGCTCTTTCGTCACATTTATATATATATATATGTGTATATATATATATATATATATATATATATATATATATATATATTATATATATATATATATATATATATATATATGTATGTATGTATGTATGTATGTTTGTGTGTGTGTGTTTTGTGTGTGCCTGTGTGTGTGTCTGTGTGTGTGTGTAGTGGGTATTTCAATACAGAGCAACTAATTCACGAGAAGATACTTGCAAAGATATCATTGATTCTATGTATCTGTAAGCAGCTTTATAGCTTTCTGATTCATGGCTTAAAATTAATAGACAGTATATATATATATATATATATATATATATATATTTCCATTTATTCCGCATGTAAATGCCTGGAGCTGTCTTTATAGAATCCAACTAATTGTTCATTAATTAAGTACATGAATGGATATTAAACTGATTATATATAATCTTCCTTTTTAACGTTTATATTTGATATAAACAAGCCTTTTACCTAATTTGTTTATGATATCATTTTAGGAGCAGTCATTATAGATCCTACCTAATAGTTCGTTAATTGAGTACATGAATGGATATTAAACTGATTCTATGTAATCTTTCATTATTAACTGATATATACATACCCTTTACCTATCTTGGTTATGATATCATTTGCATTTGGGCTT
>NC_042999.1:29113584-29123584 GCF_006345805.1 Octopus sinensis | reverse complement strand
CAAGGGGCAAATACCCTGAAACGCGTCGGTAGCTGTCTGACTAGCAGTGTGAAGCGGCTGACCTCCCTTGTTCGAAGTTTCTAATGGACACAGTTTGTGTGTCTTATAGCTATCTTAAGGCGATGGCCTCATGGAGCTAATCAGGGACAGCTTTTAGTCTTATATCTATAAGATTGCCATATTGATATGGCGATAGCAATTAATTATATATATATATATATATATGTGTGTGTGTGTGTGTGCATATATATACATATATACATAAATACATATATGTGTATATATATATATATAATATATATATATATATATATATATATAGATATATATATATATATATATATATATATATACCGGAGTGAGGACATAAATGTGAAACAATGTGGAAAATAGAGTACTCGAATAACAGAGGTAGAGTAATATGCTTTAGTTAAAAGCACCAGTAATTCGACAAATGCTGTTACTCAGAGTTTCTCATTTCCACTGTGAGTAACTTATTTTGTGATATGCATATTGCTTTTAAATAATATATATATATGTACATGTATATATACATATATATACATGTGTACGTACATGTATATATACATATATATATATATACATACATATATGTACCTACATATAAATATATAAATACATATATTTATATACATATATATACATATACACATATATGAATACATATATGTATATTCATATATATATATATATATATATATATACACATATATACATATATATATGTATATATATATATATATATATATATATATATATATATATATATATATGTATATATATGCATAATGATAAAGAAGGACGAAAATGCTACATTCTTCAAATTTGGTACATTTTAATTTTCTTTTACACAAATATATTAAAAGTAGAATGTTTTGGTTTGTTTTTGAAAACTCCTTATTTATTTTTTTTATTAAAATGGAATAAGTACAAAGAAAAAGAGCTATTATTAAAATTAAATGTAAAATTAACATTCATAGTACATTTCCTTTTTTTCCGCAAGCTCATGTGGTAATTTCGGTTAATTTTCATGGCATGAGAAGTTTAACTGTCACCGGAAATTATTACAGTAACAATTTGCGTTCAGAGACATTTCTGTAGCCCATATTTTTATGGCAGTGACAATGTTCCTTGAGTCGAGATTCGATTTCTAGAGACGTATGAGGCGCCTGAAATATGCAGTCACCTTGTATTTCATTTTTCTTTGCAAGATATTGTGCAGCTCCAGGATCCCAAAGTACTTATTCTCACAGCCATCCCAGTCTTCTATTCTCTTTCTGTTTGACAATTCTATGCTCATACTATTTACTCTTCCTTCAGCTTGCAAGTAAGCATCGCACACTTCAAGATACCGAACTCCATCTCTATATACTTGGTGCACATTTTCTGTCTCAACTAGTTGCTCTATTTCAGGCTCTGATTTTGCGAACAGTTTTAAATTGCCTATGAAGAGAAGGTTGTTGAGATGAGGTCCGTTCATTCTCAGCTCATAGTGCACGTTGGTTTTACGTAGGACTACAGAAAGTGGAATCCAGTCTATAACAAATAATAGAGGTGAACATGTGTTTCGTTTGAAGTTACCGTTTCTGATTGATGCGTTTTCCAACTAGGCATGCTCTACTTAATCAGTGCACAGACGTGCTCTGCTGTTCCACACATGTCGAGTGTTCCCAAAATCCACGAATGCGTCAACTTTCCCAGGCCATGCCTTAGTTTTTGGGACCGTTTACAGTTCTTCATTATAATCTTGTCTATCACAATGTGGTCTGTGGAGCCCTTGGATTCTTTTCAGCATCCCTTTTGTTCTACTGGCAGAAGATTGTTTTCCGCAAGGAAGGTATATATTTTTACTGTTAGGGTACCTGGTAATTCTTTCCATAGGCGGTGAAGACAAGCAATGTGTCGGAGATTGCCAACCTAATTGCCCTTTGACCAATCTTTCATTAACAATGTCATTCTTCCCTCTATCATCCACTCCGGAACTGTACCGCTTTGTAGGCAATTGTCTAATTGCAACGCAGTTCTCTTCTGTATTGACCTAAACAACTTCAGCCAGTAGCCCTAAATTGTGTCATGCCCAGTTGCTTTCTAGTTTGGCAGTTTTCATACCTGGGCAAGGACATCTTCTGCTGTTATGAGTACTTGGTCCTGTCGTGGAGCGTCCGAGTGATAGATTTCTGATCTTAGGGAATAAATCCCTTCAGCTCTTTGGTTTTACAAAATGTCTCATCTCCATATGCTATTTCAAAATTGGTGTGTTTCTTCGGCTTCAGGAGGTAAATTATCTTCTGTGTTTCCTCCTAAGCCCTTAAAATAACTGCCTCTGGTTCTTTCCGAATAGCCGGTTTTGATGGAAATGTGAAATGCGATCAGTGTGACGCTTCACCTTTTATGTTTTTAGCCTGCATACCTTGTATTAGTATTTCGATGACAGCTTTGAATTGTTTTTTTTCTCTTTCGGTCTGTGCATCAAGATATGCCTGTGTACTTTTTTTCCATTTTTCCATTGTCCTTTACCTCTCTTCTCTGCGGATCAGATCTTTCCGTTAACTTAGAATATCGCCTTCATTTCTTGGCTCCCACCATGCTTCCTTCTATTCATCTACTTTCCTCTTCTTCTTACCTAAAAATTCACTTACAAAAAATGAAGCGGATTTGACCACGTCCCTTGTTTCTGTTAGATCTTTTGGCAGAATGTCTTTCAGAATCTCAACTTTTTGGGTCGCGAGTTTTACAGTGTTACGGTCGAAGCTTGTCTGATTCACCGACTGGCCTCTGTTCTTGTAATTCTAATATACTCGAGTCTTTCCCTGAGGCTTCTCTGTTCCTCGTTCACATCCTTTCTTATTTCAGTGTTTTCTACATTATTTGATTGGCCGGTCTCTCTTTCACCACAACTTGACCATGCCTACGCATTTGCTGATCTTCATCTACGTTCTTCTTCTCAAGATTTTAACCACTACTGAGTCTTTTCCTGAATGTCTGAATCTAAGCCTCATTTAAAAAACCCCTATTTAGAATTATTCTTCTCTGATTCGTGAGTCCATTTTCAATAATGTGGAACATACCCAGCTGGTTCAAATATGTGTAGCAAGGCTTGTTTATGGCACATTATCATTATTATTATTATTATTAATATTATTATTATTATTATTATTATTATTATTATTACAACTACTATTATTATTATTATTATTATTATCATCATCATCATCATTATTTTTATCATTATCATTATTATTACAACTACTATTATTATTATTATTATTATCATCATCATCATCATTATTTTTATCATTATCATTATTATTATTGCTGTTGTTGTTGTTATTATTATTATTTCGTAACAGAGTGTAGGTAAAATACACAGGGTTTTAGTCATCTGTCAAGTCACAGCAAGGAACCCAGACAGCTAATACTTCCCTTAAGATGCACCCTTAATCTTGAAGATTCAATGGTATTTCAACGCAACGCTTCGATCACCACCGGCATCACTCATACATTACAATCTCGCATTCCATACACTCTTGCCCTGTAGACTTTCAATTCGGTGTACTCGATGTTTTCTTTCAACTACTTTACTCACAACATTCATCTTGTTTGGTATGGCTACATCAATGATCTGACATTATTTGTCACCCTTACTCAATATGACAATATCCGGCCGACGCATTTTTATTACACGATCCGTCTGAAAATCTTAGTCACAAAGTATCGTTACTTTTCAATCCTGCTGCATACCTTTACTTGGTACATGACCATACTAGTTCTCTGTTACTTCATATTTGTATTTACGGCATAAGTGCCAATGAAAATACACAAACACTTTATCGTGGTGGCGCTTGTATTCTTTTTCTGCAAGGCGCTCGCCCCCACTTACCAAGTGGGTCACATTTTCCACACCCTTTCCAGAGAGTCTGCATTTCTAGGTGTCAGAAATTTTATAGATGTTATACTTCACTGAATTGGTAGGAGAGCCTGGCTTTGTGTAGCAATGATCAGGCTTTCACTGGTTCGCTTCACATCACCTCGCTCAAGCCATGCCCTCTATGCTGTATTATCGTCTTATGCATTCCTTTCAAACTGTCGGTGCATTCTCACTTCATGAGGGTCTTCTTTTGTATTCTCCTCAGTTCTTTCGTTAAACTCTGACTTGTCCATCATTTCATCTGCATTTACACTCATATCTTTCCCGGCATATGTCAGTAAGTCTTCATCACCATTTATCAAATACTCGACAAGCATTCTCCTTTCATTCCTTATATTAATTAATCCTCTGCCACCATTCGTTCTTTTCATATAGACTTGCTTTAGGGTGTAGTGCCCCATGCAACGTCCTCAACTTTCCCGTCCTTATATCCAGTGATGATATTTCCTCCTTAATCCATTTGAGGATTAACGCACTATATATGACCGCTGCAACTGCACAGATTTTCACTGCGGTGACCGAATTTTTGGCATTCAAGTTAGATTTCAACCATCTTCACCCTTTTCTGATAAGCCTCGCTGACCTTGACTTTCATTTCTCTGTCACTCAGCTCTAAAATCCCTAAATATTTATTTCCCCTACCGTGGGGTTCACCCATGTTCTTTCCTGATGAAAACCGCAATCCTCTGCAGGCTGATTCCTTCCCTTTTTCGTATTAAGTACTGAGCATTTAGTGATCCCAAATTCCATACCAATGTCCCTACCACTGTTGTGGACTGTTTTGTTTAAGGAAACTATCATTTTTGTCAGATTTCCCAAGAAACTTCAGGCCACCAGTAAACAGAAGATGGTTCAATGATGGGCTTGTCTTCCCACATTGTAGTATCTAGTCTTTTGTACTAGATAATTATCGCTTCCTTGCTATTTTAGGCTCTTATAGAACAGTTCTACCCGCATCCTTCCTCTTCTCCCACAACTTCTAGGTAGGTACAGACAATCGACGTCTGCTTAGATGTCAGTAGTTTTCTTGTCGGATCCTTGTAAGATTCCAGTTAAGGAGGTCAAATCTGTATTGGATGACATGGTAGTGCAAGGGTGTTAGTGACATCGATGTTTCGAGTTGAGTTCAGATTTCAGTATGTTTTATTCTCTCGTAATACTCCTTTTTTTTATTTCTTCCTTAATAGTCCCATGTTGTATGCCATCTACGTTTATACTCAGGTATTTATATCTTTCTTGTGGACGAAGCTCCTTGACGGAAGAGACAATAACTAATTCAATGGAAGCTGTTTGTCTGAGATTACCTCTTACAAAATTTGCTTTTGATGGCCAAAATCCATCCCGATAGTATTGCTGTACTGTTTTACAGTTTGTTTGCGAGTGGAATCAGTGCCATACAAAGGTTTTCTGGGGAGAGGTAGTCCCCTTCAAAGATGTCTCGTTTGATGGTTCATTCCATTACTATGTTTTAGAAGACGTGTGTTCCACTTGGCCGTGCTACAATGTCAGAATCTGTACACGACAGGGGAGAGCTTGTATATCTCAGGGCCCTTGAGTAGCCTAATATATGGGACACTATCAAATGCTTTCCTTCAGTTTATCAATGCTTTGCTCAGGATCTACTTTTTTGTATCGTCAATTCTCTGCGATCTTTGTATTTATGACGAATTGAGGTTTACACCCCTAAAATTACTTTCACAACCTTTTTGAGCTTGTGGAAGGATGCAGCTCTGCTCAAGGAAAGCAGGTAGCATAATTATGAGGTAGTATCGATAAGCAGGTGGTGTTGCGACATGTTATAGGTCGGAACTTCTTTGGATGTTTTGTATCTTCATTTTTTGGTAGAAAGTGTGATGATCCTACAGTGAGGCATGCAGGCCTTTGCTCAAGATGACATCAATTAGAGATGCAGGGAAATTTTAGTGTACTTCTATAAAATATTTCAGCCAGAAATTAGGAATCCGGTCTAGTCCAAATGATTTCCGTTACTGAGACTTCGTAAAAACATATCTTAAATCTTCTGTTCCTATTGCTTCTCATTTCCGCTCTTCAACGTCATCCAATCCCACTTCCTCACGCTCTCTCTTGTCAGCACCATGATATTCTTTTTTGTTGCACCAATTATTATAAGCATGTCCTTTATTGTTTGCTTGATCCAAATTCGTCGTATTTTAAATTTTTATGGATTGTATTTTTTTATTCCCAATTTCTTGACGATCGTGGAATCAAACGAGTATCATGTGTCGATAAGCTACTTCGGTTTCCCTTATCAATAATTTTCGTTTTTCTTGATCTATTATCGTCATGTCTATTATTACAATTTTTTAAATATTCCTTTTGTTATATGTCGGACATTTGATTTGTATTAGTACAAATTGACTCCAAGTCTTATCCAGAGACCGCAAGAGAAACAAGTTTAGACATTCATGCTGGTATTATGCCTAGGGTGTCATATATTTAGTTTTTCTCATAGTATTGTTATAGAGAATGTTTAAGAAAACATAAGAACATTATGAGTTTGTTTCAAAATTTGAGATTACATAGACAGTATTTTACGTAGGATATGTGCAGTTCCCATGAGAAATAACTTTTGAATTTCTGCCATTTAGGGATTTCCTGTTATCTGAGCTAGGTAGGAATCGGCCACTTCTGCTATCATTCCTAGGGTATAGTTTTAGTCTGACAACAGGTATAGTTTTAGTCTTGATGTTCCAGATTTTTCCAATTTCTATTTCAAGATCTTTATACTTGCTCAGTATTTGGTGGGTTTTGACCGATACATTTATGTCGGCTGGTACAGTCATATCAATAAGGAGACATAATATTTGTCTGCAGTTTTTCAATATAAAATCTGACACGTTTGCATCATTCTTTCTGTCTGTTTCAATGGAGAAGCTCTGGAGATGGTTTGTGTTCCCCCAAGTTTTTTTTTATCATAGAGCAGGTCCATGTTTTTACAAATTACTCAGTGAATATATTGTGCTGCTCTATCATGCATGCCGAGATACTTTTTATGCGCAAAATGACTGCACATGGAGACAACGTGACATGCTTGGCGACTGCCGTCCTTTAATATGTGGACCTGGTAGTTCCGTGTATGTAGGCATTGATCTTGGGCTGCTATTATAAACCCTTATATTTCTCCTTTTATGCCAGAAGACATTAATACTTGATGGGTAAGTGCTTTGTCAACTTCGGCACACTTAGCTCTCTTTGGATATTCGCCATAGAGGGGTTTTTTCTTGCCCTTTATCAGTAAAAATATCTAAGTATTTTTAACACGGGTTTTCATACACTTAGCTTTTTCTGTGCTTCTTTCTAGTACGTCTAATTCTGGGATTTGTTGTATTCGGAATTCACTTAGATATTCCTGTGCATGTTTCCTTACTGAGTATGACACTTTCTTGTTATTATGATTTAAGATAAGTTTTAGCATCCAGTTCACAGAGATTTTCAGGTAGGTATTTAGGTCAATTGTAGCAATCTTCATTGCTAATTCCATATGTAAAAGTTCATGGCTACCTATTTTCTTGGTAGATAAAGTCGTTCTATATCTGCCTGAGGGTGGTGTATTCTATATGCTGTCAAAAGTTTTCGGACTTTCCCATCAGTAATTTACCAGTTAATGATATTGAAACTGTAAGTCACGTCCGGTAAAGCTAAAGTATTGATCGTTTCGATCCCGTTTCTTGTATTCGTCTGTCCTGAGTATTATCCTTACCCTGCACTAACATTCTCTTTTCATCCTTTTCCACATCACTGAATGTTTGATGCCGTCCCCTTCAAATACCTCTTTGTATTATTATCATTATCATTATTATCATTATTATCATTATCATTATCATTATCATTATCATTATTATTATATTATTATTATTATTATTATTATTATTATTATTATTATTATTATTATTATGCATTGGTAGAACCGTTAGCAAACCCAGCAAAATGCTGCGAGGCATTCCGTCCGTATTTATATTCTGAGTTCAAATTCCGCTGAGGGTGGCCTCGCTTTTCATCTCTTCAAAGTATATAAGGAAAATATGAGTTGAAAACTCGGGTTGATGTAATTGAGTTATCTCCTCCCCAGAGTATACAGATGAAAATTTACATTTGCAATATTAAAGTTTGAAGTACCGCTCTATATGGCGTTGATAGAAAGTGATTCTATTTATGATACTTATATAAAAACTTATTAGTACATTCGCATAGAAAATTGGAAACGTTTAGTTTTGTAGAATTTGTCCTTGTAAAACAAGCTTCAATGACAAGTAGAATATTTAGCAAATAATACGGCCGATATATACCAAACAATTATATTGCGAGTCAGTATAAAGAGAAATATTGTTATAACTAATATAAATATAATACATAGGCATTTGTACATTCGAGTAAATGTTTACTGTGACGTAATATGTAGGATCGATGAAAAAATGTGCTCTGCTTTCAACAGATTTCTTACTTAGAATTTCTGATTTTATTAAGCATTAAAAGTTTATCACATAGCGAATTATTACCAGCCAATGATATAATTTAATTTCAAACTTTTAGATGTGAAATCACAAAATGCTTTTACTTGTTGAAACGGTTAAAAGTCTCCATTTCGAATAGTTTTATTATATACGAAATGCTATTTGTGCACAGTATAATGAAATATATCGAAAAATATCTGAAAGTGCCAATGCAGTAATCACAAATTTCATAATTTGCTGACTAGAAGCAATAGTTTTTATAGTCGAATCTGATATTTGGAGATGAAAAGAACTATACATATGCAATGCACTATGAAGAAGTAGAGGCAAGAACAGATTAAAAGAAATAACACAAGTCAAGTGAAATGTTAATTCTTTAGTATTTTCAATGGGCGAAAAATGGTATTTATATGAATATTTCGCTTCAACTTCGTGATTATTTCGATAAAGCAATACTAATTTTAAATAAGCGGTCTCCTTGTTGTCGCAGTCTTCTATTTAACGAAAAAGCACAAAAGCATAGAAATATAAACATACACACACACACACACACACACCAGAACACACGTACACATACGCATACACATATTATATATAGAATGCGCATACATTATATATAGAATGTGCGTGGTTATTAAGGACGTTTACATAGAACTTGCTGGAAGTATGAACTAATCTAATATTACCAAGTATCGTGAAACCATACAGCAGTGGAGGCCAGAGCATTTGTATGTTTCAGAAGAACGAGTAATCACGTCTTCATGCTTATACAGAAAACCAGAAACTGCGAAAGCAAACAAAGGTTCCATTTTTATTTCTTCATATCATTGGTGTTTCATAAGTACAAGCTTTGTGCTGGAGTTATCGCTGAAAAGACAGTCAGAAAACATTGCGTTAAAACTGGTATAGCATCGCATCCTCTCAACGGATTTAGCTTTTGTACCACTCTCCTTATCCGGAACGGTAATATATGTACGAAATGCAAATGGAAGAATCGAGAAATAATTAGTTAGTATTATTTGAACATAGAACGCAAACATCCAAACTTATTTCACTTAATCTCACTAAAGATGAATTCAGTGCTGAACAAAATAAGTGCTCAATTTCGTAACATGCGATTTTCTTTTTTCAGTTGCAGTATGTGTTGACATTGTTGACCATTGTTCTCGTTGCTCTCGAAAACGGGTCTAATGACATCGATACAAATTTTACATTACTTTTGACATCATAATTTCAGATTTATAAAATGTATACTTATAATATACTGATGTCAATTCACTTGTTATTGCGAGCAGAGTTTTGAAATTGCCATATTCATGGAGCAGGTTCTGCTGAGACAAACTAGGATTCATACAATTGTAGATCTCTGCTGTACAATCAATATGGACATTGGGCATGGTATGCGAGTGATGTCGACATTAGTTTCGGATCACAACATAATAAAAGCACCCAAAATATCTCTAATCTGAACTTCCACAAAGCAGACTGGAAATTGATCCAAAAAGATATCCTCCAATAGGACTGGCCAACATGTCTCTCAAGATAAGATATTGGCATGAAACTACAATAATTCATGTCT
>NC_042999.1:29026084-29108584 GCF_006345805.1 Octopus sinensis | reverse complement strand
TATATATATGTGTGTAAATATATGTGTGCGTGTGCTTGCATGTTGGCATGTATGTGTATGTGTATTTGTATATATATGTATATGTGTGTATGTATATATGTGTGTGTGTATGTATGATTATGTATATATATATATATATGTGTGTGTGTGTGTGTGTGTATGTGTATGTATGTATGTATATATATATATATATAAGCGATAGTCTTCTTATTTACCTAAAACTCTATTCTATTATTCTATTTATTCATTCATCTACTTTATCACTGATTCTTTTGACCACTCCCCTAAGAAAGACAGTTTGTGCCCGGCTTACCCAAAAAAGTCCCCCACCTCACCCCATTAAATCTGCCTAAATGTATAAATGCCAAAATTGATTTTGACAGCAACCTTCCTGAAGATTTCATTTGAATGAAACAGTTCTAGTCCTGCAGAAGCTCCTTCTATAAAATAAATTAATTTACTCTGCTATGTATTGAGTACCTTATTTACTGTGGTTAACCCCGACTCAACCCGGGACCTACATATATATATATATATTTATTATATAGAAGGAGCTTCTACAGGACTAGAACTGTTTCATTCAAGAGAAATCTTCAGGAAGCTAGTTAACAAGAATTGTATTGGCATTTATACATTTAGGCAGGTTTAAAGGGGTGTTGGTGGGGGACTTTTTGGGGGTAGGCATAGCGCAAAATATCATACTTGGGGGAGTGGTCAAGGAGTCAGTGTTAAATTAGATAGAAGAATAAATAAAAAAAATAAAAAAATATATATATATATATAAAAAAGGGAATAGAGTTTTAGGTAAATAAGGAGATTCTCACTTATACCTATGCACATATGTATACATATATACACACACATACAAACATATATACATATACATACACACATACATACACACACACATATATACATATATATACACTTACACATACATATACATATCTACACATACACATATATGTATACATGCACACACTCACATGCATACACGTATACACACATGTATATATACACACACGACCACTAGCAACGAGAATATCGTCTGCGACTATAGAAAGTCATATGAATGTAGTGTTACACAAACAGTAATCAAACCGCCTATAAGAAGTAACACAGTTTCAGAATTGCAGACATTAGTTCCATTAACAATTTGAATAACGTGAAGAAAGATACAATAATTACTACATAATTTATTTTTCTACCATTAGCAGTTATAGAACAACTGGAAAGCAAAGTCATTTTGTCGTAGAGAATTACGACATAAAATTCACACTAGCTAATTCTTCATACTAACTAATAGAGTCTACAGCAATTCAAACAAGTCTTGTTGGATTTTTATAATAGACATGACAAAAAATAGCCAATATCTCAATGAGTGAGTATCGTAGAGTTTAGTAACATCCAACACTGATTAATTGCCCCAAAATCAGGGTTTTTATAACTGCCCATATCTGAATTCTAAAACCGCATTTCGTGAAAGAATTTCCTTTCACGAAAGATTAGATTTCAAATATAGGCAGTAATTTTAACCAAAGTGATTACCAACAATTATGTTTGTGCGGGCAAATGACAATTGCGTCATATTGCCACCTGTTATGTCTTCCTACAATACTATGAAGATTCTTTACCTCACCTATTTGTTACACCATAAATATAAAATATAATCTAGATTGGTGGTTTTTTATGACTATGTTTACTAATGGAGATTTGGACCATTGCAACTGAATAGATATATAATTCAAAAGTTAGCATTTGCTAAAAATTGGCGATGATTTCAACGTGGACATTAGAATTCTGTTATAAATTAGAAAAAAAATGCTACTTTAATTATTTTATAATCCCTTCTATTTACGTAAAGTATGTTTTTCCATTCCTTGCGTGTACTTGTGTAATTTAGGACCATACCCTTTAAAAACACATTTTGTAAAAGAGGCCAACACTGTCTGACTGAGTATATTTTGATGAATCCGACAACTAATCATTTTTATATCTCAAATTGCTCTCTCTACTTCTGCTTTAACGCATATGAACTAATCTTGTATCTCTGCATTTAATATAGGACGAATTATTCTCATCAAGTGGTTTTCTCTCTCAAGATGTAGAGTTATCTCTATATTATTTTCACCAAATCAAGCCCGATTTTCAGGGATTTAAGAAAAATTAAGAATTTTAGAAGGGATAATTTATACAAGATTTTGGGGTTCTCCTCGTGAAGATCCTTAATTTATGAAAGATGTTCTTTTAAAACATCATGCATAACAAGATAATTAATCTTCCCTACAATACTATGCTTTCGAAATGGGTTTTATTTTTGTAAGACCGTCTTTGCTTATTACGTACTATCATTTTCTTTTTTACTTTATCTAGTGTGTGATCTGACCAATACTGAGCTTCTTTTGAGGAATGCACATTAAATACACTTTTAGATGTCTTTGCCTAACAATTGCAAAATCAATTAAATGCCAATGCTTGGATCGACGATCCAACTTTGTTGTAGCGAAACGTTATTAATGTCCAAAGTAAGTCCGTCTCGATGCAAAGTTAAATGAGTAACAAACCAGTTCATTTTCCCAACTCCATACTTTCCCAGAAATCTCCATGTATTCAATTCGGTGTTATCTGTAGCATTAAAGTCAAACTTGGTTATACAATGCACACACTCATTTCAAGCTTCAGAGAGTATATATTTGCATTTTCACTTCTTTGTAGAGTCGGTGCGTGTGTACTTATACTTGTCCCATAAAGATAATTCTCTGAATTTCATCCTGAGAGACATGATTCTCACATTAATACGCTTGGGTAAATCGCTCAACATTGACGATGCCTCATTTTCCGAATGGCAAATCCTGAAACTCACCAGGTAATTCTCACAACTGACATATCACCAATAAGCGGGCCTTTGAGGGTGCTGCCATACCTACACAATATTTTTTATAGATCGTTAACAAGAATAGCTATTTTAGTCTTAGGAAAAGGTTCTACATTATCGGCTAACGTTCGAACATTTCAAGAAATAATCTTCTTACAGATAATTGTAAATGCACCAACCATACACACACACACATACACACACACACACACACACAAACACACACACACAAACACATTCACACTCACACACACGCACACAAGAA
Source organism: Octopus sinensis (assembly GCF_006345805.1). Classification (NCBI taxonomy): domain Eukaryota; kingdom Metazoa; phylum Mollusca; class Cephalopoda; order Octopoda; family Octopodidae; genus Octopus; species Octopus sinensis. The sequence continues at coordinate 29,105,444 of NC_042999.1, read as the reverse complement.
CATACAGACATATACACAAATCATACCGGTTTAGAACTTGAAAATTCAACTGAGGGGATAATCATCATGGTGGTGATCAGAAAAGGGGTACACCCACACCCACACCCACACCCCCACACACATATATACATATATGATTTATATATGCATATGTATATATATATATATATATATATATACATATATAAATCATATATATATATACGTGTGTGTGTGTGTGTGTACTCCTTTTCTGATCACCACCATGATGATTTCCCCCTCAGTTGAACTTTATATATATATATATATATATATATATATATATATACATGTATGTATGCATCTATGTATGTTAGTTTTATTCGTGTGTCTCTGTCAGCGTGTTTATGTGTGTAATATACGTGTGCTACAGCATGTGCGATAATAGATAAGCAAAACCGTACACACTCAGAAAGTCTGTGCAAATACGACATATTTAAACTAATCATTCGATGTGTATACACTCCATATACATACATACCACATATATATATATATATATATATATATATATATATATATATATATATATATATTATATATATATATATATAATATATATATATATATATATATATATATACATACATATATATGTGTGTGTGTACGTATGCATAAATATTTATACAAAAATAGGTATATATATATGTGTGTGTATAAGTACATATATATATATATAAATATATATATATATATATATGCATACATATATATATGAGTGTGTTTTCCTGCGTTTGTGGTGTGTCTGCACAGACAGATACATAACGTATTTGTGTGTGCGTGTATATTGTGTTCCTTTCTTGTTTACAATTTTATGCATGTCTGGAGGAATCTAATTACTTTACAGAAATCAGTATATTCACGCTTTAAAGAATCGTTATAACTAAGATGTTAACTCGCTAGGAAAGAGTGGACTGATAATGTATTATTTAGTTAGAGCTGGTTTGGTTTGATTGCTTCTCGTAACCATCACCACCTTTGTTACCATCTCGTCGTCATCATCGCAATCATCATCATCATCATCGTCATCATTCTGAATACCATTATTGTCATGAACAGCATCGTTACTCTCATCAGCTGAACAGGCACTACTATCATTAACATTGTCAATAGCACTGTCGTCATTGTCATCAACACTAATACGCAATTATCTTCGTAATCGCCATCACCATTGATATCAGCGTCATCATAAGCGTCACCATCATCATCATCCTCTTCCTTGTCGTCGTCGCGTTGCCGTTGTAGTCGTCGTCGACTCCATTATCGCCGTCATCACCGCTGTTATCGTCGTCATCGTCATAATTACAATGGCGTTTATGACGTTTGCATTCGTTGGAATTCTTCTGTCAATAATACGTTCCGATTTGTTTGCATCAATGCGCCATTCGTTTAATTTGTTATCCGATAATTCAGCCCCAAAGACTCACTTCTTCAAGGTTGTCATTAGATTAGTCATTACAGGTATGAGAATAGAAATCACCGTGAACATGGATTAACAATTTTCCAAACGTAGAATTTTTACGGAATGTAAAGAATTACAATTGTTGTTCCAAGTATTTGTATAATAGTTACAGAAAGGATTACCATAAGACTGAGCTACAATTCCCCCTAGCATTATGTACACTAACAGATTTACATAAAACTTTCATGCTGATATTTATTAGCAAATGTATACTTTACTTAAATGTACTAACTATAGGATGTGATATTTCTTGCTTTTCCTTTTTTCTCTTGTTATGATCAGTGGTGTTGCTCACGCGTATGATACGGATTCCCGTGACGGTAAGAGTAGATTCGTTTAGCACCCGGTTCACTTTGTCACAGCAATTATATTTTCGATGGTTTACCAGACGTGCTACAATCAATAATATTCTCTTATTTTTGCAGACTTATGAGTGAAAATAATACAGCATTATCTCCAGCAATTGTAGGGCCCTCTTGGTCACTAACTCCTTATTTTGGGTAAGGAAGAGACAAAGCTTTCTGTAGCAAATTTGGGTAAAGAAGAGATGTAGTAATGTGTAGAAAACTTTTTAACGAAAATCTACCGATTGACTGATACATTAAGTATAGTACACATTAAATTCTAAAGTATTTACATTCTAGTTTAATTAATACTGTGATAGGCGAATAGATTTATACCCGATAGCTGGCTGCGTACAGAATATCTGTTTATTAAAATTAACTGTCTGCGTCTAATACTTCCTCATCTCACATGTCACGTTAAATGTGCTATAAATTCCTAGGTATTGATGAAAACATACCATGCAAATGACTATCGCACAAACACAATTTACACGAATGTGTAAATATATATGAAAACCTTTCTCTTTCTCTTTCTCTCTCTCTCTCTCTCTCTCTCTCCATATATACACACACATATGCAGTGTATGTGTGTGTATGTGTGTATGTGTGTATTTGTGCGCGTGTGCCTTTGCTAGCTGACTGTGCATGACTGATGTTTTAGTTTGTGTTTGTGTAGTGACGTAGTTTTCCATCGTTTGTCCTAGTGGTACAAATTGTTCCTCATTGAAATTATACTTCTAGCATTAATATTACTCAACGATTTGTTTGTTCGTGAGATTGGCAAGCACTTATGGTCTAATATATCTACGAAATGCTAACTGGAAGGCATTTACACATGATCTTTCACACGCTGACTGTTTTTTTTTTTTTTTTACTAAAAAATCAAAGCGAAATAAAGCACATTCTGTTATGTGACAGACACGCACTTATAATAAAGATATCGAGAGAAAGAAAAAGACGAGTGGAAAATATCAACCGGCTAAAATAGTGACTGAAGCAAGGCACGTTCTTGACAGATATATCTTTACTGGAATGAAAGAAACATAATCATCAAAATTCATTAACATATCATCGACAACGAGCAGCAGAAATAAGTACGCTTAGAGAATGTAAAAGTGAATCCTAAAGTGCTCTTCGTATTCGTCGTAAACTATACGATCGTTATCTCATCTGTTACACAACTGGAAGATAAAATCTCTCTGCATAGTGGTGCAGAAGATATGGTTGAGATTCTGTCCAAGCAATACTGTTCCATACCTTTAACCAATCCACCCGACACACACTATTCGATATCTCGTTTAACATCACGGATATCATAGCAGTTATTAACAAGAATATAAAGCTACACAATCTCAGCGTACGGCTGCCAGTGCTAGATGAGCTAGGGTCCTTTGACGAGCCTGTATGGGTCGAATAAATCTGTTTTAAATAATGATAGGAACAGCGACAACGACAATGACAACAACAAGAGCAACCACATCAATAACAATAATGATACCAATAATAATAATAATAATAATAATAGCCTTGATTTTTGCCTTGATAAGTGTGCTAAAGCAACTTTTGTAAGAGGCAAGCTCAGGCAAACAGCTTCTGTTAAATTAGATATTGACACTACCATCAAGGAACTTGACCCACAGGAAAGTTACAAATACCTAGGAATCAACGAAGGAGATGGTATACATCATGCTACTATGAAGGAAAAAATAAGAAAGGAATACTATAGGAGAATAAGGCTTGTACTGAAGACTGAACTCAACTCCAAAAATTGCATTGAGGCCATTAACACCCTGGCACTTCCAGTAGTCCAGTACAGTTTTAACATCATTAACTGGAACCTTACGGAACTCAACGCTTGGACAGGAAGACAAGAAAGTTACTGACATCCAAGAGCATGCACCACCCGAAGGCAGGTGTAGAGACCGCTTGTACCTACCTAGAAGCAGCGGTGGGAGAGGAATGATGCAATTAGAGCTGTGCTATAAGACCTCTACTGTAGGAATGAACAGGTACCTATCTAGTACAAAGGACTGGATGCTGCGACTGTGTGCGAACACGAAAGCAGCAAAAAGCTGCATTCTATTGTCAAGGAAGCTTATAAGTTCGAAAGGGAACTAGACATTAACCTTGAATCAGATGAAGAGCCGGAAACCACTGCTACCAAGCAAGCAAAGCGAATCAAGCAGACTGCAAAAAAGAACGGGCAGAATCAAATTGAGAGGCGGTGGAGCCAGAAGCCCCTGCATGGACAATATATTCTCCGAAGCCAAAATGCTGATGTAGACCAAGCAACAACCCATCAGTGGCTGAAGAGCTCTGGATTGAGAAGCAGAGACTGAAGGTTTCATAATGGCAGCACAAGATCAAAGCTTGTTTACCAGACATTACCAGGCTAACGTTCTCCGAAACGGTACTGACCCTAAATGCAGATTCTGCGACACATTTGACGAAACGATAGACCATCTCGTTTCGGGATGTCCTGTGCTGACACCAAACGAATGCAAAAATCGCCACGATAGGGTAGGACAGTATATACATTGGAAGATATGTAAACACTACAAATCCGACACTCCTGCTAACTGGTATGAACACCATCCTCAGCCAGTTGTTGAAGGTAAAGATGTCACCATCCTCTGGATTTTCCAGTCAACACTGACAGAACGATCAAGGCTAATCGACCAGAATAATTGTTAAAGACAGGGAAGAAAATACCTGCAGACTAATAGAAGTAAGCGTCCCAGATAAAAATGTATCTGTCAAGGAATTTGACAAACTTAGTAAATATAAGGACCTGGAATTCGAAATACAGAGGATGTGGAATCTTAAAACAAAAAACTGTTCCTGTTATTGTAGGTGCCCTAGGTATGATAAAAAAGGGATGTCAGAAACACCTAGACAATATCCCTGGAAAACCATGTCTCAAGGAAATCCAAAAGATTGTGCTAACAAGTACTGCCCACATCCTTAGAAAAACCCTATCAATGTAAATATTTGTGTTTGCATTACATGGAGATATATCTCTACTTCCTCCCCAAGCTTTCAGCTATATTTCAACAACTCTTAACCTTCACTTGCCCTAGGGCGCTGGGTGCCCCGGCAGGTGATTGCATCAAACATGCAGATTAAAAGTAAAATGACAATGATAATAATAATAATAAAGAATAATAATAATAATAATAATAATAATAATAATAATAATAATAATAATAATAATAATAATGATAATAATAATCATAACATTAATAATAATGATAATAATTTGGACCCTTGTTCAGGGATCTTTTGAGCGGATCGGCTACTCGAACTGAAGACAATATAACTGAGCCCCACCTACACGGTGATTGCCCAGGTCATGATGATCTCGATATGTGATCACAGGTCATGCATATATGGCTATGATGTATTTGTGACTGGTGTACACTTATCAGATGGGTAGTTACGATGGGTATATTGCGCTTCGTATAATTGTACCCCAGTGTTACTTTCACCGCATGCAATGCTCTCTCGCACAATAATAATAATAATAATAATAATAATAATAATAATAATAATGATGATGATGATGATGATGATGATGATGATGATGATAATGATGATGGTAACAACATCAAACATAACAAGAAGAACATCGAAAGCATGGCCAGACATTAAAATCATTGAAAGAAGGAGAGAGAGATATGTATCTAGGAGCATTAGAAATGAAACCCAAAATTGAGAAAATTGAGAAAGAATTTATCACAAGGGTGTTAAATAAGTCGAAGCTACATGCCTTGAGAACTCTGTAAATAATTGGGTAGTACCTCTACGTAGATACTCAGCAGCTTTAAGAGATTGCACAAAATCTTAATTAGCAGAGGGAGACAGTATAATACGGAAGGAATTAAATATGAATGGACGGCTTCACCAAAGAAAGGGGATAGCTGGAAAACACTTAGCTAGGAAGGAAGGTGGAAGAGGTTTACTATATGTAGAAGACTGCGTGGAGTTAGCTAGAGTAGACATTGACTCCTAAACAGCCAATAGTGAAGAAAGTCTATGAGGACTGCTAGAATCAAAGCAAGACATAGGGAAAACAGAAAGCCAAATGAGTTTTAAAATCAGAAAAAAAGGACAAAAGTTATCTGAGAGGCAGGAGAAAGATTTGCATGGTACATTCCCAAAAATAATTGCAGCAATTGGGGGTAGTGAGACATGGTTATGGTAGCAGAAATGAAGGCTGAAAAGGCAGAGGGAAGGTTTATTAGTAGCAGCATAAGATCAAGCATTGAGAAGTAATTGGACAAAAGCCAAGTAGATTTCCAGTGTAGTTTATGCAAACCAAAAGAGGAAACTGCTACACACATAATGTGTGTAACATTATGGCACAGAAAGGAAAGGCATGACAATCTAGAGAGAGTAATCCACTGTGAGATATGTAGAAAGTTAGGATTTGACCATACTAAAAATGTTATGTAAATGAACCTTGTAAAGTATGAGTATCAAGAAATATGAGATGTCGTGGAAATTTAAAATTCTGACAGACAGCGTAATAGAAGCTAGAAAGCCTGATTTAGTACCAGTAGGGAAAGAATATAGTCAATAGCTGATAATGGACTTTATAGTTCTAAATGATGAAAAGATCAATATGAGAGGTATAGAGCAAATAGCAGCATACTAGGATTTAGCCACTGAATTACAGACATTGATCACCTGTACTTAAAGAGAGCAAATGGAGAAAGTGGGGTGGTAAATGTAGAAAAATACGTACGTATCGAACTCGGAAACTTGTTGAGATACCTAACCTAAAGTAAGGAAACCTTGCTAGTGTTAGGAACGATTGAATATTGAAATCAGATAAAAGTGGGGGAACAAAGCAAGGAGTACAGTAAGGAAATGAAAAAGCATTAAAGAATAAGGGAGTACAAAATAAAATCTGTGCAGCTTCAACTGATGTTGCTGGAAAACACAGGTGGGATTGACTGAAGAAAAGAAAGAGATTGACTGAAGAAAGGAAAGAGATTGACATCACTATACTGGCAGCGCAAGACCAAGGTTTGGCCACAATTTGGAGTGTCAAGCTTAGAGATGAACAAGTGTCTCCGCTCTTCCTCACGTGTAGTAGCGTGAACGGAAACCGAGCCCATATCACCAACGAATGCCCTAAATTTCCCTAAAACCATCACACTTTGTGACGAGTCGAAGAAGTAGCGAAAGTGATACAGTGGATACTATGAGAAAAGTGAACTTAGCGCTAGAGAGTGTCAAGACTGGTATGAGTACAAATCGTATAGATTCGAGGAGTCGGAGACGTGAAAATTCCTGCGGGGTTTCCCAAATTGAATAACTTAGTCTTGAGAGTATAACTGATCGGATCTAGTTGTTGTGGACATGATGCACGACATGTACTATAGAGTGGATGTTGCGTGCCCCTTTGACCTACGAATAGTAAGGAACAAAAACCGATAAATTAGATAAATACAATGCTCTTAATTATGAAATAGCTCGGCTATGGAAAATTAAGTTGAAGAGAATGCTAATTACTGTTGTCTCCTTAGCATGAAGATGAATGCAAAGGAAATCGGAGTGTCCAGTGGAACTGTTACAAAATGTTCCCTCCTTGGCACCGCCAGAATAATAAGTAATAGACAGTTGAAAAGAACAGACATCATTGTACTGTAGGCTACAGGCGGCAAGACCGCTACGCATGCAAAACTCCAGTAGTTCCAACAAAATATCAGATAAAAAGAACAATATAAGAAAGAATACAATTGCTAACATCAGACGATATATCATGTGAGAATGGCAAGTTCACCAAAACCGAAATAGATAAACTCATACAGTAAATAGCCGACACAATGAACAACTGTAATAAGATGTAATCTACAAGTCTGATTCCCAACAGAAAGAAACAAATCGCATTCCACATACAATACACGATGCAAACGCCAGTACAACAATTTCAAATCAAATTCCATAAGAAAAAAAAAGCGCAAACAACACCGGGAAGAGTTTGTACAATCCAAATAAGCAAAAAAGAAACTAGAAAGAAATGGAAGAGAGAACACTGTTGCAACCATCTCAGCAACAAGGAGGTGTAGGAAGCGGCGTGTGAGCAAAGAATACTATGATCGTAAGCAGTTTTGCTTTTACAAAACATTGTTATATATATTTACAAATTAGCTATCCCCATTTGTTTTTCCCTATATCTATTATAAATATAGGGAAAATATATATTATATATAATATAATATAAAATATATAATAAATATAATGGTCTGCTCGCTTAGCCAGCGGTGTGGCGTCATTTGAAGGCTAAAACAATGCGGAGCGCATTGTGACCAGCGATGTGTAGCAACACCTGATAGCCTGGTCGGTCATGGTTGTGACGGTGATAATAAATATAACTGACTACTATAAAGTAGTGAACACATATGCAAGACAATAGTTCAGCCACCATAACAACTTAGGGCAGTCACTGCAATGACACAAACTACTACATAAGCGATAGCAACGATCGCAAAGAGGCGATCAATTACAACAGAGCTACAGGAAATAACAAGAATAGTACATACAGAGAAAAAAAACATCCAGGGCTTATAGACCAAAATAATGAAGTCTATTTATTCATCTACATGCGTATTTCTTCTGATCGTTAAATGTCGTAATATGTCGGCTAAAGAATTTGACAAGCACAGAATACGCGTATATAACAATTTAATCATTGATATCGAAAAGCCTGTTAAAATACCAGTGATTGTAGGAGTGTTAGAAATGATCAAAAATGTAAATGAAAATTATGTGAAAATAATACCTTGCTTACCATCACTGCAAGCAGTGCAGAACCTTGTTTTAAATGGTACCTGACAAGTACTGAGAAGAGAATCATCGCTGGAAGAACGATTAAATTCCATCTTTTCTTTTACTTTTACTTCTTTCAGTCATTTGACTGCTAGAGCACTGCCTTTAGTCGAACAAAATCAACCCCAAGACATATATTTTGTAGATCAATCCTTATTATATCGGTCTCTTTGCCAAACCACTTGGTTACGGTAAAGTAAACACAACAACATCTGTTGTCAAGCGATAGTGGGGGAGGAAACACAGACAAACAAATACACAAACACAGACACACACACACACACACACACATATATATATGTATATATATATACATATATATTTATATATATACTTGCATATACAAATATATATTTACGACGTACTTCTTTCAGTTTCTTGTTTCTTTACTTCCCACAAGGGGCTACACACGGAGAGGACAAACAAAGGCAGGCAAACGGATTAAGTCAATTACATCGACTCCAGTACGTAACTGGTACTTATTTAATCGACCCCGAAAGGATGAACATCAAAGTCGACCTCGGCGGAATTTGAACTCAGAAAGTAGCGGCAGACGAAATGCCGCTAAGGATTTCGCCCGGCGTGCTAACGTGCTTCTTTCAGTTTCTATTTATCAAATGCGCTAACACAGCTTTGGTCGGCCCGAGACACCTGCGCAAGGTACCACGCGGTGGAATTGAATCCGGTATAATGTCGTGGGTAAGCAAGCTTCTTACCGCACAGGCACTCCATGTATTTTTATCTCCCCTTCTTCTTAGCTGTCCCGTCAAACTACCTTTGCCCAACAGTCGCCATGATTGACCACTAAATCCACAAGTTTTTTGGTTTTTTTTTTTAAATTCTCTCTGCTTATTTCCTCGGTTTCTTTCCATTGAAGAACGTATGCTTGAAAGGTAAAATATGTTTTCACCTTCCCGAGAGTCAAACTACTACACATGTTTGTAGTTTATACACCTCTCTTCGTCTTTTGGTTTTCCTTAAATTTTAAATATATATTGTACGGTCCCTTCCTACACGTCAGACTTACTACTATCTGAACTGTTTGCACCTCTCCTTAGCTACACACCAGCATTTCACCCGAATTACCATACATAGGGATTTCACAGGTTTCTTCCGTTGATGAAAACTCTCTGTTTTCCCTACTCTGTTTTCTCTTAATCCGCACGTTATTTTGCCGCTCTCTCGTCTTTTCTTTATCTTTGCATCTTCTCTTTTTTTCTTCTCCTTTTCTCCTCCATTTGTTTCCTCTTTCTCTTCTAATTCTTTTTCTTCTCCTCCTGCTTCTGAATTTTCTTCTCCTAACACACCTTTTAAATGTTTTTAACATTTATACCCCGTACGTCATTACTATGCCTTTCACTCTCCCTTTTTTCTCCTTTTTCAGAAAAACGCAATTACAAATCTTTCCTCCTCGATTTCACTCCCGCCTAAAGAAACACGTTTCCACACTTTCTTTCCGCTGCTTCCAACCATCTAATAATGTTTTCCTACTAATTTTCCCCCAAAAGAAAACACGGTTCTCTTGTCACGTTTCATATCTCAGTCACTGCCTTTACCACTTTCCTATCACCAAAGCTACACACAGAAAGGACGCTTTCCGCGTCCATATCCATCCCCCTTTCCACACTGCCTCTGCCATCCAACCTATACTCCATATTACATTCTGCCGCTGTATGAGTACCACCATTCGTTCCAAACTCTCCTAAATACACACCCTCGACAACCTTGTCCCTCACGTTTATTCCATGTTTGTTCTCCTCACCTTCATTTCATATACACATTCTTCTCTATGCTACATAATCGATTTAAGTCATATTTTTCCACGATTTTCTCGCACTCACCAAACTCAAGCTTTCATTCCGTCACACCCGGTGCCACTACTCCACAACTCCCACCCCGATACGCTTTCCCCTCTTCCTCATCCCAACCGTTCCATTATTCAACCCCCACACACTTAACCCTATTCTTTCCTCCTAGCTTTCCAATACACCCACCACCCACACATTTCTAACTTGTGCAGCTCCGCTCCACTTCAGTCTGTTGTTACCGTTCCTACTGATCTTCCCCTCTCTGAAGCGGATCGTTCTCTCCTCAGTAGAGGTGTGCACTTCATCCACCTCATTCCATCCAATAACGAATTTCAGACACGTGCTGAAATTCATAGCTATGTGCGCCGTTTCAGGCTATATGCACAATACTCATCCAGCATCTAACGAAGAGGAATTCTACACCGACCTGGGCCGCCGACCATCCCACTGGAAGCCAGATCATGTCCAGTTCCGAGCAGTCGGTCATTTTGCGGGAATTTTCCAACGTGTTATAGATTGGTTTAACATTCGCAGGCGTCACCGATATCTGAACATCCTCCCTGTCGAACTCTTGGCCCTTCTATGTCTACAACGCTGCAAAGATATCAAAAAACCGGCCGTCAATGGTTGAGCCCTGGTGGTGTGGTGCGCAGAATCGTACATTTCTGAAGCTCTCCGCCAACTTCAAGACACCTCTTTCTATTGTGCTCTTCCCTCCAAATATAAGCCTAGCTACCAACAGGCTGTGTCCTCCACTATCCATGACGTCATCTCCTCTTCCCCTCTCCCTCTCACCGCCTCCAATCTCACCATTTACATCCTTTCCAAAATCCACAAACCCAACAAACCTGGCCACCCCATCGTCTCCGCCTGTAACTGACCCACGGAACTGATCTGGTAAGTATCAACCACACACACATACAAATATACATATATACACACACACACACACACACAAACAGACACACACACACACATACACACACACACACACGCAATGAGTCGAAACAGGGGCAGCTGAAGAAGGGGAATGTTCTTTGTACTCTGTTTTTTGGTTGTTAAAACAAGTCCGCTTCCTTGTTGTGTGTTTATGTTTTCGTTATTCGTTGTGTTCTAACGTTTATTTTGTATGTATGTATATGTTTATATATATATATATATATATATATATATATATATATATATATATCTATATATATATATATATATATATATATATACATATATATATACATAACGGCGGTGCATCAGCATGGCCATAGATCTGACCTGAAATTAGAGAGAGAAAATATACATAATCACACAAACACACACATATATATTTCGTATGGGGATTTGGTTTGCAAGATATTTTATGTGAGTTCATGTGTTGAAGCATATTCTGTTGCGTCTGGGGAGAGTCATTTTCTATTTGTGCCTCATAAGTTAACACACTGAATGGTAAAATGTCCAATTATTCCTTATGTTTATTTTCCTAAAATTTCCGTTGCGACATGCAAACTTTTCAATAGTTTTGTGTCAAGATTGTTGAAAATGTTGCAAGACGCAACGGAAATTTAAGGAAAAGAAAAATACGAAAACAAGTGGAAATTTTACCGGTGAGTGTGTTATATTATAAGGCCAAAAAAGTCGCTCTCCCCACACACAGCATTGAAAGCTTCGACCCCATCCTTCAAAACTTTCCCCTGCTAAAAAAGGACCACAGAAAGAACTTTATCCTCCAAGCACACACCATCATAAAATGCAAGAGACAATACAAGGCTATGAACAGTCTCCTAACACAAGCCCGGATACGCTTTTCTTCTTCTTCTTCTTCTTCTTCTTCTTCTTCTTCTTCTTCTTCTTCTTCTTCTTCTTCTTCTTTTCTTCTTCTTCTTCTTCTTCTTCTTCTTCTTCTTATTCGTCTTCTTCTTCTTCTTCTTCTTCTTCTTCTTCTTCTTCTTCTTCTTCTTCTCCTTCTTCTTCTTCTTTTTCTTCTTCTTCTTCTTCTCCTTCTTCTTCTTCTTTTTCTTCTTCTTCCCCGCCAAGAATTCACAACGACCTCGAACCCACAAGAGCAAACAAGTGAGACAGAGGCAGGCAGAAAGAAGGAAAACGTCCATTGACTTTTGACTACTATGCAAATATTCTTTTAAAGAACTTTTCTTATAATTTTTCCAAAGTTTAATTGCTTTCCATACATACAGTCGAATAAAAGTCTCAATGACAGAATCCGGTACTGACACGGTTTATATAAAATTATTTCACCATTATCTACCTTGACTCTTTTGGCATATGTATATATATACATACATACATACGTACGTATATATATATGGATAATATATACATATATATATATATATATATATATATATATATATATATATATATATATATATATATATACATTATATATATACATATATATATAATATATATATTAATATATATATATATATATATATATATTATATATATATATATATATATAGATAGATATAGATATATATATATAATAAACATAACGATCAAATATCCATTAATGAAAAGTCTGAATTTTGATTTGAGAAGAGCTTGCGTTATCAGATCTAACGTAGGTTTAAACGTGTAAAACTATGAGATTCGATACACAGATCAGTGCCAGATATTTTGACGGATTCATAGAAATATTGATCTTGATTTAAAACATAAATGTAACAAATTTACAATCGGATTAGTACAACGTATTAAAGAAGATATCAAAATCACATCCATTTTTCCGAAGATTAGTAATCTCTTCCAACGGAAGGTAATTGACGGAAAACAGTCATACCTTCGAAACATTTTGCAATATTAAATCACAAGGAGATTATTATTAAGGCTGAGTTATATAGTAACGATAATAGATAAAAGTATTTTATTTCCTACGGAGTTTGCACATGACGTCAACACTTTCGTAAAATATTGGACATAAACACGCACACACACATATGCTCACCCCCTATAACCCATCTTAGTGACCTCCACTTGGAAGCCGAGGTGAAAGTTAAAAATTTCAAAACCATTCGGTGCTGATCGTGTTGGCAGAAGAAAGGGTGGGACTGTCATTTATGCCATGATTCATTCATTCTCAACAGAAGCCATGATCATATTTCGAATGGATACTGCGAAGCATCGCTGTATTCAGTCAAACCAACAACTTAACAGTAGTTGGGCTCTACAGACACCCCCAAACGCCCCTACCATGCTTCAAGGAATGCCTCAACAGCATAAAGTGTTTCATTCAGCAGTGTCAACCTGACAACATTTTAATGATGGGAGAGTTCACAACCTTCCCGGGTTGACTGGTCTACAAACAGTCTGCCGCCAGGTTCTTCTCTCTCAACCCCCTGACAGGGAGGCAGTGGAATCGCTTCTTGACTTCATGGATGACTTCTTCTTGTCCCAACTGGTACTCGAACCAACGAGAGTCACAAAAACGTCTTAGACTTCATTTCAGCAATCACACTGATACTATCCACAATATTGCAGTGGAAAAACCCTACTCTCCGACCATGACATGGTTCTCTGTGATCTGAGATTTCACTGGCCAAAATGCAAACAAATGTCATCCCTCCTGCTCATCCATTTGAACTATGGATTTCCACAATGCAAACTGGGAAGCGATCAATAATGATCTTGCACAAGTCGATTGGTCCTTCACGCACACATACACACCCCTAACATCAAAAGTCCTGGCAGTCACTTGTAGACACCATCACGAACATATGTGCAAGACACACCCCATTAAGATCTGCAAACAAATCTAAGTGTCGAATCCCTAGAAATAGAAAATCTCTCATAAGGAAAATTAAAAGATCAACAAAAGATCAACATCTGAAATACTGTCACAGCAACACACCAACCTGACTGCCATCTCGTCGTCGCTAGAGATTAAAACATAAACTCCAAACCAACACATGATGTCTATCATCAATAGTCAGCGAAGAGCTGAAGAGGCCTGGGCCATTGAGAAGATCAAACTCAATCCCAAAGTGTTCTTTTCATTTGGCAAAAAACACAGAGTCACTGGTTCTTCTACTGTTGGCCCTCTGATTGATGAAAATGGTACTCTTCAAGACAATGCCAAAACCATGGGGAGAAATATTGCAGAAAACAATATTGCTCTGTTTTCAGCAATCCTGATATGACTGATCTGGGCTGTATCAGTGATGTTACTCCCCAATACCCTTATCGGAATAACATTTGGCGCTCCTGATGTCTTAGCAGCAATAAAGGAAATGAAGCATAATTCAGCAGTAGGTTCCCGATAGGTTCCCTGCTTGTGTCTTGAAGATGTGTCAAAACCAACTTGCACCCCCCTAGCCAATCTGTGGCGGAACTCATTGGATGCTGGATTATACCAGAAGACCTTCTATCCCAGTCTGTTGTCCCAGTTTTCAAAAAAGGAAACAAATCGCTTGCCGTGAATTACCGTCCAATCTCACTCACCTCTCATATCATCAAGGTATTTGAGAGGGTGATGAGATCGCGTATGACTCACTTCCTTGAGAGTCATAATATGCTGAACCCCAACCAGCATGGATTCCGTAATGGGAGAGATTGCCTGACGCAGCTACTGCATCATTTTGATGACATTTTGAGAGCCTTGGGAGAGGGTTCCAACACTGATGTCATCTACCTTGATTTCAGCAAGGCCTTTGACAGGGTTGATCATAAGATCCTTCTGAGAAAGCTGTCCAATATTGGTGTCACTGGAACTGCTGCAATGGATCAAGTGCTTCCTCTCTAACAGAACCCAACATGTTGTAGTCGAAGGAGTCAAATCCAGCCCCCAAGTCAGCAGTGGTGTCCCACAAGGCACTGTGTTGGGCCCACTTCTCTTCATCATCTACATAAATGATATTACTGACAACCATCAAACACAGCACATCAGAACCTTCGCTGATGATTCCAAGCTCCAGAAGGTCATCATGGCGTGGATGACCGAATAAACCTTCAGTCAGACCTACTGGCTGTTGTCCAATGGCGGAAAAGAATAACAGTTGCTAAATGAAGACAAATTCGAACTGATCCACTTTGGAAGGGAGGACGCTCTGAAACTCCCATACTCTCTTCCTTCTGGAGAAATTCTCATGGCATCCAACAACATCAGAGACCTGGGAGTAACAGGGACAACAACATAACTCTGGGCTACACATATAAGCAGCAAAGTTGACATGGCCCGCAGAATGTGTTCCTGGATTCTCAGAACCTTCCAGTCGAGAGATTCCCACGCTATTATCCTTCTCTTCTCCACTTTTGCCCGACCCCACCTTGAATACTGCTGTCCCTGTGGTCTCCCTACACAAAACAAAATATTATGAGAATTGAAGCTCCCCAAAGGTCAATCACAAAAAGATAGATGGCATGTTAGACCTTGACTACTGGGGTAGACTAGAGAAGCTGAAATGTATTCACTCCAACGACGCCGTGAACGCTACATTATCTTATGATGTGGAAAATATTCCATCAGCACTGTCCCGAATGATGTTGGCATCACCTTCAAAATGCATCCAAGGCTTGGACCACGTGCCATCCGTCCACAACAAAATCTAAATCGCATCACATAACGACAATACGGCACAACTATTTCACCTCAATTGGACCCGCTCTCTTCAACATTACACCAGGACACGTCAAAAAAGAACTGACCACACACAAATTCAAGAATCTTTGGACAAATTCCTTCAAAAGTACCGGACAAACCACCCACACCCGGATATGTCTCCGCAAACAATAACTCTCTGCTCGAATGGGCCTTGGTGCCCAATCCTGAACTGAAAGACTTCGCCAGGTGGTGCTATTAAGTTAGACATGGCCTGGCCAATACTGGCCAAAACCTTTCTAAGTTATTCTAAGTTATATATATATATATATATATATATATATAATATATTATATATATATATATATATATATATATTATATATTATATGTACATATATATATATATATATATATATATTTATATATATATATATATATATAAATACATGTGTATGTAAGTACATACCGCTGCATGTATCGATGAGATTTACAAAGAAATAAAAATGAAAATTTAATGTTTCCTTTAGAAATTTCAAGCCTCATCCGCTGCCTGTGAAACTTGCTTTACTTTCAAATTTTGTCTTTATAGTGTTTAGATTTATATGTAGATTGTATATGTTTGATATTGTGATGCAATATCTTATATCAATTGCACGCACAAAATATTTGCAACAATACGTAGTTTCTACAAACCTTCAAAAATTACATGGAAAAATACTTTCCAAATTGCATACATACACGCACATATACACACACACACATATGCATACATATATGTATAGGCGCAGGAGTGGCTGTGTGGTAAGTAGCTTGCTAAGCAACCACATGGTTCCGGGTTCAGTCCCACTGCGCAGCATCTTGGGCAAGTGTATTCTGCTATAGCCCAGGCCGACGACCAATGCCTTGTGAGTGGATTTGGTAGACGGAACTGAAAGAAGGCTGTCGTATATATGTATGTATATATATATATATATATATATATATATATATATATATATATATATATATATATATATATATATGTGTGTGTGTGTTGTGTGGTGTGTGTGTGTGTTGTTTGTGTGTCTGTGTTTGTCCCCCTAGCATTTGCTTGACAACTGATGCAGGTGTGTTTACTTCCCCGTCACTTAGCGGTTCGGCAAAAAGAGATCGATATAATACGTACTGAGCTTACAAAGAATAAGTCCCGGGGTCGATTTGATCGACTAAAGGCGGTGCTCCAGCATGGCCGCACTCAAATGACTGAAACAAGTAAAAGAATAAAAGAATATATATATATATATATATACATAAATGCATACACACACATATATATATATGTGTGTGTGTGTGTGTGCGTGTGTGTGTGTATGTACGTATGTATGTATGCATATAAAGAAATGAGAAAGTGTGTGATCAGTTGTGAGTATATTCAACGAATTTCATTACAGTGGTTTTGGTGTTATCAAACATAACAACACACGGCTGCTGGACAATTAATAAAACAGCATTGATTAGAAGATTTCTCAATCAATTATGTAATGTTCAAAGATAGGACAATATTCCTTGTTTGAAAGATATAGTTCTACACAATTTTTTCTGTCTGTTTGTGTACATGTTGGCGGTGAGATTACATATGCTCAGATTTTCTGCTTATGTATATATATATATTTGTGTACGTGTGTGCATGTGTGTATGTATATACATTTATATATTATATATATATATATATATTATATATATAATATATATATATATATATATATATATATAAAATATTAGGGAATAAATCCAAACTTACAGGGAAAAATCAGATTTAGGATTAAATCCAAGTTTATAGTATAAATATATTATATTATAATATATTAAATTAGAGATAAAACCACTATTAGGCAAATCAAACAATGAAAAACATAAGCCAATACGTAAATTAATTTAATTTATATTATTTAAATATAAATCAAAAGTATTAAAAGTTTAAAAAAAGATATATACTAATATTTACACCTATAGTCATATTTACATGTATGGGAAATATGAACAAACATGTGCATAAATAGATAGGTACATATAGATATAATTATATATCGATAGGAGAACTAGAGGAGAAAGCGGGGGATATAGATATGTTTGCGGTTAGTGATTAGCAAAAATAGAAAACCAAGGAAGAGTAAGTGATGCAGAATGTGAAAGAAAGTTGAATGAGTGCTTGATTATTTAAATATATATACTTATTGATATAAAGCACCTGGCAAAGAAATGTGTTTATTTCAGAAGTTTGAGACGATTAAAACAAACGAAAATATTATGAATATGCACTTCAAAGCGAAAACTAATGTGCGATCCGTACGAAGAAATTATATTCCAGTTCGTACCAGAGTGTAAAACAAATTATGATGATGGTTGTTTTCATATTATGCCAGTAAAAGCTAGTAATATAAGTTAGTGTTACGAGAATATTGAAACAAATGTTTGAATAGTATTATCTCGCGTCGAGTTGATTAATAATAGTAGTCCATATGCACTCATATGGGAGACAAAATGTAAATGCCTACACATTCAAATAGATGAAATATGAATTATAAAACTTTACGAGAAAGTGGAGTATTGAAATCATATTGAGTAGATCTGATAATGAATATTTAATGAATGTGGCCATTAATCAATACGGACATCTGATAAATATTTGATGTTCCTAAAGTAAAGAAGAGATTTTGGTGAATCCATTATGCTTTCTTTAGTAAAATCCTCTCGTAATAATGGTTTCATAAAATATATAAATGGAGTTCTATTAGTTTTTGAAACTTTATTTTTCACCCAAGGGATTTACGTTTATGTGCATTTAATATGATGTATCCTATTTAATATATCTATCGTTATCTCTGTTTCTAAAACTGAAAAATACTTTCAATTAAGAACTTTTTAGGAGATTAAACCACTGAAGCTAAGTCAGGACACTTTGTCAATCTCCAGGGAATTTTGTTATCACATAATGTCAATGGAAAGTAATAATGATTATTAATAGTATTATTATTATTATTATTATTATTATTATTATTATTATTATTATTATTATTATTATTATTATTATAGCTAAGTATTGTATTATTTCTATTACTATTGATATTATCAATTTTTATAATAATAATTGAGGAAAATCTTCTAGAAGCAAGACGCATATATATTTATATTTTATCATTTCTGTTGCATTCGTTATGGTACATTCTTATTACGTTTTTATTCTAGTTGTTTGTGTTATATTTTACACTCTTTTATCGTATTATTCGTCTGTGTGGGTAATATAAATAACGCCATCTCCATCAAAACCACCATTCTCACCATCGTTAACTTCACTATTGTACTTCAGTCATCTAATTCAATTATTCTATTTATTTTCATATTCACTCCACAAACTTTCATTATACATATAAAATAGTTTATCTTCTACGAAGAATAGTTTCGAGGCATAAGCAATAAAAGAGAATTTAAAACCGAAATATAAATTATTAAAAAGAAAACACTAATATTATTTAGTAGCTCTGAATTTCAGATTGACACACATATATATATATATATATATATATATATATATATATATATATATATATATATATATATATATATTATATATATATATATGTATGTATGTATGTATGCGTTTATTCATCCAAACGTAAATATTCACGTGCAATGATATACATATGTTCGCATACATATGCATATTTTAAGGCTTTATATATACATATGTGTGTGCGTGCGTGAGGTGAGTGGATTCATTATATATATATATATATATATATATACATATGTACATACAATTAAAAATACACACACTCATATATATATACATATATATTTTATATTTTATAGCCACACACACACACATATATATATATATATATATATACTATCTTTTTATTTCTTTCAGTCATTTGACTGCGGCCATGCTGGAGCACCGCCTTTAGTCGAGCAAATCGACCCTGGGACTTGTTCTTTCTAAACCCAGTATTTATTCTATCGGTTTCTTTTGCCGAACCGCTAAGTGACGGGGACGTAAACACACCAGCATCGATTGTCAAGCAATGCTAGGGGAACAAACACAGACACACAAACACATATACACACAAACACATATATATATCTATATATATATATACGACAGGCTTCTTTCAGTTTCTGTCTACCAAATCCACTCACAAGGCATTGGTCGGCCCTGGGCTAAGACACTTGCCCAAGATGCCATGCAGTGGGACTAAACCCGGAACCATGTGGTTGGTTAGCAAGCTACTTACCACACAGCCACTCCTGCGCCTATATATATATATATATATATATATATATATATATATATATATATATATATATATATATATAATATATATATATATATATATATATTATATTATATATATATAATATATATATAATATACAAAACATACAATAAGCTACCTCGTGTTTCCGTGAACCGAATTCATCCACGCGAAAGGCTTTCAGAATTGAACACGAATCCATGTGCTTCGGAAATAAACTTCTTAATACCCAGAAATACTTATATCTATGTTAGTAGGTAGGAAATGAACCGCAATGTTTGCTGTTTTATGTGTAGATCTGTATGCATACGGCCACGTATGTATGCAAGTCGGTATGCATTTGTGTCTGCTTGTCTGTATGTATGTATATATGCATTTATGCAAGCATATATGTATACATGTATGTATATGTATGTATGTATGTATGTATGTACGAGAGGGTTCAGAAATGTTCGTTGACTTCTGGTAAAATGAAATACAGGAGAATCATATTAATATGATTTTATTCAACGTATCCCCGTCTTAGATTTACACACATATTGTAGGTGTAATGAATACGGAAAGTTGGGATATTATATATATATATATTATAATATATTATATATATATATATATATATAATATATATATATTATTAATATATATATATATGTACCTGTATATATATAAACAACTTATAAATAAGGGCTATTATTTACTCGCTACAGAAAACACGTAGAGTTAAAATCAAGGAAAGCCAGCCAATATACATATATCTACATGGATATAAATATATGTACATATATGTATATATATATAATATATATATAATATATATATATAACATTATTGGTGAATTGAAGATTGAGCTGAACGCAGATTGAACAGAATCGTTTTATTTCATTCTACACGTGTTTCGAAAGGCACAAATTACCAAAATCCGATTGAATAATGGACCATATTGTGTCTTTCTCTTCAGGAAGAAAAAAGGAAATCCGTTGGAAAAACAAAAAAACAGAACAGAGGCGGAGCAAAAAAAAAATCGAACTGTGCTCCTAAGAGCCCATGGCAACTGTTTATCAGTGTATGTTGAGAACCGGTGGCTGAAGAATTCAACGGGTCAGGCATCGGTCAATCATGTGGGTGAGGGTGTATAGATGTTCTTTGTGACCGAGAATAAAGTTCTGACTATTAAAGAATATTGGATGTTTTATAAGTGGCGAGAAAAAATCTACTTAGGACGTGTGTGTGTGTATACTGTTCTATATATGTGTGTGTTGGCGTAGGGGTAGAAAACATTTTTGGTGTACGTGTGTGCGTTTGATCGTTCGGCTGTCAGTGGCTACTGCCGTGAAACCGTTGGGTGGCAGAAAGAAAAATAAAAAAATTATATATATATTATGTTTTATGTGTGTGTGTTCATCTAAGCCTACCTTGTCAAGGAAAACCCCCGCTGTGAAAAAACCAATATGGGGCTTGGTTGTTTCACAGGGGGGGTTTTCCTTGACAAGGTAGGCTTAGATGAACACACACACACAAAACATAATATATATATATAATTTTTTTTTTTTTTCTTTCTGCCACCCAACGGTATCACGGCAGTAGCCACTGACAGCCGAACGATCAAACGCACACACGTACACAAAAAATGTTTTTCTACCTACGCCAACACACACATATATAGAACAGTATACACACACACACGTCTCTAAGTAGATTTTTTCTCGCCACTTATAAAACATCCAATATTCTTTAAATAGTCAGAACTTTATTCTCGGTCACAAAGAACATCTATACACCCTCACCCACATGATTGACCGATGCCTGACCCGTTGAATTCTTCAGCCACCGTTCTCAACATACATGATAAACAGTTTCGCCATGGGCTCTTAGGAGCACAGTTCGATTTGTTTTTTGCTCCGCCTCTGTTCTGTTTTTGTTTTTCCAACGGATTTCCTTTTTTCTTCCGAAGAGAAAGACACAATATGGTCCCATTATTCAATCGGATTTTGGTAATTTGTGCCTTTCGAAACACGTGTAGAATGAAATAAAACGATTTGTTCAATCTGCATTCAGCTCCATTTCTTCAATTCACCAATAATGTTTAATTTCAATATCCGCACCAACGCACGGTTGCAACGCCAGATGGTTGTACCTCCAACCGTGCTGTTTACTGCTGTGATTTTTGCTACTAAGGTATCGGTTAAACTGTTGATTAATCTACTACAAGATTATTCATCTTTCTATTTCACATAATATATATATATATATATGTATAGATATATATATATTATATATATTATATATAGATATATATATATATATATATATATATATATATATATATATATATATATATATATATATATATATATAATATATATTATATTTATATATATATATATACTTATATATATATAAGAATATATTGTGTATGTGTGTTTCCTGGACATCGATTATGAGCTTTTTTCTTGTTTGATGAACAGCTATACATGATAAGTATTAGTACATTCCAAAGATTCCTATGCGTTTCACTTATGTTTTAGACTTATTATTTGGACGTAAACTTTATGTCATATTTTAAAGGCTGAGTAGCTTATTTAGCGATAAAATCCAAAGAAATTACTCTGAATTCCATGCACTTTATTCCACTTATATTGTGTTGACCTACTAGAAATTATGGTAAGAGAAACTTGGCAGCGATATGTATCATAAAATATATAGTATAACTTGATCGACTTCAAATTTCCTACAGTTAGTTCACCTGAAACACGAGACATTTATTTCAGTATTTTTAAAACTTGTAAACTCTTGATGAGAATTTGTCTGTAGAGAAACATTTGCATGGTTGGATCACTGAATAGTAGATAGAACCTTACGCAGAGATTTCACAACCATTCTCTCTACGTAAATAACTAGCAGAATATGATCCAACAAACAATGCAACACTTTATTAGATAACTAAGTTTCAATGCAGGAGATATTAGAAGACGCCCGAAAAAACACAACTCGCCCCTTCACACATTCACATGCACGCACGCAGGCACGCACAAGCACATAAGCACATTCATACAAACATACAAAGACATTATACATCATGCATTTGTTATTATGTGTGTGTAACCATGTGTGTGTGAGTGTGTGTGTGTATGTGTGTGTGTGTGTGTGTGTGTGTGTGTGTGTGTGTGTGTTTATGCATTCGTGAGGAGTATGAATTTTTTAAGCTCATTAATGCATTTGGTTTTCGGATCTCGTTGGAAAATACTAATCACTTCTTATATTCATTGTCACCTTAAGTTTATATTAGGTGGTTGTCACCCCAAAGCATCAGTTTCAAGTGAGAAATGAAGATACGCAAAGATGTGTCTGTCCCCTACGCTGGCAGCTATGCTCTGTCTGATTATGAACACTATCACAACTGACATCTAGATCACATATAGTAACAATTCTAACCTAATCAATATTTTCACACGCCATTTCGGAATAAAAAGTAAACACGTCTAAAAGTTTAATTATAGAGCTTAAATCAAATAATATTATAGTAAGTGCGACATGCGTTGCAAGACGAGTCCCGATAAAGCAAAGCCTATTTACAAATTCCTTATCTTAAACTTGTCTTGAAGAACCTTAATATCTATCCTGGCAATATGCACATGAAATGATGCATCATTATACATAATGATTCCTAAATCTTCCTGTCTGTGATTTTGGGAATGCAGTGCATTCGGGCCCTGATTACGCAGGTGTGGTGCATTAAGAACTTTGCTTGCTATTTCCCACTATCATACTGCATATCGTTTTGTTTAGCCTGCTTCTAAGTTGCATTTAGATCAGCCTGTGTATGTATATAAGCATATATGTATGCACACATAGACACACACACATACACACACACACACGTACGCACGCACACACAAAGACACACACACACAAATATATATATGTATCCATTTCGTGACTTCTTCAAGCTTCTTTATTGCATTTTATGAGTTTGTGTCATCGCCTTAGCGTGTAACAGCTCCTGAGTAACAATGAGGATACCTAACAGAGATATTATAAACAGTAATAGCCCGAAGGCAGTTGGAAATTTGCAGGGGAGTTTATCATCAGCTGAGCAGTATGTTATGTATGGTAAATATCTCACAAAATGTGATATCATAGGTGTAGGAGTGGCTGTGTGGTAATTAGCTTGTTTACCAACCACATGTTTCCGGGTTCAGTCCCAATGCATGGCACCTTGGGCAAGTGTCTTCTACTATAGCATCGGGTCGACTAAAGCCTTGTGAGAGGATTTGGTAGACGGAACCTGAAAGAAGCCCGTCGTGTATATGTATATATATATATGTGTGTGTGTATATGTTTGTTTGTCTGTGTTTGTCCCGCCAACATCGCTTGAGAACCGATGCTGGTGTGTTTACGTCGCCGTAAGCTAGCGGTTCGGCAAAAGAGCCCGATGGAATAAGTACTAGGCTTACAAAGAATAAGTCCTGGGGTCGATTTGCTCGACTAAAGGCGGTGCTCCAGCATGACCACATTCAAAGGACTAAAACAAGTAAAGGAGTAAGAGAGCGAGAGAGAGAGAGAGATAGATAGATAGATAGATAGAGAGAGAGAGAGAGAGAGAGAGAGAGATATCATTCGTATAGCAGAAATAATAGTCTCTTCTTGGCTAGTGATATATAAATCTTATCTTATACAAAATGAAGAGAAAGCTGCTAAATATATGACAAACCAGAAATATTAGGACACCTCTAAATTTTCACTATTTTGCTGCTAATTTCCTTTGTGTTGATCGAGGATTGTAACACCGATGATATCATCATCTATCCTAAAATATGTCTAAGGTCATCCCTGTCACGTGGTATGATATTTTCACCAAAACAATTTGCAATACACTCCGTAAGAAATATATTATAAGTAAATCAATCAAATACCGGAGCCCGAAAATACCCACAGATTTTTAAATAAGTACCTTCTAACATTTCAATAAAACAGCAAACAGACACAGACGCATTATAAATACAATATTAATTGCTGTATAACACAAAAGGGAATCAACCATGCATTCTTAAGGAGATATGCTGCGAGGATATTGTGAGACACTCATCAAAAATTAGTAAAAAGGAAAATGACTATGTTGAAGTAATGAGTAGATATAGATTTTCATTAGCGCATATTCTGATAAGTGGTGCAGGCTATACAACGAGCTTTCATTAAGATCCGAGAAATGGTAAAATTTTCATAGGAAGAGCATCAGAGGTGATTACTATCTCTTTCAAATGGAATAAATTAGAATTACATTGAAAATTGGCACAACTTTCCGTTTAAGTATTCTGGTTTAAACATAGGCACCTTAGTTATTGAGCATACGCAATTAAATTCTAAATTGATATGCATATGCAATACATGAATGTAAATTTATCTACACATGCAATACATACATCTATAAACTAAACAATTCAGATAACTACGAATGAGTTAAATCAAAGGGCTTTGTGGCCTGTTAGCTACCAGCTGGAATTCTACAGCGGAAAACAAATCTCTAAGACATTAATACACCCTTACATACATATATACATACATGCATACATACATTCATAAAATACATACATACATACACGTATACGTTTTTGCCTGCCTGTGTACGTACATGCAAAGAAAGTCTATGTTGTGTGATATCGAAAGAATATCGATTTCACAGACGCTTTCTAAATATGTTGAATGTAAACTTTGATGGATGTGAGAGGTCAGCATCCAAGAGTAAGTGACATTACCGAGAGACAAGTATGAGATTTAAATAATGCGATTTAATATGCTGCTCTGTCAGTTGCAGATTTGCGTTTGGGGTTAGTAGTAATAAATAGACTGATAGAAAGAAGATTCAAAGGTCGTGCAGATATATAATGAATATTTATGAGATCCTAGATCTGTTAGACAGTGAAACTAAATCAGCGTAATAGGGCAATTGTATATCATAAGGTTAGTAGGAATTTTCTAATATAATTTAAGTTTTGCTGTAATCCAAACGACAAAGATAGCTAGCAGACGTATTTTGCGTATATATTTAGAATTATTAATTACAGTTACACGGCAAAATATATTTTTTCTCTTCATGCGATTTACAAAATATTTAAACGAAAGCTCATATGTCGCGCTTCAATAATATAATGTGTATAGTATAGGTGCTTTTATGTCAGACTAGCGAGTTAATTTTTGCCATGATCACAGTAGTCCATAAGTTAGTTTATTTGTATCAGTTGAAGATCGTTGTTGCGAGTGAATTGGAAATAAAATAAGTTTTTGAGCATGAGGAAAAGAATAGGAAATGTAATCAAGAAAGCTATGCCTCAGATGATAGTTCAAACTGCTCAGCGATAAACCTTAAATATTCATCACACCACAGTATTTTATGTTAATCAAATAATGAAATGTTCAAACAAAATGATACAAGTCACAAAAAGTTGCTTATTTTCATGTCATTGTTTATTTACATGTGCACATCGTATCTGATACGCTAGCTCGTTTGATGATACGCAGTTTTTACTTTATTCTATAAATGTCTATTTCCTGTTAACAGCATTAGTAAATCGTGGTATTTGGCCTTGTGTCAGAAATTCTTTCTCATCGAAACATCAAGATAATGTTTGCCAAAATGAAGACTCACATATCCTTTCATATGCCTATTGCTAACTTGCTTTCTTTCCCGTGCCACAGAGCAGCTAATAAGACCAGCCTAAGACTAGTACGAAATTCTTTAAAATGTTAAATATAATTTTCATACACACATATGGATGCTCTTTGCTCTGCAGTTCGCTTCAATATATAATTATAACGCAGTTCATTTTTAAAATGTACATATGTATTGAAGGTATTTTTGCTTATCCATGATGTTCTTGAAAAGGGCATATTTTAAAGCTTCGAAGATATGAAGGCTATCTTTGTATGTTATCTTAGATCAAGGACTCTTCTCCAGAACAAATAACTTTTCTCATAAACACGAACAATAGAAGGCACTAAAATTAGAAATGGCATTTGTTTCCGTTAATATATGTTAAACATTTATTGCATGCTGCATGTATTGATTGCATATATATATATTTCAGAAGGAGGCGCAATGGCCCAGTGGTTAGGGCAGTGGACTCGCGGTCGTAGGATCGCAGTTTCGATTCCCAGACCGGGCGTTGTGAGTGTTTATTGAGCGAAAACACCTAAAGCTCCACGAGGCTCCGGCAGGGGATGGTTGTGATTCCTGCTGTACTCTTTCACCACAACTTTCTCCCACTCTTACTTCCTGTTTCTGTTGTACCTGTATTTCGAAGGGCCGGCCTTGTCACTCGCTGTGTCACGCTGAATATCCCCGAGAACTACGTTAAGGGTACACGTGTCTGTGGAGTGCTCAGCCACTTACACGTTAATTACACGAGCAGGCTGTTCCGTTGATCGGATCAACCGGAACCCTCGTCGACGTAACCGACGGAGTGCTTCCACACCATTTCATTCTACACGAGTTTTTCTTGCATTACAAAACTTTTTGGTTCAGATAATGTAATTTACAACTGCACGAACGCATGGGATTTCTTAACATAGATGGAGGAGGAAGGGAATTCTTATTAAATTGAAATCATTAGATGGAACGAGATATCATGTCGGTAGAAGAATTGTAGTTTCACAGAAAAAGATTGAACTCCTTAGAATTAACAGGATGTTTTTTAATGAGGTAGAGCCACAATAAAAATAAAAGGAAATTAGTTTTATAATTGGATAGATAGAAAGAAGATCAAATAAATGAATTTGGGGGTTTAGTGAAATACAAAGCAATGCAAGGAAGGGATAAAATTAGTAATATAGTAGCATAAGTGAAAGGAGCTTAATTCTTCGTAGAAGCGTGAAGAGACACACAAATTGATTTAACTACTGAAGAATCTAGAAGAATATGCAAAATATTAGAATCGTATAAAAATTCCATTAAATATATGGTTTCCAATACCTAATAAACAAAGAAGGAGCTGAATTATAATTGATGCTGTCTGAATATATTATAAACGATTTTCAGCTATTAATACGATCAATGTTTATGTTGCTGATACAAGAAATCTGCAATACGAAAGGCCCGACGGGTATTAAGAGGTCAACTAAAATATGTGTACCTGTGCGTTTGAGTGCTCGGGTGCATGTGCTTCTGAGTGTCCGTGTATTTCTCGGTGTGTGTGCAAGATTTGGACATAAATTTCCATACAGACAAAAATGTATATTGCAATTGGTGAATGTGAAATGATTGAATATGGAATGGTAAAGCTGAGATGATTGGGTAATATTACGTAATATATATTTTAAGCATGAATGTGAATTTAATTATAGATAATATATTACACAAATGCACACACACTAATATAGGTGCAGACAACCATACGTGTATACACAACACGAATATATATATACAATCATGTGCAAATGATCTCACACACATGAATACCCTCCTTTCAGCAAGCTACATTCGGAGTTATACAAAAACACACACATTTGTGTATATGTGTATTTATATATATAAACACGTGCACGCATGTAAATCATTCCCTTATTCAATTTTTCCGATACAGCCAAAGATACTTCAGAGATTTCATGAAGCAGTACTTGTATATTATCTTACGTTTATAGAAACATAAACTGCATGTAGAACAAAACGCTAGACAGCTTTGAACCCATATCGATTTCGGTATTGTAAATTCATAGACAGGAAGATAATACTCTCATTCATACGCACTCAGAACTAAACACACACACACACACAGAGCACAAACACACACGTGCATTCATGTAAATGTATATCTGGCTCTATGTATCTCTGTACATGACTCTGTAAATATGTTTCACTCAACACACAAGAATAACTCACTATGTATTTGCATCGTACGTAAAGAGATACATTAATAGCTATAGATAGTTTGATACGAATTCGCCTCACGTTATGTACATGTAAAGCAGTGAGATGCTCGCATGTAACTACACTATAGAGTTAAAGGTAAAATAATTGAATGATGAGATCAAAAGTTGATGCCATCCTTTGTTCTTACTTTATGGACAAGTAAAACATAAAACAAATCTCAAATCAGGTTAACCAGTCGAAATTTATCAAATTAATTTCGGTCTTTTTCATTCTCATCTCCCCGTTATCCTATGATCAAACATGATCGCTCTTGCACTGTAACAGGGAAATCAAGATTTCTTCAGCTATTCATCATCAGATTCATTTCTACTTCCTTTCACATTTAAGGAACGCATATGAAAGCAGGAATCTTTTAAAGACGGTTTATTATGTATGATTAGAAGAGTAAAATAAAACATTTATTTAGTCTATTTATACGTACATGTAGTTCGGTACGGACATATGTATGTGTACACATACAAACACACACGCGAATGCATACATAAACATACACACACACACTCAGAGATGTACATACATATATACAAGCATATATTTACATATATTCTTGTAATTTCTTTTTATCGATATCATCATTTACTCAGTTCCGTAAGATTACGAAATGCACACCTATTATTTATTTGATGTTTTATTTCAATAATAAATGTCTCTCTATCGAAGCTCTTATTATCCGATGCAATTCTTTGATGTGCAATCAAATCAAAACTAATTATCTGGGCTGGTTTTGATTTTAGGATATGGTTCGTTCTGCATTCAATCCATGTCACGTTCTTTGGAGACATATGTTTTAACAAAATCATGGTCCTTGGATGTTTGCTATATGTGTACATATACTAGTATACGTTTGTGTGTGTCTATCTTAGTATGGGCATGCAACTTAATTATACCATTTCGTGTATTGCATTATATACCATAAAAAAACAAACCTAAGTATTATAAGAGGTATGTTGGCGGCAATCTGGCAGGATGGTTGTCAGGTCAGGCAAAATGCTTGGCGGGATATATTGGACATTGGTATGTAATCGACTCATCACTTCCTCCGAAAATGTTAGTCTGGTGCTAAAATTTCAAACCAATCTTATAAGACGTAAAAAGAAATTCCTTCAATAAACTTCATTTATTCTTCTAATGATGCAGGTGTTTCTGTTTCGCCTTGTATGATATTTCGCGTTTATGAAGTTTAAGAAACTAGCTTATGTTTAAAAGTTCGATTTCGTGTTACATTAAAAAGACCATTCAATTCATTGATATTGATATATCAATTAATAATAAATATGTGAATGTGGTCATTGCTTTGTATTTCACTAAACCCCAAAATTCATTTATTTGATCTTCTTTCTATCTATCCAATTATAAAACTAATTTCCTTTTATTTTTATTGTGGCTCTACCTCATTAAAAAACATCCTGTCAATTTATTCTGGTAACATAAATATCTGGAGTTGAACTCGTTAAACAGATTTTCATAGTAGGTTTACTTTTTGAACTCCTTCTAATGCAGGAAACAATTTTGGTGCACGAAAAACTGGTTGTCGGTGAGAGATAGGTCTCGAGAATTAGCCGGGAGGGGAAGAACATCGTATTCATGTTTCCTCAACTTCTGGAACGTCATTAGGGAAACGTGTTGTGGAGCATTGTCATGAAGAAGGATTGGTCCTCTTCTGTTGCCTTGTCTGGCACGGAGGAGTAGCGGTATTTCGTTCAATTTTGAAATTACATGACAATATATTTCTGGAATTCAAGGAGTTATAGTCAATGCGTCCAGCAGTACACCACCAAGCAGTCACCATAGTCATCTTTTTGAAGAGCTCAGTTTCAGGGAAGATTTTCGATGCTTCATTTTGGTCCAACTACAACGAAGCACGTTTTTTTATTATTGTACAGAATCCACTTTTCATCACAAGTTACAATGCGGTCGAGATATGGATCGGTCTGGTTACGGAGAAGAAGCGACGACCAAATTTCATACCGCGCATTTTCTGATTTTTATTCAAATCGCGTGATACACATTTGTCGGGATATTTTTATTTTCGAAACATGCAAATTGTTGCAAGCTGTTTTCTGGCTAACTTAAAGTTATTTTGCCAGTTCTCTACTGGTTTTACGTGGATGTTTCTCAATGGTGGTCTTTATTTGACCATCATCGATGTCAGATGCGTTTTCACTACGCTCAAGATCTTCAAGTCCACTGCGAATTCGTTTAAACCATTTTCGAGCTGACCACTCACTGGTTTCGTTGATATCGCGGGATATTTTACTCAACCTGATATTTATGGAAGATCCTGGAGTGATCGGCATCAAATTTTGGCATCAAGATAAATGCTAACTCCGGAACTGAACGTTGTTGTACTTTTCCAAAGGTCGCAGTTAATCTGTCTAGAGTGGGTGCTGCAGTAGCTTGGGATTCATGACCCGCAGGTATTTCATGCTTTTCCAAAACATTTGTGTGGTCTTCATTTAGTAGGGATACATGTTTTCAAAAACAGCTAGATGACCTGCTGTACCAGATGAGCCTACACAATGGCAAGAAACTGAAAAGAGGGCAGCTGTGTTGAACACCCTCCTTCACCAAAAAGCAATCGCATAAGAATGGCCGCTGAAAAGTGATTACAATAGCAGTGTTCCAGCGTGGGCATAGCGTGTGGATGAAACACATAAAAGAATTATTATATTCTTTCTACTCTGGAGGCAATGACCGACTGAAATGCAAAAGGAGAAAATGACAGAGATACAAGAGACAGAAAGCAAATTTCTCTTCGAGAATTTGAAAGACGGAGAGTTGGTGTGAGAGAGACACTGATGCTTCATCCCTGTGTATGCTCTATAATTGAAAGTGAGAGGCACCTACCGCACAATTGATGCTATATGTTCTATAGGTGAAGGGGAAAGAAAGCCATCACAAAGAGAAGGGGAGATCGGAAGTGAACACCAGAAATGGGATCGTGTCGAACAATTTTAAGGTCATTTTCACTTTCGTTCCATGTTTCAAGCGTGTATAGAATGATGCATTATCTTTCTCTTTCACTTTCTCATGCTGTCAAACTTCACTACAGTTCCTACTTCTGGAATTAGAAAGGTATGCAAATGTAACTTCCTTTGGCACACACACACAGAGTTCTGTATGAATTATGTTATTTTTTGATGTGCGCTAAATTACAGCTCAAATCCTATGTAAATTATTTTCCTATTCTGTCATTTCTGTGCGTGATGAACCTATTTCAAAACCTGATCCTACATTTAAACTTACAGGGAAGTTATCCCAGAAATCCTGTTTCTAGTATGTGCGAGAAGACATTTGCGTACCCCTACCCCCACATTTCTCTTTCCTCACATTCCTATGTTTCCCTTACAGGGGATTTGCATTTCGTCCCAAAGCTACCTGCTGATGGTTGGCCGAGGTGGGGAAAGGTCATGCAGTATTTCTTTCAGAAAAATTAAATTTTCAAAAACAAATTATATTGCCCCCATCCGTAATTTCTGTATTTTTCCACGTACATAAAAAACAATATTAGAAAAGCTGTTAAAAATTAAGAAATTTATAATTTTGTTAACATGCTTTCTGCGTAACATCATATTAACCATATTTTTTGCCATAAAACAGTACATAGGTTTTGATCCTTCTTATAAACATAAATCAGTTTCATGTATATTTTACACACACACACCGTTACTTCTTGACAAACAATAATTTCCATTACGCCAGTAATCCATTCCACTATATATAACCTAGCAGAATGCATTACACTTATACAGAAAGCACAAATTATTCAGTTTTCCGCTTCTTCACATAATAACGGTAAACAAATTAACATATGAATTTTTCCACATGTGTTCATTTGTTATGAAAAATTGAAATTATACAACGCACAAATTCAAATAGCTATTTCTTCCATCTTCTATGTCCCTTAATCGTTTCCTCTTTTCAGACATGCCACCAAAACAAAAGGATTCTTATTTATCGCCGGAACAAGGCCGCAAAGAAAACTGCCTCTATTTGTGCTCGAGAAACTCAATTCCTCGATGCCCAAAAGCGTATTATTTCAAAACGATCAACGACGTTGGACTGTCTGCTCTAAACTACACTTGTTTGGCTGAATGTACGATGGCGCACCGTGGTGCGCTAGAAGCCCTAGATATATCACTAAGGGATATGAGAAACAATACTGCCGTTATGGGGGTGGGCTTAACTGTTGTCCTTGCAGGAGATTTCTGTCATATATGACATCTATGCGTGTTTGAAGTCTACAAATCTATGGAGGTTTGTTCGTTAGCTTTCATTATGCAACAATATTCGAGCTAATCTCTACAACGACCCCTTAGCTGAGAAATTCTTTCATCAGCTTCTACAAATTGGAAATGGCGCTTTTGCAATGTGGGCACGCGGTGTCTACATTAGCCGAGCTTATAGAAATGGCATTTCCCACATTGCAAGACAACTTCAAAAACATGGCATGGTTCACAGAAAGAGCTATTTTAGCACCTCGGAATGAAAGCGCTTATAATGTAATCCATGAAGATTCTGCCTGTGAAGCTTCAACGTTTGTTTCCAATGATACTACTTTCGACGAACATGCCACCGTTGAGAATCCAGTTGAATTTCTCAAATATCTACGACCCATAAGACTGCCACCGCATTAATTGTTTCCAAAGAAAGGTGCACCTATCATGTATTTGAGGAATTTGGACACACCACGTCTATGCAATAGCACAACATTTCCTGTAAATATAGTGACAAGCCATGTCCTACAAGCAACCATTATTGCAGGTTGTCCTCGAGGGTAGATCGCATAGATTTCACACACACCTCTTATTCCTTCAAATGTCTCATTTCAGTTGAAACACCTCCCGTACCCAGCGTGATTGCGTATCGCTATGAAAGTCAACAAAGCCCAGGGTCAAACTTTAAAAATTGTGGGTCTCAATTTACAAATAACCTGTTTTTTCTCAAGGACAACCATATGCCGCACGCTCTCCAGTTAGCAGTACATATGACTTGTATGTTTCTTCTATCAACACAGGTCTAACGCAAAACATAGTTTACCCAGAAGTATTGCCGGCTTCACTTAACATGCGTTGAAGTGTGAAGTCTGTTCGATATTACAGAGATAATGCTTTTCACAATGATGCATCATTCTTTCCATGTACCTTACATTCTGCAATACGTCATCTAATTACTTAAAGCTGTAAGTCCAGGTCATTTTCGTGTGGCAATGTTAGGATTTCATTCTAATCTAAGCTGCCAGCCGACATGTTTTTGTTGTCGACAATTTCAGCATTGTTCATCACAAAATGACCGAAGAACATGTTTATAAAGAAGAACGGGTTGCTTCACACTCCACGTGATCTGATTCTGCTCATAAAAATGAAACAAATAATACAATGTGATTGTAGGTCATAAGAGCCGGGCAACGCCGGGATGTATTGTTAGTATTATCTATGGTACAGTTACTCTTTACTCTTTACTCTTTACTCTTTACTCTTTTACTTGTTTCAGTCATTTGACTGCGGCCATGCTGGAGCACCGCCTTTAGTCGAGCAAATCGTCCCCGGGACTTATTCTTTGTAAGCCCAGTACTTATTCTATCGGTCTCTTTTGCCGAACCGCTAAGTGACGGGGACGTAAACACACCAGCATCGGTTGTCAAGCAATGCTAGGGGGACAAACATACAGACACACAAACACACACACACACATATATATATATATATATATATATATATATATACATATATCCGACAGGCTTCTTTCAGTTTCCGTCTACCAAATCCACTCACAAGGCATTGGTCGGCCGGGGCTTTAGCAGAAGACACTTGCCCAAGATGCCACGCAGTGGGACTGAACCCGGAACCATGTGGTTGTTTAGCGAAAAAATAAAAAAGCCAACAGTTGGTAAATCTTTACGAAGAATTGAAATTCTATACTTTCATATATGTTTTGTAAATATTCATTCCCTCTAAAAGAATGCTTGTTTTTAATATCCATTATATTCAAGGGTATATAACGTAAAGAATATATCTTATTATTTAAGTAAATGCTATAAATTCCTCGGGGGATATGGTAAAAGAATCTACTTTAATTAAACTCAATTATGCAATGGATTAAACATATATTATAATCTTTATTCACAATATATTGTAATGCAAAATAATAAATGATAAGTGCTGATTGAATGTGAATTGTGAATGTGTAAACAATTTATTAAAATATTGTTATCGGATAAGAATAAAAAATGATGTTTTATTAGATATGTTATGTTCTCACAGTTATTGTATCTAACATACGACGTATGGCTCAATAAATTTAGAAAAATTAGCAATAGCTGAACACTGTTTCCTTTCAGGGAATAAAAATGTTACTGCCTATCATTGCCAAGAAAATATTTAAAAGCCACACAACTTTAAATTAAACTTTAAATTTAAATTAATATTCAGTGTTTTAAAATGCAGAAGGAACAGAAAATTACCGAAGTGCGTATTTCAAATATTTAAGCTTGTCTGTACAAATACACGTTCATGTGAGATAAATTCATTTCAATTTATTTCACCTGAGTATAATTGTGCATACACTAAATGGCCAATAAATATTTAGTATTTAACTTTACCTGATTAGGTAAAGAGTACTGTTATATAATGCCTCAATGAATACAGCAGTGGAAGTGTCATTCATACTCAAAAGAAAAAGAAATTTTTTGTTTAATGAAATACAGAATATTTCTGCTAGAAATATCTATTAAATAAACATAAGTATTGTATGTGTATAAATTAAGTCTATCGGTTGCAAATTATTTGATGTAAGTTTACAGATGCAAGTGATGTCATGACGTCTGTTTTCCTTTATTCCTCTCTTAAAATATAAAAATAATATTCGTAAAGCAAATGCAGATATATTCCTGCTCAAAATTAATAAGATCGTTATTGTGTCTTTTTTGTTGCTAACGCAGCTTTTAGTGTTAGCAACAGTATGATGGTAAATTCCAACTAGAAATATAGAAGAATTACATAATTCTAATATTCCTTAGACATGTATTTTTGGCGAAAAAATGTAAACAATACAAGCTACTAGGTTATATTAATGTGAAATACATCTTATTGGAACAAAATTAGTCATTATTTTTCTTGTTTCCTGCTCGTCACAAGATTCTCGGGAGCCCAGTAAGTAATAGTCTCATTTGTATTCGTTTCTTAAGACAGAAAAAGCTGCTTTCATTAAACCACTGAAGGTTCATATTAGCTGTTTGTTAACTGATGCCATACAGCAAAATAGATTATTGCTGTAAGAATTCAAAATCTAGTTGAATGTTTGACTAATGATATGATATTTTTTATGAGAAACGTGCACTGCATGCATGTAACTTTTGTTACATTATACTCCAAATCTGTAAGTAAATGAAGAGGTTTCATACTTTAGAGAGAGATGTAATATGTGTGTAAGAGTGCCCAGTTTTGCAGAAAAGTAAACAAGCACTTTGGATACTATATACAGCCTATTTCACGCATAAGGCTGGTGGTTAAGACGCGAATAATTCTGACCAAATGTGTGAGAATTCTTGTAAGGTCATATAAAGAAAAATGCATAATTTTGCAGGCTAGGTAAATTCAATAAAACATTTTTCTCATTCGGGGCAATTTTTGTTATCAGTTATTAGACATTTTTGCCGACTGTCTAATAGCTGTCGTCCGAGAATTGAGTATGTTTGGCACAAATGAAGACAAATATCTTGTCTTTAAATAATTTCTCACCAGTTTCCTTAATAATACGGAAGCATATGCATCTGGAGCACGGTTTTTAGTAACCGTTCTGGCACGTTAGATTATAGTTATCTCATGTCCGTCTTTATACATTTGTAATCCGGAGAATATATTTAAGAGAGACATATAGCAATCTGTATAGGCATTGTCCCTAGATAGAGAATATATGAAAAGCACAATGGGTTGTCATATTTCTCATTTTATTTTTTTCCTGTTTTTTTATTCTATAAGAGGTTCGATCGTTATCGATTGTATGTAAAAAGATTCACCGTTGTTGCAATTTGTCCCTAAGATATCCCTTCTCTTGTTAGAGTAATGAAACTATTTGTTAAAATTCTAAACACTTAATCATTGAATTAATCCATAATATATAATCGTAAATCACGAATCGTCACCTACTAAGTTGAACAGCAAGTAGGAAGCATTTATTCGATGAAGGTTAATTTTGAAATTCAGGAAGGTTTTTTTAAATATTTCATGAATTCATAGCATGCTTGAATAAATTGGATTCTCAATTGACTTTAAATTTCTCCTCAATCGCTTTCAGAAATTTGATTTCAACTAAATCGAGATCCAGTTCCCATTTCATTTGATCTCATAATCCATTTCTACCATTTCCCGATTGTTCGTATCCTTTTTATATTTTAATATTTTCTAATACATAAGACTTATCCCGGGATTATCTCCTTAAGCAACATTTGGCTACATTGTAATTGTTCCTTTCGATTTCCCATACACACACACACACACACACACACACACATATATATATATATATTATATATATATATATATATATTAAAAAATACACATTAAGACCAGGACATCACCAACGAATAAAAAATACGTAATTACACAACGGATAAGTATGGGGCAAAATACCAATAGAACTATAACCACTCATCAGTTGTCGACTGTGATTTTATTCCCTGTTTCGTTCTTTGAACGACAAGACAGGAAAACGACATAAGTCAGCAGCATCCTCAAATTCTAAAAATATAAAATTTATGGAGTGTTGGGGATTCGAATGAACGAAAATCACCATAGTAGACGGACGGAAGTAAACAATCGACAAGACATACATTTAGGACTGTTAGGCCACGATGAATTCTATTGGCTAACACTGATGTGAAATTTACCCATTACATTTCGTCTTGGCCTAACGGGGCTATATGTTCGTATTCGTCTATTGTTTACTTCCGTACGTCCACTCTGGTGTCGTGTGTTCATTCGAAGTCTTCATCCTCTAAAACTTTTATTGTTCAAAATTTCTGGATGCTATTGTTTCACGAAGTTTTTCCATCCCATGTAAGCACAGGAATCAAACATTGGATTCAAAGAACTGAATGTTGGTATAAATATCAAAACAGTTATTTCCTCTTCCTTTTTTTCTTCTTTCTTCCCTCCTCCAACGACACCCCTTCCAGATTCACAGGCACCTGTACACACACAAAAACACACACACACACATACACACATACACACACTCCTTCACAAAACAATAAGGAAAAGAAATCAAGACAATTCTTTCTTGAAATGGCCAATTTCTAAAAACCAAAAACCATTTACAGTTGCAAAAATATAAACAAAAGTGGCACACTTGACCATTCCTAATAGCCAATGACTGGTTACTCTTAACAAATTGACCATTCCTCCTTAGCACCTATTTCAGATACAAAGACACAAACACATGAACCACAAAACAGCGCACATAAACACACACAGACACACACTCACAAGACAGTGATAAAAAGGAAATACAATTTATGGTCTTCTTTCTCTCTCTCTCTTCCTTCTTGCCGTCTTTTTCTTTAACACATCTTTCAGATACAAACACATACACACGCACACACACATATGCTCTCTCTCACTTTCTCCCCATTCATCACCCTCTTGTAATATCTTATATGCCTCGCAAGCACTAAACACTCAATTACACTATAAAATGGTCAAAACAATTTCCACAAGATCCCCCTTAGAGTAAACATCCTGGCCAACTACGAAAACAAAACAGCAAAACAATTTTTTCTTCTTCCCTCTCACCATTTTCTTCCTTTCCTTCTTTTTCTTTAACAAATCTTTCAGATACAAAAACGCAGACACACACACAACCACACACATGCACACACATGCTCTCTCTCTCACATTCTCACCATTCATCACCCTCTTGTGCTATATTTATATCCCTTCCCGCCACCACACTCACAATGACACTATAAAATGGTCAAAACTTTTCCACAAGAACGTAGTTCACTTTGAAAACCCCACCAGAATGGGCGAAAGCCCTAATATATGAAATATGATGCAAGTTATATATATATATACGCACAAACAATACATACGAATATGTATGCACATATGAATACATACATGTAGATTCATCTCTGTGCGAAATTTCACGTAAATGAATACATATAAAAAATCACTCGTATATATGTATATATATAGATGAACACACATATATATGCATATATATATATATATATATTATATATATATATATATATATATACACTTATGCAAATTTATATATATATATATAATATATATATATATATATTATATATATATATGTACACATAAATATACATATATTTATATACATATAGAAGCAAACACAGAGCAACTACACAAACACACACACGTCAACACATACATAACGCAAATTTCATCATATTAAGCATGTGAACCTATATGCAAGCATATATATATATTATATATATATATATATATATATATATATATATATGTACGTAAGTATATGCCTGTATGCACGCACAGATACGTAACCGAGTACGAATACATGGATAATACATACACACTCAAAATTGTACAATCACCTCTAAAAAATATATCGTTATGGGTCACGTAAAGTAAAAGTATTTGATCTGTTAAATATATATTTAAATTTGATAGAATTCGTGTATAATCTAATTAAATTGATCTAACGGGAAAAAAGAAGTTTTACTTATAAATGCAGCTAACATTATTAATGTGGTAAGGTCTCTTGTATTTTCAAAAAAAATTCTAGTTAATTTTTAAGGGGCGGTAATAATTAAGTAATTACAAAGTAATGTTTAAATAATATTATAGTATTTATATATATGTATATACATGCATACATACATTTATACATACATACATATGTGTGTATGTGTTTATATATTTACGTAGTTAAAACTTAGCATAAATTAGATTAACAAAAATAAAGTGAATAAAATAGAACTAATAAGTATGAAAAATAAGTACAAAAATGTTTTTTTATCAAAGTATGCACTAAATGATACATATATAATAATGTGTACTTATCAAAAGCGCACGCTTACTAGGTTATACCTTTATATACATTTACAGAATCTCACAAATATATACATATATATATGCATATATACCTAAATTAGTATATAAAATATATGCATATATACATACATATATATATACGTACCTACCTCTACATGTATATATACATGCATCTATGGGTACAGGACACCAAATAAAAAACGTCGAACACAATGAAAAACGAAAACATAAACACAAAACCAAGGAACTGGATATTTTTCTTAAACAACGAAAAAATAGAGTCCAGGACAAATAACAGACGGAAAATTCCCTTTCTTCAGTCGCCGTGGTTTCATCTACACTGAGTTTCAAAGGTGAAGACGATACGCACCTTCGATTGAAACTTTCCATCCCGCGGATTTCCTTGTGTTATTTCTCCTGTACTCTATTTTTTCGTTATTTAAGAAAAATGTCTAGTTCCTTGGTCTTGTGTTTATGTTTTCGTTTCTCATTTTTTTCGACGTTAATTTTTTTTTGGCGTCCTGTACCCAAATATTCATGTATATGTACATGTAGAGGTAGGTAGAACATATATGCATGTATATATGCACATGTTTTATTTAATAATTTATTATATGACGGAAGGTACGCATCCATTTCTAAGTAAGATTCTTCTTAATATTAATAATGATGCGCACCCTTAACATTTCCGTCCCCCTCACTTTCTCAGCCTCCATTCTTTCGGGTTTTCTTTTTTTCTACCTAACTGTCTCTCCCTATATCTCTCTCTCATTCTTCATTCTTTCTGGTTTTCTCTACAACCATTCCCTTTTTTCTCTCCCTTTCTCTTGCTCCTCCTCCTCCCTCCCGTCATTGACCCGCGACGAGAGCTCTGCTACTGTCTTTCTGACCTGGTTCCCTTCAGGTGTAGACGGCATTTCCGGTTGCTCCTTCGCCGTTCTCAAAAATAGCGTTCGTAATACTTTTTTCTCGTTCGGCTTAACAGCCCTTCTTGTCTTGTTATTCTCCTTGTCCTGTCTTTTACTGTTTATATTTTGTACTGTCGTTACTGCACTGTTTTTCTTACCATTTTTACTCCTCCGCAAAAAGATCTCAAATTTTATTTAATTTGCTTTTCGCGGGAAGGTAAGTTTCAATGGAAGATGCGTATCGCCTTCACCTTCGAAACGCAGAGTAGATGAAAGTATGGCGACTGAAGAAAGGGAATTTTCCCTGTGTTATTTGTCCTGTACTCTATTTTTTCGTTGTTTAAAAAATATGTCCACTTTCTTGGTTTTGTGTTTATGTTTTCGTTTCTCATTGTGTTCGACGTTTTTTTTGGTGCCCTGTACCCATATATGCATGTATATATACATGTAGAGGTAGGTACGTACATATATGTATGTATATATGCGTATGTTTTATTTATTAATTTATTATATGACGGAACGCACGCATCCATTTCTAAGTAAGATTGTTCTTAATATATATATATATATATATATATATATATATATATATATATATATATATATATATATATATATATATATATATATATATACTCATATTACATTATGCACATATAATAACCTACATTCAACTAGAACCGTAATATAAATTAATATATCTAAGTATGCCTTCATTCACATCCATATATATCATAATATAACAAAACTTGGACGATCATAACACACATCAAATATTCACGTGCACACAGATCTCTACATATGTCCATATTTATAAAGACGTATGTTTTCACATATGTTAATACTCAGGCATACTTTAAGTGAAATTAATTCTACAATAGTAACAGCTATACACACACATTTGCAAGTATTACACATCTTTTCAAATTCTCACTTATATATGATTATATGAAAAACAAAATGAAGACGATTGTCCCACTTGCACCGTAAGATAAAACACCCCTTACTGCCCCCCCCCCCCATTCTAATCAGCAAACAGGGAAATTTAATCATGAAACGGACAAATTTAGATAAAACTTCTTTGCGACTGTTTAATGACCCAGGTTTAATTATAGTCCTTAAACAAAGACGCAGACAGGTGTAAGATCAACAAGATGTTTTAGTTTGACGTTCGAGACAAATGCAAAAAATATTATTCGTTTCGAGACAATGGTCTTCGACCGAAAGGAATAAAGGAAAATTAATAGTGAAAAAATGAAAAGAAAAAAATGTGTTTTGTGTTCAGTGGTTCAATATAGCGTTTTTATGTATATAAATTTTAACCTTCACTCAGAGCCGGACACTGAGGAAAATAACAAAGTGACCTTTACGAGAGTCCACCAACCGGAACGGTTGCTGACCATTCTATGCAGGTAACTCAACGAAGCAGAACACGAAACCTGACCAAAATAGAAAAACAGGTACTTCATCAAAATAATGTGACGTCAATAAAACTACTACCAATTAAAACCTATTCCTATGTACTGGGAATGAACCCAACAACCTACCAAAATACCAATGTCAAAACAAGATCTATTTTTTGACGAATAACATACGCGTCATATAAATTGTAGCGAATCAAAAATTACATCCGTTGACGGGATAACATTTATATACACACGATATACTCTTATCGC
The DNA here is from genome assembly GCF_006345805.1 of Octopus sinensis. Classification (NCBI taxonomy): domain Eukaryota; kingdom Metazoa; phylum Mollusca; class Cephalopoda; order Octopoda; family Octopodidae; genus Octopus; species Octopus sinensis. The sequence continues at coordinate 29,062,579 of NC_042999.1, read as the reverse complement.
GAAATACTTCGTTAAAAGCAAGACGCCCTGTACGCGACGGAAAAAAGAGGTACACAGAAGGCGAGAGAAACTGTAGAAAAACATTTTTGTTACTCTCTTCTTTACTTCTTTCTCTCTCTCTCTCTCTCTCTTGTCCATGCATTCTATAATAACTCAATATGACTGAACTTTTAGCAATGCACATTTTTTATATTCTTTGCCGATGATTTTTGATATTGTCTACCCCTATCATTGAATATTGTGAACATTTCAACATGTTTTCTATTTCGTAATTTAAAATTCTGTTGAAATCTGATTGTTTCATATACATTTGTACCATTGATAAACAAAACATCGTGGAAAGTAATCTGGTATGTATGTAAATAAATGTATTTCAAAACAAGTTTTTCAAATTCAGGTGCATTTTGAAAAATAAAATCTCCCATATTTTTCCTGCATGGAAATACATCCCTTCTTTCCATATATATGCGTGAGTGTGTGTGTGTGTCCTACGTGTCTATGTGTATATCTATATATATATATATATATACATATATATATTATATATATATATATATATATATATATATAATATATATATATATATGTGTATGTATGTGTGTGTGTGTACAGACATACATATATATACATATATATATATATATACACATGCATGCATATATATCATACGCATGTGCATAGCGAGTCACTTGCGCCCACACCCACAAAGAGAATTTTCTGTATAACTTAAACGTGCGCGCACACGCACACATACATACATATATGGACATATAGATATATAGATATGAATCTATTCGCCATTTGATTGTTTTCAAGGACTGTTTTTCGTTAACCCAACATGCACATTTACTAAGGAAATCTGCTATGGTATAGTGGCAATTTGATAGTTATGACTTCTAAAAGTTAAACATAATAAAAAATCTCTTCCTTTCGATCCATGTTGCTCCATGGTATGCTTGCTCAAAGAACAGCTGTAATGGTAATAGAAGGACGATGATCTTATAGAATCTAATAGCAAAGGGATCAGGAAGAAAGTCGGTTACATATATAATTGAGCAAAAAGTTAGAGGTAAACTGAGAAAGTAGTTTGCAAAACCAAAAGGAGTGGGGGAAAGCTGATATAATAAGCGAGAGAGACAAAGAAAAAGAGAGAGGGAGAGAGAGAGAGAGAGTGGGAGAAAGAGAGAATAGCAAGCACACGAGCTAAAACCGATTCTATAAGTGGTAGTTATATCTCGCATAATAAAAATTAGATGTTAAAAGAAAAAGCATATATTTAATCGCAATATGTTATATCGAACAATCAAACGAATATCCTACATTGTAGATTCATTGAAGTTAATATGATCTGCGGCGAAAGTGTTCTGTTATTTTTTATATGATCAGTGAATGTTTAAAAATGCAAAATCAAAGAACAAATAGTAATCTTTTTGAATTTGAGTATGAATCGTGTATGAGAGACATCATGAAATGGAAAGCATTTCTCACCTATACAGGGATCATTATAAATCAATATTAAGCACCATAGTAACAAGGTTTTGTAAGCGCTCCTAGGAAAATATAAGAACGTATCATAACAACGCAATACAAAATCATACGCATCTTTCTCTATAGATATGCGTAGGCGTAAATACATATCTTTTCGTTTATCGTTTTCTCTCAGAGATATCTTCAATTTAACGTTCAACACATCGCTACCGCATATTACTTTAATAGGTTTTTACATTCTATTCTCCAAACTTTCCCACTACCACTCTTATGCAAATGCATGCATGTATGTATATAGGCATATGTATATGTATATGTATATGCATGTATATATATATATTATATATATATATATATATATATATATATATATATATATATATATATATATATATATATATATATATATATATATATATATACATACGTATATGTATATATATATAATATAATATATATATATTATATATATATATATATATAATATATATATATATTTATATGTGAAGTATATTCGCCACCTCAATATGGCTAACCACTAAAGGTGGATGTTACCGTAGCTTGTAGGTCCAGGGGAACTTCTTCTCCAGCTGGCTATTGACACACTTTCTGTGCCCTATCGGTATTTACAAAGGGAGGTCATCATTCCCTTGTCAACCTAAGTGATACGTAAGAACTGCAGTTTCTGGGTATTGACCCGTCATCAGAGCACGACAATCACCGGTTTTGATGACGGGTGAATACACAGAAACTGCAGTCCATGCGTATCACTTAGGTTGACGAGGGAAGGATGACCTCCCTTTGCAAATACCTATAGGACGCAGATAGTGTGTCAATAGCCAGCTGGAGAAGATGTTCCCCTGGGCCTACAAGCTACAGTAACACCCACCTTTAGTGGTTAGCCATATTTAGTTGGCAAATATACTTCACATTATCGTGCAGGTACTGTCTATACCTCGTTCAGAGATTTATTATTGATATATATGTTATATATATATATATATATATATATATATATATATATATATATATATATATATATATATATATGCATATATATGTGTGTGAATATTTATTGTTTTATTCGTTTGCTTCAGTCATGTCAACGCGGCCATGCTGGGGCATTGTCTTTAGTCGACGAAATCGATCCCAGGACTTATTCTTTACAAGCTTAGTACGTATTCAATCGGATTTCTTTTTGCCGAACTGCTAATTTACGGGGATGTAAACACACCGGCATCGGTTATCAAGCGATGTCTAGTGACGAACAGACCCACGCACACACAAACACATATATGTGTATATACGATAGGCTTGTTACACTTTCCGCCTACTATTGCCGAAGCTATAGTAGAAGACACTTGCCCTAGGTGATACGCAGTGGGACTGAACACGGAACAATGTAGTTGGTAAGCAAGCTACTTGCCACACAGTCATTCCTACGCCTAATATATATATATATATTCATACATGTATATAAATATATACATGGTTGTATATATATATATATATATATATAATATATATATATTATAAGTATATTCCTGTATACACTTATATCATAATTACGTGCGTATGTATAATCGCATATATGCATACATATGAATATATAAAAAGCAAGTGGGAAAGACAAAAATGATATGCATATATATCTTGAATTACGCATAAATTTAGGTACACACATACGTATCTATCTTTCTATCTACCTATTTTTGTGTCTGTTTGTTTCTCTGTCGTCTGTGTATATATATATATATGTATGTATAATAATAATATATATATGTGTGCGTTTCATTTCTGATTACATACATGTGTATACGCTCGCAAACACGCATATATTACTGTTAAGAACGAATTCTTGTATTCGTGCGTATATCATTTCCTAATATCTAGTATTTAATGATATGTGTATAAAAATCTCTAAATACGTGCAGTCTTAAAGTGGAACACCGATTGACACTGATTGCAAAGCCGAGGCCTATGCATACACGATATATGGCTGTGCTTATGATGATAAGGGAATAACTCTGTATTTAATGATATTCATTTGTAACGAAGGAATATTTTAAGGAAATAAATGCCGAAAAGCCTTAGATTCTTGAATCCATTTAATTAATATTCGTCTTGATTCATTAAAAATAGAATTTATCATAGAGAGTAATAATTATTAATACAAATTATTATCATGCTGATACATAACCAAAAATTACGCTGTGTTTCACAATATTTGCAAAAAATGTATGAAATGATTATAACTGAGAATCTTTAATATTTCCCAAAAATACATCTTTAATTAGCATTAAATTATGTAAATGGGATTAGAAATTAGAAATGATGACTCAAAGAAAACTAATGGTAAGATTTTAGTTTTACCGTTTTATTTTTATTGATTATTCATTTATTTATTGGAAATGCATTTGTGCCTTGAAGTGACAGTCAAGTTATCCATGAATTATTGAAACGAGGAACGATGTATTTTTCACGATGTTAAGATTTCTTTATTCAAATTAAGTCACGTGCTTAGAAGCCCAACATAGCCATACTTCAAAGGCATAACCTTTTTATTACGGTTCCAACTAAGATAACAGAAGGAATTCCACTTGCTCTGTTTGGAATTGTCATATTGTTCTAATGCAAAAAACATTCAATATTCCACAAGTTACTCTGAACATCGCGATATTCATTTTCTGCTTTGTTTTCTTGGCAAGCAATCTGCATTAAGGCTGATGGCTTGTAGTATGGTATGATTCTAGAATTCTGATTTCATGACATATTGGTTTCAAAATCTGCACACTAATATCAATTTCGGCGGAGGGATAAGTTGACACCAGTGGTAAACTGGTACTTATTTTATCTGCTCCGATAGGATAAAAGTCAAAGTCGGCTCTAATAGAATTTGAACGCGGGGCTTGAAAATGGGACGAAATGCTGCTAAGCATATTGCCCGACGTGCTAGCGATTCTGTGATCTCACCGATTTATTTTGCCTCACAGATGTGATGTATTTGCTGTTGTTGTTGCTGGACATTCTTGACTAATGAACAGAAGCTATGATTCACGACCAGCCCACCTTAGTTGAGCAGCTTGTTCTCAGGACCACATTAAGTGAGGCATATGTTTCCCATGTCTTGACGTAAAGAAGTGTGGTTTAACTCTTTACCATTTAGATTACTCGATCAAATGTATTTCTTATCTGAATTAACCATGCATTAGCTTGTAGCTTCATGATTTTGAAAATGTGATTTTCGAATTTTAGAATGTCATTGAAAGTTAGATGTGGTAGTCCGGATCGGGATGGTTTCAAGATAAAAGTGTGTAATATTTGAGCCAAAAATGGCCGGTTGAAATGCTTAAGAGTTAAGGGAGGTTCAATAATTTACCAGTGTGAGCGATAGTGTAGTTCTTTCCTGATGTCTATTAATACAAATAATTATACACGTGGAACAAATTTTCTACAGAACTGATCGTCACCATGGTCATAATTCATTAAGGATATCAATAAGCCATGATCAATTCCTTTGTGGTTTTTCACTGAAATGGCAATTTACCAGCTTATATTATCGTTGGACATTAAGAGTAATAGGTGAGCGTTATTGAAGTAAGCCAAATATTTACAATATCACTGCTACACTTCTTCGAATATCGGCAAATGGTGCGAATGGTACGAAAGCAATGCTGGGTGAATGGATGGTAAATGCATGTTTGATCTCCACGTACAATATATTATTATAACTCAGCAAGGAGAAATGTATCTTAACAGTTATGTATGAGAGAATTATAACATGTTTTGAGTAGGTTCTAGATATCCTCTCGACACGATTATTACAGTGCATTTGTTGTAAGTATCTGCCGTAAATTTGATATTACAGGAGATATTACATGCTCGGCTGAGCTGTGATTGACGTAGTTTCATGCAAAAGCATCGAATAAATTACTTTCGTGACAAACAGAGAACGTAAACACATGTGGCGGTCAATATCATGGATTCTTTATTATCTGCATTTAATAAACTACATGACAACTTTCTTTACACTATTATCGATCGCTGATCTTGTACAAATTTGCTTAGATCATGAAACACAGATGATAAAGGCAGGAGTGTTTCAATTTCGAACTCAAATACACATTATATATACATACACACATACACACACGCATACCCACACAGACACACACACACACATATATATAATGCATGTGTGTGCACGCGTGCGCGCGTGTGTACGTAGAATGGACAAACTGTGTATGTATATGTATATATAAAAGAAGGCGGCGAGCTAGCAGAAACGTTAGCACACCGGGCGAAATGCGTAGCCGTATTTCGTCTGCCGTTACGTTCTGGGTTCAAATTCCGCCGAGGTCGACTTTGCCTTTCATCCTTTCGGGGTCGATAAATTAAGTACCAGTTACGCACTGGGGTCGATGTAATCGATTTAACCCCTTTGTCTGTCTTTGTTTGTCCCCTCTGTGTTTAGCCCCATGTGGGTAGTAAAGAAATATATATGTATATATAAAAGAATAAAAGAAAAATGTATATATCTCGAATGTTATAAAGTGAAATCAAATATAGTGGTCTTAAGGACTTTATAAGCAATAATATAATATACATTTTACTGTAAGGAAGAATTATTCATCATCTTAATCGTAGTCACCTTCATCATCATCATAATCGTCATCGTCTTCGTCATCGTCGTTGTCACAACCAACACCACCACTACCACAAACGACAACCACATTCTCATCATCATTAAATCATTAATCACGGCATATGAAATCCACCAAATATATTTTCATCGTGCATGTTACATTTCCCAATCATATTTGCTAAATGTAAGAGCATTACAATTTTCAGTTTAGAGGTGTTTTATATTCATAAATCATACATTACTACATCATATATTTTGAAAACCTGCTTTTCGTTCCGAGAATTTTCTTCTACAGTTAGCAAAACTATTCTGAGACGCTAGGTGAATTCAAACTTCTTTAAATTGCTTTTAAATTGTTCTCCAGACAGAAGATATTGTGAAATACGATGATGATTAAAATATAGCAACGGAGAAATATATTTGAAGAACTGAAATAGATAACAGTATATTCAATAGAAACCACTCAAATTTTGCTCTGATAATTTCATGCTATTATAATAACAATAGAAATTCTTACATTTCCACCAGAGACGGTAGAATTTGCCTGCTGCTGTTATTGCTTTTAATATTTTGTAGACTGCTATCTCTGACTCATTTCTCACTAGAAAATTTAAATGAATTAAATCTTATCTTAAACTCTCTTGAATTATACCTCAATTTAATTTTCCAGCAGTTGTAATCATCAATAATGGACACGAAATACTAGTTGTGAGCAGGCGACTTTAGAGAACATACATGTGTTCTTTTCATAGACATTTTTTTTCTCGCAGTATTGTGCTTCGGTATAAGAAGCTGATGAAATTAATCTCAGCAAATAACTTCTCCACGCATAACTTTAAAACGAATTCTTCCAAACGGTATTGAAATATAGATATATTCATCCAAATTTTTTTACCTCGCCCGACACATCCCCTTGAAATCATGAAACATCTTCATGGGCTGAATTTATAGTACATGGATTATAGTATTAGATGGATAAAATCACGAGCAAATAAATCATAGGCGGAAACTATTCTGATGGAATGTAAAATATACTATACACCTTAACATTAATTATATCATTAACCCAGTCTTTTGCTAAGCAATTCTACCGTCTCTGGCACACTTTTCTGTATACCATTTCTATTATAAACTTCAGCAGTGATTTTGCTATTTAACAACATACAAAAGTTCTCATTTGCTCGGGTAGGTTGTAAAAATGTCATTTCTAAAACTGTTAGTTATAGCCTACAGTTACTGAATTAGAAGGAAGAGAAGGTGTTTTCGATAGTTTCTGTTATATGAATTACATAAATCGATAAATATTATGAAGTAGATTTAAATTTGAAATAAGCCCTCGTAAGACTAAATTGTTTACACTATTAATATTCCTATTTTAAGGAAGAATTTATTTGTTCGGTTCACTTTGGTACCTCTTGAACTTATCTTGTACGTTTATGTTCAAAAGAATTCTTTCCATTTACATTGTCAGTGGCCGAGTTTATTTTTGAAAGTCAGAAATAAAGATGGTTGATGAAAAATACTTTAATGAGCTACATAACTACATCCTGCTTTAACAACTTCATTTAGTTGACAATACCAGCAACAGAACAAAGACTTATTTGATTCACCGGCAGATGCTTATATGGTGCCCTATACAGAACATCGATTGCAGAATGTATTTCTCCGAATTTCATGTGCTTTAAAATATATTATTTGCTGCTTTAGTGGAATGCAAAATTTATGTCGACTATAAGGCATTTTGTTTGGTTTTGAGGCTGTTTTCCTTGTTTCCAACAAGTTATAAACAGTCATAATTGAGAAACCCTGTTGGAATACATGTACAAATTTGTAAAATGAGAAATACTATAATGTCTTCCATAAATTATGGAAATCTGCGCGTGTGTCTATAAAACCTCCTACATTCAGTTTATAGTTAACGATTTCAATTCTGACATCACGCGTTTTACTCTAGATAAAAATGATTATAAACAGTTAGTATCTTTGTTTTGTATCCCCAATTTGTTCCTTAATGCTAAGGAATTGTGAGACCTCTAAATGCTCATTCCCGCCCCGTCAGGAAAATACGTAAGTAAAGTCAATAACTAGTAGACAAATATTACCTACATTTTCAAGGGAAATATAAAACCGAAGTGAATGTGTATTCTCACTCAATTCAGCGTAGGAAGTTATTGTCTCGTAAACGAAGATGCCTGTGTGATGTTTGTGAAAACATTTAGCTTGTGCAGATGATTTAGCGTCGTAAATGTTAGGTGAAACATAATAATTGTTTTTACTCGTTCTCTCCTGAAGTACCAAACTTCGGACATTACACAGCGAATATTTTGAGGTGTAGTTTCATAGAAACTAGACAATATTCGAGAAATGTTAAAATACAAGAGTAAAAATACAAGTCATTGATCATTAATTTATACATTTTGAAGTGGTGGCAACTATAAAGGTCAGCATGCGATGCATTAATAATAATTTGATATATATACATATATATATATATATATATATATATATATATATACGAGGAGGTATCAAAAAAGTTCGGGGACTAGTTTTTGTAGCGCACTAACAGATGGCAATATGCGGTTGCGTGCTCAGTGAGATCTAGTAGTGACGTTGATGAGGCAGTGTGCCGAGTGACATCACTGTGTTTACTTTGCAAGTTCTGAAATTTGTGATTTTTTTTTATCACGAGGATGCTGTAGTCTGCGATTTTGGCATGAACAAGATGTTAGAAAAAAAAGAGTGAGCGACAAATTTTGCATTAAAATTGGGAAGTCTGCTACTGAGAGATTGAGCATGCTTCGGCAAGGTTACGGTGACGGGGCAATGGGTCGTACACAATGTTTCAAGTGGCACGGGCCCTTCAAAGGTGGAAGAACGTCACATGCCTCAAACTGTAAATGTGGCATTATGCATCGAAAATTCTACCGGCAGGGCTATATTTTCAATCGAGATTTCTACTGCGATATTTTGTAAAAGAAGTAAAAGTTATATATATATGTGACCTCGTGAGTACCACTGGCGATTTTCCCCCTCTGTCTTCCCTTCACGGGATATTCCCTTCCCCTATGTTTCCGACGAAGAGCTCCGCTCGAAACGTTAAGACCTCCTTCTTCCCTTCTTTCCTGAGCGTCCAATAACACTTTATTTGTTCCACGTCCTTGCGTTGTTGTGTTTTTTTGTTTTCTTGTTTCGATTAACTATATATATATATATATATATATATTTATATTCTCCATTCGAATTTGTATCTTTAGATTTTATTTTACATGTATAGCCTCCATTATTAATTGATCTTAACCAGTGAAAATTCAAGCCTCTTTGCGAGTGAGACATAATTACATTCCTACATCATAATTTTCTAGGTATACAATATAACCTAGTCTTTTTTAGCCATGACATTAAAATATTATAATCCACGTATATATTTTATGTTTTATATATATCCCAAATCACTTATTGCTTTTTCTAGATTCTTTCATTTAACTAAAATTTCCTTATTTAATTTTCATTTCGTTATCTTTTCCTTGAGCAAATTCATTTCTCTTTATAATTTTATGTTTTTATTTTTTCTTATCTATCCTCATTTCGTATCTCTCTTTTCTTCTCTTTGATTGAATTTATTTACTTAACGTCATCACAATAGCTTAACCTACTTAAATATTGTCACTAACAACACCTATCCGTCTTTATATTTTTTCAAATGATTACGTAATGTCCCTCCCACCCCTGACCAACTATTTTACAAATCTCCAATAGATATTTAGCATATTCATTTTATCTAATACCCCCAATTATTACTCCTCTTCCTTTTCTAACAACTTAATGCTTACATTACTTGGATACTTATATGAATATTTGGTCCTCAATATCTTATCTTGTACAATATTACAACCAATCTGAATTCCCCTGGAAAAATATGTAATTATATTTTGCAGATGTCTTTGGCTGTCCCAAAGATATCTTGTCACATTGTGTTTTTTTTTTACATCTGCAACTCTTAACACTTTTCGAACACCGCGGATCCAAAGTCCTGTTTACCTAGTGACCACATTGAAACATGTGTAGGAACTTTTTAAGCTTATTTTAGGTTGATTTATGTTCCGTAAAATTTTATTTGTATTGACTATGTGCTACGTTCTTATTGTGAACGAAATGAAATATGTACCCCAAATATTTTTTCTCCGATTTCGCATATCAATAAATGTAAATTGGACAGTTTATCTCTGTATATCGAAAGATTTATCCCAATATATCCAATATATATACCACTTGATCTCTTGGTTTTATAATCCCCAAGGAGGCCATTACATCTTCAAATTGATTATATATATATATATATATATATATATATAGTGATTTTGAGGATATACATAAAAAGTAGCAAGTAAAAGTGTCAAAAGGATGAGCAAGTACATATAGACAGCTCTTTCTTTAATAACTACAAATGTTTTGATACATACTCATTCACGTATATACAGGATTTAAAGCTAATTTTGAATTTAAATAAAATTATGTAACGATTTATCTTCGTATACAGGTAAATCGTTAAATAATATCATTTAAATTTAAAATTAACTAGAAATCATGTATATACGTGAATCTGTAAGCATCAAAACATTTGAAATGATTAAAAATCTAACTGTAATTACTCTTTCCTTTGACTTTACTTTTTACTTTTTATTTCCACACACGAGAAATAGTTAAAACTAGAATTGGTAACATACCATAACACTACTGGCTATTTGGGAATTCTAAGGGTGAACAAGATCTATTTCTACTGTAATACGTTCTTAACAGAACGCACATATATACATATACATACATACATATATACACACACAGACACACACATATATATACATATATATATATATAGATACATATGTATACATATATACATTCATATATATATATATATGAATGCATGTATACTTCTTTGTATGTGAGCCATTATGGGTGTACATACTTGTGTGCATGGACGTATAGATATTATGTATATATATAAAGTACAATATTATTATTTCGTAAGCTGCTTTCTTCAAAATTTCAACTTGGAATCACAGTGAATTAAACATGCATTAACTAATTTGCCTCTGTGGTTATTCATGCTTAATTGAAAAACCTAAAATGTAAAATATAAATATATGACAGAATAAAAGATACGAAAATGTAATAGAAAATAATTGCAAAATAAATTAAAGACACCGTTTAATCATTGAAATATTTTCATGTCAGTGCAATGAAGGAAATTATTTAATCTATAATGGCAACCTATCTTATTTTGTAATTATTTCATTCCATTGTTTCTAGTTTAATTCTCATTATTTTACCTTCTGTTTATTCACTGAGCATGCAGTCTGTTTTTCCATTAAATGATTATCTTACTATTTGGCGTCACTCTAGGGAATCATGTTAAAAAAACATAATTATTGGTGTAACTCTAGTATATTTAATCTCAAATGTAATTTTCTCCGTTTAATCTTACGTTTTATATATTGCCATGCATCTATTAATATATGTTCTGAGTTGATTCAAATTAACGAATTCACTCGTTAGCACTCATTAAATATTTCAAGCAGTGAGAATTGAAAAATCACGTCACTGTTAATGCATACCCTGCGTTTCAGCTGAATTTTAAAGCGGTAACTATGTATGTAGTATCTTTCCCATTAGGCCAATTATTTGGTCCGTATTTCCTATCTGTCTTCATATTTGTAAGTTGTTAACAAGCGTATAGACAGAAAAAAAGGAAAATCTCCACACAAATTTGAATTTGTATCTTCACTATACAACAGTATTCCATATGATATTGCCTTCCTTTTGTAGTTTAGTTTCTTGCTTCCCGCATTGTTCTGACCTTCCGAGGACGCGCAATGGCCCAGTGGTTAGGGCAGCATACTGGCGGTCGTAAGAATGCGGTTTCGAATCCCAGACCGGGCATTGTGAGTGTTTATTGAGCAAAATCACCTAAGCCCCACGAGGCTCTGGCGGGGGTGGTGGTAATCCCCACCGTACTCTTCCATAACAACTTTCTCTCACTCTTTCTTCCTACTTCTGCCACAAAGCAGATGAACCACGGTGTAACCCACTATGGTGTAGAAAACTTTCAGATCCTAGTCTAGTTTGCGAATCCTCTGTACCCCAGGATGGTTCAGCTCTCCGCCTGTTAAAAGCGAGCGTTTACGAAATGAGGATAACAACGTAGCTTTCGCGCCCATGCATCCGTCAGTCTATCGCGTGTGGTGGGTGGATCTTCAAGTTGCCACACGAATTCTTAGTATCTTAGTGTAGGATTGAATTAGAGATTATTCTTTGTGGCTAATGGCGTGAGTCCTCATTGGAAGAACACATCATCCTTCACAACTCCAACAGCTACCAGTGCTGCTGAGGCGGCTGATACCACCACAACTACTACTACTACTACTACTACTACTACTACTACTACTACTACTACTACTACTACTACTACTACTGCTGCTGCTACTACAATAACAACAGTAACAACTACTACTACTGCTGCTGCCGCTGCTACTGCAGAGGCCCCTGTCACAGACTTGACTGACTCTCTCTCATACCAACGGAACTCCAACTTTTAAGATGGCATCCTATGTTATCTTAACATTAAATCTCAATGACAAACTCTATTTGACATAACTTTTTCAGGACAAATAACCAATTAGAATGGGTTTTGGCCTTAAAGCACCCATCTTCTTACTCCTCTGTTACACCATCACCATCGTCATCATCAACACCTCCAGTTCCCTCCCCAGTCTTCTTCTTCTTCTTCTTCTTCTTCTTCTTCTTCTTCTTCTTCTTCTTCTTCTTCTTCTTCTTCTTCTTCTTCTTCTTCTTCTTCTTCTCCTTCTTCTTCTTTTTCTTCTTCTCCTTCTTCTTCTTCTTCTTCTTCTTCTTCTTCTTCTTCAACTCTTTCAACTCCTTCCCCTCCCCTTTCTTTCTTATCTCACTATTACCCTCCTCCTCCTCCTTATCATCCCCATTATTTTTCATCCCACTATTACCCTCCTCTTTCCACTTCTAGGTTTCTCACTTACCACCTTTACAACCCATTCCTCTTTTCCCCAAAACAAACCCGAACTCAGTAGTAAACTAGCTAGACTTAAACGAACCATATTTAACATCCTAAATACACGCTCCACCACACAAACTCACAAAATCCCACTTCCACACCTAATAAAACCTACAATCTAAAAGCCTTGACTTCCTATCTTCAATGGGAAGGAATTTTGCGTCATAGATAGGTACACTTACGACAAATTAGCAATCCAGCATTCCAATGAGGCTACACTATATGAAAACGCACCCATCACATCTAGAAGATTAGGCTCAAGTTCACATCTTAAAGTAAACACAAACTTGGGTCCAAACTTGACTGCCCCTTTTGCACTATTTCTTGGCTTCTCTAGAAACTCCTCAAACTTCTCCTTCACATTTTCCACGCACTCGTCGACATGTCCAAATGACTCTTATAAAAACTAGATTATATCGACCCATCCGTGTTGAGGAATAACCGGTACCGTTTCGGCAAGACGTCATCTCTTTCTATATTTCCGTGCCCGTTCTTCCGGCTGTCTATATCATTCGTAATTACATCGCATCTCTCCTCTCGTCCTTCCTTCTCTAACGTTCATTTCCCCAATGAAATACTAGTCATTAGAGTCAGCAACGCCTAGTTCCAATACTACGGTGAGGTATATAAACAGGTCTCCGGTCTACTGATGGTAGCTGGCCTCTCAGTCCTGCTTGCTATCGCGTACATGGACCAACATGAACTCCCGGCGCTCAACACCTGTCCCAAATTCATCGTCTTTTCAAAGTACGTCGACAACATCCTGATGCACACCTCCTTTCGGGAAGAAGTGACCGCCATCAATAATATTTCGACAACGTCAACAGGCACTCAAAATTCGAGATTGAACACACAGACGAGTACGGGACCCTGTGCTAGATTTCCAAATCAAGAACAAAAAACATTTACACGAATGCTTATAAAAATGCGCCTATTAAGAGTCTATTCATACTTTTGCCCACCAGAGCCAAAACTTCGCACGTACAGAATGAGATAACAGACATAATCAATGAAGTAAGCGACAAGCCAACACCAGGCAGTTCCTCAAAAATCTAGCGCACAACGGCCATCCGACATCTGTAGTTAAACGAGTGCATCTACAATGCATGACAGTGAGTAAACAACATAAGAAAACCCGTAACACCAAATGGGGAATGTGCTTCTTTAAACTTCCCTACTTCGATGATGGAACAACTGCAGCTTTTCAACATGTCATCTGCAGGGAGGGACTCAACATACAGTTGGTACACACTAGTCCGTCCCTCAGGAAGGTTCAGTCGAAGAAACATACCCCAGAGAAAACCGTGGAGTGCAGACACACCAATCTCCCCATCAACGGTATCAAGATATGCTTGAGAGCCTGTATAGTATATGGAGTAGGCTACAGTAAATGTGGAGCACCCTACATAGAGAGCACTAGTAGGAAACTGCTATTATCGCCCAGGATATCCTTCATGGTACCTTTCTATTTATTTGATGGTGTATATGGTTCGTTATGGAGGTAGCTTTGCTCTGCTCCCCATGCTTAAATGGTTTCTTATGTGCAGAGCAGAGTTAAGCGATTTGCATATTTATACCACGTTAAATCTTCTGCAGTGGGTTTGCAACGGACATTCTCTAGCGGATTGGCAGTTACATCTACCTGTCCTACGAGTATTATTAGTGGAAAATGGGGATGCAGTACTATTTATGGAGAAATTAGAATTAAGGGCATTATTAGGGGAATGGCACTTATGATTGATTAATTCTGGTTGTAGTGCTAGGGTTGAGTGTGTTTTGTATGTCATTAATATTGGTACTAACGTTTTCGAGGCTTTACATTGGATTTACCTGGTTTTTTTTAAGTAAAAACATGTACCTTCATGGAAGTTCGTCAAAAATCTATATCCTCTATAACAGATGATGTGAACGTTATTCTCCAGCCTATATTTTCTAACTACTTTTACTCTTTTTCTTCTATTTTACACCTTTAAACTTCTGTTTTATTCCTTAAAAACTATGAACTTTATTCCTTGTAAAGTGTAAAAGTTTCACTTCTAAATTATTAATACCTAGTCTCTGATGACAGAATACCCAGTTCATGGAAATGCTAACCAACCAGTGAGGTTATCACAGAAAAGATTGTAAAACTTCAAATTCACCTCAGCCTAATTAAATTATTCTAAAAGTCTTGAGATACATGTTCTGCCTTGGTTTTGATATTTTACTCTAATCTAATGAAATATATTATATTATATATATATTATGCAGGTATAGCTAAATATAAGCTGTTACCTCTCGAAATACATCTGCTTCGTCCAATATTGCAAAGCTGTATGATGTTAAATTTGTGTGAGGTATGCGTAACAGATGAAAATACAGAGAAATACTTTCAACAAAATAATATCAAAACAGGAGATTGGAAATAATACAATTTTTTTTCGATCTCCTGTTCAATGTCCTGTATATATATATATATATATATATATATATATATGTGTGTGTGTGTGTGTGGTGTGTGTGTGTGTGTGTGTGCGTATGTATAGACACATATATGGATTTATAGGTATATAATAACATATATATAGATAGCAATGTGTGTGTGTGTGTGTGTGTGTGTGTGTGTGTGTTATGATATTATATATGCGGAATCTGAAATGCACACACATAAAATCAGTTAGTCAGGTTTTGCAGGAATGTAAATATGTCTTTAATGCCGTAGGGAAAGACATGTCTCATATCTGAAAACAGAACTCGTTTGAATTCGGTAAAAAATAAACTATAAACACACAATAGTTGTGGTTAGAGTTAAAATCAAGTTTAATAGTGTATATAGAAGGCTAGCTACTACTATTAGAATCTTTTGTTACTTAAGTGATATCGTTGTTCCTAGAAATGTGTGTTGCGACGGAATTGTGTAAAAAGTGAGAGAAGTGTGAGTAAATTGCAGTGTCTTACTTCTGCGAGTAACAGTAAATTTGTTTTTCTGTTGTCAAAGTGGAAATCACATTGCATTCTGCGTGTGTTACAAGTTGGATAGTCTATGAAAGTGAGACCTCGAATATTTAGGTTTCTAATGGCTGGTAAGAAATCAGATGACAAAGCTATAATAAATGTACATTTCATGTGCTTAAATATCGGACCAAAAATAAAGCGCAAGGAAGAACTAGATATTTGATGAAATCAGATGTTATGGCGAAGGAAGGAAGTCATGTGGATCCGGGATGTGATGCACAGGGATACTATCAATTTTATTAAGTGATACAGGATACTCTGACTTGTGGCAATATGTAAATGAAGGAAATCAAAGATAACAAATGGAAAAAGTAGTTAAATCTGAAGTCAAGTAGCTAAAGAATACGAAAGAGCGGACAAAAACAAGATGGTAAGCACTAACTTAACAAAGAAGAATGCCACGTAGATTAAGGGTTGAGATTTATTTTATTTATATTAGAATTTCTCATACCGATTACGTTAATCTTTATATATAAAAGAGAGGTTGTGTGCTGTCTGTTGCCTACGAATTAGATTCCCAACTACTCCCACATTTTGCGGTGCAGTTTAACCAAAACCGGGTCTCTTATAGTCGGGATTCATATCGAGCCCTTCTGGGTATTAGCTCACGTCTACGATGAGTCTACGGTTAAAAAAAAAATTACCATCAAGTTTTCCCATTTTTAATGCATTTTTGGCATATATAAGGGAAGTAACTCTCTAAAAATTTATTATTAAATCTCAGAACGTAAAAACCTACAGTAACACCCCCCCTTTGTGGTTAGCCATATTGAGATGGCTATTATACTTTACATCTCTAAAAATGCGTATATAGTTATTTCCCTTACAAATCCGAGCAACGCCGGGCGATACTGCTAGTTTTAAATATTTATTTACTTCATTCATTATGTTTCCATCTTTGACGCTCCTCCTTTACTAATAATATGTCTCCCTTTTGTCATTCTGTCTTTCTTCCCGTCACATAATGATACGTAGCAATTTCGCATTCAGTCTCACCCCAATGTGGTTCTGGAAAAGAGATAGTCTTATGGCATCTCTCTCTTCGTCTCGTTAATCTCTAAAAGTTACGTTATGCGCTGTCATTCGTTTAACAATAACCATCTTTATATCTCTCCATATTTAACATAATTCTGCTTTCACTCCCTAATGACATCCATCTCTCACTCCCTCTCACTCACCGTCATATCGTCTGTATCTGTACTTCTATCAAGTTACTGACCTATTCTTTTTTTTTCTCATCGAACCTATTATCCTGTATTGATTCACGTTTTCTAAACCTAAAGTTCATCTTGCAGTGTAGCCACCTAATTTTATTATGTTGGTCCTCTATTTATCACCAGCACTGTCGTATATCTTTCAGCGTCTCCTTTAAAACATTTTCCGTTCCCTTAACTACAGATTTATTACGTTGAATCATCAGTTTATAGCTGGGGTGGTTACACATTACATTCATACAAACATATAGCACAAACACGAATATATAGATACAGATATAAATATAGATAGATAAATAAATAGATAGAGAGAGAGAGAGAAACAGACAGACAGACAGACAGATAGGTATATTTTTAAATGCCTGTGCATTTTCGGGTACGTATGTCCATATGCACACATTCATGTGTGTCCATAACTGTGTGCTTCTGTACGCACTCAACCATGACGTTTAGCAAATTTTAACCTCATACGAATAAAGATAAGATCCACAAAATGCACTCACACACACACCCGTACACAACACCCACAGATAAACACACACAAACACAAAACACACAACTGAGAAAACCTACATCGAAAAGTTACTACAAATACATTTGAAGCAATGATTGACAATAACCTGGAGTGTAATCGAACGCTAACTCATGCACACCTTACTCAAGACAGAGACGGAAACTTTGAATTTATGTGGCCTGGAACAATTCGAAGCCACAATATGCGCACGAACGAAATAACAAAGCATGATTCTAACTGCAATAAAGTAAATTATTTAATTGGTTACATCAATTCTGGCTATGAATTGCTTGCAATTTTTTAGTATATTTCTGAACAGACCGCGCCAAGAGATGTATGAACTATATACAATATTTTTTATATTTAAAAAAAAAAACGATAAACGTCGCCCTTTTCAAGCCGAGCCAGGCTCAGGGACCCGGTTTCCCGGTTTCTGTGGCGTATGTGTTCTTTCCAGCTGGACGGGACGCCAGTCCATCACAGCGTTACTCAAGAAACAGGAAGAGAGAGTGACGAAAGGGTACAACAGGGGTCACCACCACTCCCTGCCGGAGCCTCCTGGAGATTTTAGGCGTTTTCGCTCAATAAACACACAACGCCTGGTCTGGTAATCGAAACCGCGAGTCCGCTGCCCTAACCACTGGGCAATTGCGCCTACACATTGTTTATATACAGCATACAAAATTATATACAACGAAATCACCCAAGCCATGCAAGAGTCTTTTACGGTAACATTGTACTGTTACATAAACTACGCTTTCGACGCCCAATACCTTAACAACACACGTTACCTTCCTACGTATATTGTATTCCAACGTATATTGTATATTGTAATCCTGAAGGACTTATACGAGATAAATGCTTCTTAAATGTCAAAGAATTTCAATCAGTTTCAAAATTGCAAACAATTTTGGCATTGAAATAAGTGGAAACGTTTTATAACGCCTAAAGTTCAATTCTTTGCAGGTGAATTTTAACAATGGCAACTAAAATAACATGAGCCATTAGAGATAATGAAGATAATCAAACTATGGGAAACAGGAAATGAAATGATGGCAGAAAGAAAATATGTGTAATAGGAGTAAAACATAAAAAGGAAATGAGAGCAACACGTCCGGCTAGAACAGGAAGATAAGGCAGAACCAACAAGAGCTACAAAAACAAAAGCGCAGATAGTAATTTCTGAAAGGATAATAACTGAGACAATTATCTGCGATAACCAATTTAATCTAGCATACAAAACTTCCCTTTAAAATAAGCTAGTGTCCTAAAAGCAAATGCCACCAGATAATTTAGTTCAAGTTAACACTGAAATGACGCGATTATCTGCACTGAGTAGTTATTAGCATCAGTCTTCAGGACTTCTATCGTGTGGACTGAGGTTAACAACAACAACTGTTCTTCACTCCTGCTCCAGAGCGTGGGCTGCGGGGGTCACTCCGAAAAGCTCTATCGACGACGATTTCATCTCAATCGAAGGAAAGTGGGCTTTCTCCGTCCGGGTTGCGGATCCGTGGAATAAGCTGCCGGGCGAGATAGTGAAGATGCCGACGACCGCTCGGTTCAAAGTCTCTCTTGACAGGAAATGGCCTGAACTATTTGTATGACCTTCCTCCCTGTACATAACTCCCTGTGCCCCTACATGGACTTGCTTTTAATTTTTGAACCGCAAAACATTAAATTAATAATTAAACTAAAACAGTACCAATATGAGACTAAGAAGCCCAAGACTGTATGTAGTAACCATATCGCCAACGTGACAAAAGCCCATGTTAACCACAGTGACTTATACACCACTACCAACTAGAATAGCATCAACATCCCACCATTACAATCGCCAGCGACGCTAAGGAACGACTACGGCTGCTGTTTTTTAATGGGGTTAACGTTACCAATACCACCACTACCATACTTCTCAACGAAAAAATCATACAGGTACCATTATCATTACTAGAACCGTCAATACCACTATTATATTTCCTCCAGAACTTTACCCTTCAAAACCAGCACCGCACTATACCACGCAACCACCAGAAGTATCGCTAGCATGATCATTAATACTGTGAAAACCACTCCTCCATTAACATTACCATTTCTTATAAGACTACCACCACGATTCAAATTATGGAAAACATTAAGTGATTAATCCAAGATACAACCCGCAAACATCATGATAGTCATAGGTAGAATATCTTTAGTCAAATGTCTGTTCCATTTAGATAGCTAGTCTCGGGTTAACAGTAACGAAAATTAAATATGGCAGTGCAAATTACCTGAAGATCAACAAAAATCACAATCAATTGGTACAATTAACTCTCTCTCACTCTTTCTCTGTGTCTCACTTCCTGTCGCTCACGCACGCAAAAATGCACACGCACAAACATATTTCATAATGTGTCCCCCTATCACATATTTGTACTTACTCATCCTTGATATTATTAATGTAAACAATCTCTTCTCTAAATCGTCAAACTCATTAAGGCGTTCTCTTCCTATCCACCACCAAATACAGAGAATTCGTTAACGCGTCAACTCTTGTAGCTATCAGAACACTGTGCTTTGCACTACACAATAATGTATCATCTAGAATCTGCGAAGTATCTAATGGTGTGCTAAAATGATCCACCCGTTTGTATTTTTGTCCTATTAGAATGTCAGTTGAAGCACTCAGACTAACGTTCAACGTATGCGACGAAATGAGGTTTATTTGTCAGCATAGTACCCTTACCGTCTACACACTTCTTCCATCAGCGTTGCAGTGCTTGGACCCATTTATATAGAAGCTTTCATTCTTTCGGTAAGAAAAAAACATATATATATATATATATCAGCAGTAGATATTGCTTCGCACCAAGTGCTTGTTCATGCTGGAATCAAGAGGTGAATCAGATGGCGAGAAATGAAGAGAAGAGAGACGGTGATCAACTACTCCAAAACCACTGTTATTCAGAACAGTCACTGATACCGAGTCTCTCTGCGCTTGATAACTTCTCCGATGAAATGACGCGCTCGTCAGTTTTCCTGGACGTTTGGTCTTCATAGCCTTTTGTACCTCTTTCAGTTTATCGGTATAGTACTCTCCAATGACGATGTGGCGCTTTTTTACAGATAGTCAAGGAACTGAATTCCTTTTTCTATCCCACATGACTGAGGTTATCATCACTCCTTGCAGACGTAACTTATTTGGCCTTCTTTGGAGCAGGTGAGGAATAGTGTCTCGACTGCATAGATTGTCTATTTGTCTCTATCTCACCCTGTATTCGGAAACGTTCAAGAAAAGCAGCTGGATCTGTCTCAAACAAGGTCAAATTTTTTCCCTGATGTGATCGGACTAGTACACTTTTGATCAAGTGTAAGAAAACGTGGTACTCAACGAACAGTAGATTATGTCATGCACAATTTATTATGCACAATAGCTTCAACACTTTCCCGTGATACGCTAATCGCATTGTTGTTCATATTTATAGTCAATCGCCTGTCATCCATAGCTACGTAGTGAAAGTAGTCAATCAATTACTCAATGGTGGCAGCTGCCGGGCGTCCGAAATTTGAGTCATTTCAAGACTCACTCTTCCCCTCCTAAATTAAGCTGCCCATTTTGCACACTTGATAAATTTGTTTAGTCTTCCGCCAACGTAACAACCATGCCGGTTTGAATGTCCTTGGGATTTATAAACTTTTCCTGCCAACTTTTGTCCAGTTTAAAAAGAAGTTGCTACTAGCTTCTTTTGAAGTCGTCCTTGAAAAGTCAGACGTCAGTTTATCAGAAGAGAAATAATACAATTTTTAATAGTCTCTATACTTATCACATGCACATACTTAAAATGGATCTTAAAATCACATACAACAAACACGCAACGTATTGTGAGGAGTTACGTAGGGCATTATCTTAAACTCATCGTAAGAAGTCAACCAATCGTTAAGACGATAGCTCTTGCCGTATGCGTGTTATTCAGTCATACAAGATCAGATTTCAGATTCCACTGTGTGGTAACTTGCGGAATTACTTCGAACAGATGTTATCCATGAGCAAAATTATCCTGTCATTCTGGTCATGTGAATCTACGATGTATTAACATGCCTTATGCCTGCATCGAACGGTCTTTTATCATAGAGGAGATCTGAATGAATTAAACAGGTGTATTTCCCATTTGATCAAGATCACAGCGATTTCCTTCAGCACCTTCAGAAATGCAGTGTGCTATGGAAGCCAAAATGGACACTCATTTGATAAATGCGTTGTAGGATTGCATGTATCCTCGCATACATTATGAGTACGGTGCAAGACAAATTTATTTCTGAAATTCCACTTTTGTTTGTTCCTTAATTAAGTAATTTAATTAACTTTCTAACTATGAATATTATATTCGAACGGATTATTGGATTTGTTAATTAAAGTAATGAACAAAACAAGGGACTCCAGAAAGTAAATGTTATTTCAATATCTTTTTCAGCATTGATTCATTTCATGTAAGTAGGATTAATTTTCACTATAACTGGTCATTTCACACAGGCATAAAAGGACCTACCTAGTAAGACCCATCTATAATAGGCAATATTCACGCCTTTACAACTGTAATTAGCAAACAATTTCATGATGTTGGGATATATATTTGCAATGTGTTGCACCCAAGAAGGCTTAATAAAAATTAATGAAGCATACTTCTTTTTTATTTGTATCTAATTTTTTCTAAGATTATCTTCAATTTCTCTTGGAATGTTATAGAAATATTGCTGACGTTTAACAATTTTATGCAGCTATATAAAATTATATTCTAAGTATGGCATTTAAAAAATAAAATTATACGAACACAAGATATCACAAATTATTGTAATGATGAATGGCACGCTTTTATAAAGTTTCATGTATTCGGAGAACTTTCTCAAAGTAGCCTATTCGTCGATAAAGTTCTTTACATTATGAGAGATTTCAATTCAACTTTCAATACGCGAAAGTGAAAACAGGAAAAAGAAAAAGACAAGAACGAAAAGTGCATATCAAATCGTTTAGTTCTTCAGGTTTTATAATATTCTTTTAATTTGAAGAGCATTTGGTATTTATGTTTTGAGCATGAGATTAAGAATTCATTTTTAACGAAATTGATTTCCCCAAATCCAGTATTATCAAGAGATAATACAAACATTAAGGAAACATGAAATTCTTAAAAACATTCTATTGCCTAACAACGAAATTTATCTGCAACTCAAATTACAACCCAAGGAAAAAATAAATATTTCAGTTGAAACATTGCAGAAATTAAGAGAAGTAATCTAATGAAAAAAATATGCTTGCGACTATAAAATATATTCTAAATTTTTAAAGTTTTAATGGCAAGAATTTTAAATCAATGCTAAGTGATATATACTTTTCAGTGTTGAGATAATAGATGAAGTACACAAACACACAGACACATTATATTCAATAAAAGTTAAACTTTCAAGAAATGCCAAAGCTTCGACAAAACTGCCCTTAATCTGTTACTATTTCATTCCTGTACATATTTTGAAACATTTGTTCACTTAATACCAGTTGTACTCATCGTTGCTATCATTAGCATTTGATTTTAAGAGCTTTTATTATTCACGAGGGAGATATCAGAGTTGCAAATATTTCAAAATATGGGAATAAGAAGCAGCATACTATCTGATGTAATTTCAAATCCTGCTGAGATGAAGTTTATATTCAGCATAATCGATCTCGCTCCCCGCTCCAATATTCAAATTTGCATCTGTGTTAGGAATATTTAGTAGACTACAGTGGTTTCAGAATACAACATTGATGTCTATTTCGTAAGAGTTATAATCTTAGAACATTTAGAAACAAGTTTAAATGTGCTAACGTCAGCTTTGTCTTATGCCACTCCAGTAATTTGGTAAATAATACTTAAGCAGTACGTTACATAACTCTCTAGCCAATGAGGTTATCAAATAAAAAGGGAATAGTGGCATGCTTATTTATCTGCACGGTACGAATAAGTGAAATTGTTAATCAGATTTACCAACACATGTAAAGTGGGAGGCACTGCAATCTGTTAATTAGACGAGTAAACAGCAAAACGTGGTCGTAAAGTACAGAATAATTAAAATGTATATCCCCCCCCCCTAAAGATGTCATTGTGTCACGTGGCTTAGTGGTTAGGGTGTCAGGATCATGATCGTAAGATTATGGTTTCGATTCCTGGACCGGGCGACGCGTTGTGTTCTTGATCAAAACACTTCATTTCACGTTACTCCAGTCCACTCAGCTAGCGAAATGAGTAACGCTGCGATGGACTGGCATCCCGTCCAGCTGGTGAACACATACGTTATTGAAACCGGGAAACCGGCCCATGAACTTGGCTAGGCTTTAAAATGGCGCATCTATAAGTTTTAAATTGTCATTAAACGTAGCGGCATCACTCATAAAGGCTATTACTGGCGAACAAGGTTTGTTTGTCAGGAGACGGCAGACGTTAAGCTTGAAATTTGACCCAAATAAAATATGATATAAGATTCATGCCAATGTTGTACTATCAAAACAAATAAAAAGTTCGCATTATATTGTTTGATATATTAAGGAGAAATACGATTAGTAAATTCCAAATTTGCTTCTTCATTCACTTGATTCATCTTGATTAAAATGCTCTGAAAAATGATTGATTAAATAATAGCACACTAGCTTTGATTGAGGTCCAGCTAATTACATTTCAAGGAAAAATAACATGAGGAAAACACAGAAAATAGAGACGATTTTGCGAAAGGTCAAAGAGAAAAGAGAAACAAAATGTAGTGGGAGAAAAAGTAAAAGAGAATACTTAATATAGATAGATGGCTGTAATCTAACCGGTAATTATAAATGATAAATAGTTACATATAAACAGAATAGGATAAGTCAAACAGAGAATGTGATAAACGCATTTGTGGCAGGCGCCATTAGCAGAAGCAAATACACGTCTATATTAGACCAAAAAAATGATTTCAAACAAAATTCAACGTTAACATAAAAGTATAAATTTATAGATTTATAAATTTTTCTTCCTTAAATATCGAAATTTATAAAGAACAACTATTTAGCTTAAATGAAGTTACGAAATGACAGCTAGAAAGAACTGGAACTGCAAAACAGAAACGATATTCCAAAGAGAAATCGAAAGATATTAAATCCGTTACGTTAGTTTTAACACATTACTATGTTATTGAGAATGAATTTAATTAATTAAAATCATATATGTTCAGTAGGTAGGTTACATCACTCGTATGCTTTTTTGAAATTGTGGGGAATATTAAAAATGTAACGAGAATTTGTAAGAATTCATAAAAGCATAGCTGTCAGGAAAGGTTAAATGCATTATAGGATTCTAACGAATTATAAAGAGTTACAAAGGCCATACATAAGGAGGAAGAAGCAAATATAAAGTCATCACCTAATCGTGGAAACAAAATAAATAACGCCATCCAATGAAATATTACAGAATATTAGTCATATAAACTTATACTTATCGGCATCACTGGTCAGAAGTAAGGTCAGACAAACGTAGCCTGTATATTAATTATATGCATTAATAATATTGAGGTGCGCTATGTTATATAGCTATAACCCATGGATCTTATTACGAGAAATAAAACTCAATGCTGTAGGGTCATAGTTATGTATATAGCCTCGCGAACCTTTCATAAATTCAGGACGATGCGGTAACAAGACAACGACATACGTAGGGGAAACAGCAAGAAGCATAGGAGAGCGGGTAAATGTACATTGGAGACAACTCAAGGAAGGTAAAACTAATCGATTCTGTAACAACACGCCGAACAGGAACAAGTGGGATCAATCAACAATATAGAAATTAAAATATTGTCCACACATAGAACAGATGCAACAATTAGACAAGTTACAGAAGCTACACACATGATAGAAAATAAACCTAGCCTGAATAGAAAACTAGAATGGAACACTAGCACACACCACAACATATGAGGTAGAGGGGTACCGAAAACATAATAAATACACAGATAAATAAACAAATAGAAATAAATAACTATATTTTTTTCGATTTATTATTATTATTACTAGTATTGTTGTTATACATACATACATACATACATACATACATATGTAATGATAATAATAAGTGGATGTAAACACATGAACGAAATAAGAATAAACAAAAACAACAACAACAAATACAAATTACATGAACGTTTATAAACATAAGATACAAATATTACAGGCATCCCCCCACACACTAAATAAACATAGACGCACGTAGAGATATAAGCATGCGCAAATGAAGACATACAATAGAAATACAAAATGGCGGACGGTTAGTAAGGAGAGACACAAATAAGAAAGAAGAAAACAAAGGACCACTGATGCGGTCACAGGAGTGTGACATAAGAACTCTGGCCGAAATAATATTAAGATTAATGTAAAAAATAAATAACACTGAAGCAAAGTAACACCAAATATATAGTGCGTGTGTTTTTACTGGCTAAACTGACAAAATGACCATTCTGAAATATAACAATATCTGTTTCAACACACGACTTCACATAAAAAATCTTGCGCAACAAATATAATATATATATATATATATATATATATATATATATATATATAATATATATATATATATATATATATATATATATTATATATATATATGTATATATATATATATATATAATATATATATATATATATATTATATATATATATATATATATACATATATATATATACAGAAAGAAGAGTGAGAGAAAGTTGTGGCGAAAGAGTACAGCAGGGATCTCCACCACTCCCTGCCGGAGCCTCGTGGAGCTTTAGGTGTTTTAGCTCAATAAACACTCGCAACGCTCGGTCTGGGAATCGAAAACGCATCCTCCAACCGCGAGTCCGCTGCACTAACCACTGGGCCTTGGTTTGGTTTTAGAAATTATACATACAGGCATTGATATAAATGGGAAATAAAGGACTGAACATTTTGACACGGTGAATAATCATGCATACATATAGAAATGTTTATATACTAAGAGACAAAACTCATACAGTGTACATAGAAAATTAGATTTTGGCAGACGGAGTTCACAGAAATATGCTTACCAGTATTAGAGGCATATACACATTGGTGGGATATACATCTCCTCACTCTGAATACAGAGGTCGGATCTAATCTACTCCACGTTTATATGCTTTAACTAATAGTAGCATAGTTTTGTGAACTACATCAGCTAACATGAAATATTACCGATCCACAAGAAATGGCTGTGGGACATGTAATGCTCTACCGTCTCCCTTCTAATTTTCTGTCTTCGTACTCAGTGTAAGTTTGCTCTGATAATAGACTTTTATTCTTTCTGTTTCCTTTCACTTGTTTCACTAACTTGATTGTGGCCATGTTGGAGCACAGGTACGAAGTGTTTTACTTCTTAAGCTTAGTACTTATTCTATCGGTCTGTTTTTCCGAGCCGCTAATGTTATGGTGAAGTAAACACATTAAAACCCTTTGTCAAGCGGTGAGTGGGGGAAGGCGAACACAGACACAAACACACACACACACACACACCACACACACACACCACACACCACACACACATATACACTCAAATGACGGGCTTCTTTCAGTTATCGTCTACTGAATAAGTTTACAAGGCTTTGGTCGCCCTAAGCCTATAATACAACATAATTGCACAAAGTGCCACGCGCTGTGACTGAACCCAGAAATATGTGGTTGCAAACTTTTTACCACACACCAACGCCTATATACGTATATAAATATCTGTACAAATATTCAGCGTCTGTACAAGTGCATGTATATCTTGTATATCTAACCACATCAAGTTTATTTCTTTATTTCCATCACTACTAGCGCAGATTGTGCTTATAGTCACGCATTACCTAGAGGACTTAGTTCTCCCTATAATTTCAAAATTGTAAGTCCAAATCATCTGAACGCTGCTAAGCAATACTGATCTCAACTGTTGACATTCTCTCTCCCCCCTTTCCAATTTCTCTCTCTTTGCACACACACGTATATATACACACATATATTTATCTATCTATATGCATCTATACGTGTATGTGTATTTATATATGTGTATATGCATGCATATATGTAGAACGATATATATATATATTTATGTGTCTGTGTTTGTGTGTGTATTTGCACACGTAGACATATATGCGTTTATACATGCTTACATATATATCCATGTATAAACACGTATATACATATATTTATATATATATGCATGTATATATACATATAAATATATACATTTATATAAATATGCATGTACACACGCACATACACACACACACACATTAGAAAAGAGTGAACAAGGAAAACATTTAGTCTCACTTTAGTACATTTAATTTATAATTCAAACATAGTGCAGCATATTTATAATAGATACGTGATTATGGTTTAATAAGTATTACTTCTTAATCCATTTTTTCCTGTAACTCCCAGCGCTATATTTGAATTATAAATGAAATTAATTAATATGGCACCATATGATTTGCTCTTTTATTCTCTATTTCTAATGCATATCTGTCCTCTCAAAGATGAACCACTTCTAGCCTTCTTTGAAAGAACTCCTGGCTTTCAGTTGCAGTTCACACAGGAATTCTTATTGTAATCCCAAAGTAGATCTTATGGAACATACTTCATTAAATATATTATTACACATACAAACACATATACACACAGGACCAACCGGACACCAGTTTGCACCGTGAACAAGGATCAATCTTCTCTCTTCACTTCTTTGCACCATATGGGCTCAAATCTCCTCCCCTTTTCATGTAACCTCCACCTCACGCATCTGTCCCCCTCACACACTTTCTCTCACTTATCTCTCCTCTCTTGCTCCGATACATACTTCTTCTTTTAACTACTACTCTCATTCTCTAATCTCTTCACTCCTACCCACATTCTCTATCCCCCTTCATTGTCACACCTTCCTCTTAAGCCCACCCCACCCCTACACATCCCCCGACTTCCCTATACTTCCCCATCTCAGCCCAATTGAACACTTTCACCCACTCCACCATAACCCACCGCTACCCTCACACTTAGCCTAACCCACACACCACCATTGCTTTCCCCACTCTCGACTCCGCCACTCGCAACATCATCAGACCATAACACACGCCACTAACTACACCTACCACCATACCACACAACACATCACATCACAACACACCATCACGCACATATCAGCACTGTCCACTTCCTACCTACACATACACACCAACACATACACACCTACATATACACACACGCACACGTCAAGATCACCAGCACTCTTCAACACGCACATAAAACCTCTCTTATACACACGCACAAGCACCGTCGTTTTGGGATGACCACTACTTTATTATCTCCCCTTCTCCCTAGCTCTCCAATGTATACGTATGTATATATATATATATAATATATATATATATATATTATATAATATATATATATATAATATATATATATATATATATAAAATCACCATATTTTAAAATTGTATAGATCATTCCGTAGTAAATTCTGGTGTCGCAATGTACGTACCATAATCATCTGAATCTATATCTAACTCTCTATCTATCCATATATCTATCTATCTATCTATCTATCTATCTATCTATATATCTATTTATCTATCTATCTATCTATCTATCTATCTATCTATCTATCTATCTATCTATCTATCTATCTATCTATGGACGGACGACGGACGCTAGTCAAATGGGCTCCACGTAAGTTGGTCATTTTGTACGTTGAAAAATAGTATTGTGAAATATTTTGTGTTTAAAAGTTGTGCAACAACATCCACTGTAAACCTTTGATAAATATCTCCACAAAATTTTGCCCCTTGTGGGCAAAATTTAAAAGAAAAAATCTCATAGCCTTCGTGGTTTCATTTAGCCATTTTATTTCCAAAATGGCACTGGTCACCACGAGGCTGAGGTGCAAGTCAACGTGACGGAGAGGCGAAAAAACAGGATGCTCTGTTACCTTACGCTGAACCTGACAACCGCCACCATCAACATCGACAACAGCAACAAATACAAAACAAAGGTCGCAAGGCCAAGCACCGTCAACACCATCAGTGAGTCCACCACCACCACCAACACCGACAACAACACCATGGCAGAATCTGCTACTAAAACTGCTATCCCTACTAAAGACGTCGCCACCAATAACAATACCAACATCACCATCACGCCACCAAAGACCGTGCCGTCAATGCTACTAATACTACTAACACCACCGCCGTCACCAAGAACGACAATAACAACAACAACAACAACAACAACAACGACGACGACGACGACAACAACAATTCCCTTCAACCACTGCTCACTCCACCAACAAGTGAAAAAATAACGACGACAAGCAAACGAAATGCCGAAATTTGCGCTAATGCAGGACTAAATTACGCAGGCAATTTTCCACCCCTTGCTAGTTGCATAATCAGCAACCACAAACTACAACCACACCCCTGCCATCAACATCAACAGTAACAACAATAACAAAACAACACAACAAACTTCGCCGAGGCGATAAAAGAAAAGGTAACAAAAGTTTCGTTTACTACACAACAGATTAAAGATTGCAGAAACCTTATTACAAATCAAAACGGAAAAATACTCTTACACATACCTCAGCACATACTGAATGAGGAGAAAAAAAAGACAATTGTATATAAAATCACAAATAAAAAAAAACAAAAAGTCCAGAAAAGGCAAGCACAGACAAAGTCGAAAAGTGCTTACGCCCCATCTGGGGATACAAGGATTGTGTGACTTGGGCGAACAAGTTCGCACACGTACAGGTGGTTTTTCAGAATGAAGAGTTGGCGAAGAAATTCTCAACGATAACCCTTCATTCTGATGAACTAACGTTGACACCGAGTTACCTCGGCCAGAAGGTGACGAAAGTCATTATCAGTGGTGTCCCCCAAGTGACTACAACACTGTGGATACATCCGCCGTAACATCCGAAATGGAGGACATAAACATCCTAGATATCGGTGTTTCGGAAAACAAGGACTGGCTGGGAAAGAGAATAGAGTTCCTCTTCCACATAAGTCAAGAGGACATAAATAAAATCCCCACCCACGTACATCTTGAGGATGGCCGCAAGTTATACGTAGTAGTCGAGGGCAGAAGGCCACGATGCTATACATGTGGCAGTGAGGCACACCTCAAAAAGGAGTGCAAATCTGCCGCAAAATTACAACAACAACAACAGCCACAGGAAAAATCACAAAAGCCAGGATTATTGCCCACACCACAATATGGACAGCTAGTCAAGAAGCTGTATGCGGAAATGCAGGAAAAACAACAAAGAACAAACCAACCCAACCAAACAACACCAACACCAGCGCCAAGAACAGAATCATCACCACCAACAAAAAATAAACCAATTCCAACACCAAGAATAACAACGAAGAAGACAAGCACCAAGGATGTAGGAGAGACAATAACCACAACAAACCCCCAGCAACACCCTCCCCGCGCACCACAACAATATCTACAACCGCACAAACACACCCAGACGCTTTACCCTTGCCCCCTGCTGATTCGTCAGACTTTTCATCTAACGATGAAAGTTCGACAGAATGGCAAATAGCCACAGGGGGTAAAAGAAAAAGATCAAGAAAAACCAAACAAGAAATCGCAACCAAAGCAGGGAGATACCTGAACCCTGAAAACTCCATACACAACAAAACAAGCACCAACACCACAAAAACAATGCTATCAGCGATAGACACAAAAGACTCCAAACTAATGGAGTACATCACAGGATACACAAACATTTGTGAAGATGACTTTAAAAATAGCAATCATCCACGCACTACACCACCCAAACACATCAAAATACTACACATCACACAACACAACACCACAAACTCAAAGCCCTCTTCCCAAATGCTGTAGGGGGTTTCCAGAAATATCTGTCCCAAAAACTATATAGAAACCTCCTCGAAGACACATCAAAGAACGAGGAAGCCAAAACTTTCGACACAAGTAAGTAACTCTCTGTACTTTCATTTGTGTGTTTTAAAGCACACACCCCAATAGAATCATGGTCAAGATTGGTGTGTGAATGCGCGTGGCTTGGGGTCTCCTTGGAAACAAGGATACCTCCTAAATGACATCAAGTCACATGATTTGGGAATCATAGCCATAAGTGAGACCAGACTCCACGAGCCACGGGCCCTAAAGTCCATGTTTGGCGGACAGTTTAACATTTATTTCGCTCCCTGTCTGCCGAGGATGGGCGGTAGTGGCACCGCGGTACTTTTTCACAAGAGCCTGGATCTCGAAGTCAAGACGATATTCGTAGACCCGGAGGGTAGACTGATCGTTCTGGATGTTGACGGCAGCAATGGGTGCGCTTTTCGACTCGTATCAGTCTACGCACCGCCCTTAACAGGTCGGGCGGATTTCTTTCGACGTCTAGAAGTATTCTTGGGAACGTCTCGTCCTTTACTCTTAGTGGGGGATTGGAATGCTACCTTGGACACGCATGTAGACTACGTGGGTAGAGACAGAAACAGAAGGGGATGCAAATGCCTCAGAGACCTGCTCAGACGATTCCAACTGTCTGACAGGTACCGACTCGACCACCCAAATGCACCAACGTGGACATGGAGCAACCGCAGTGGGTCGTCGAGATCGTATCTAGATAGGATACTGTGTAGGACAGTAGACAAGGATAACTTAGGATGTCCACAATTCCACACAGTCAGCTACACGGATCACAAATTGGTGACGTGTACGCTAGACTTAGATAAGGCACATAGACAGGGTCCTGGGTACTGGAAACTGAACGCATCATTCCCGTCCAGACAAGTTTTCAGAGACCGGATTAGCACACTAGTAAAGAGGGCTTTGACGGGAGCCATCATCAACAACAAATGGTGGTTTGCCCTCAAGAGAGCAGTAAAAGCAGAAGCGATTAGGTACAGCAAAGCACTAGCCATAGATAGAAATAGAGTAGAGGGTGAGCTAGTTAAGAAGCTAGAAGAGGCAATTAGAAGCGGCATCGCATCCGACGTTTTGGCGGCGAGGTTGGCCCTCGACCAACACTTCAACGCCAAACACGAAGGATGTGCTGTCAGAGCTAGGATGCGTGCTCTAAGGAACGAAGGTGTTGGAGCCGCGAGAGAGGCCCGGGTGGCAGAGGCGCAACAGGGCAACAAAGCCACCATTCGGTCACTGGTAGATGAACAGGGGCGCGAATTGCTCGAGCCAAGTAAATGTGTGAGGCCTTTCAGCAGCATTTTGCCCGACTGTTCGGGACGAGTGGAGGGCAAGAACGTAGGGTAGACTTCAGTGCCTACCTACATAGCCTGCCACGACTCTCGACAAGAAAGGCAGGGTGCTGCGAAGGTGCCATCACGGCGGCGGAAGTGCGGGAAGCGATGGCAGAATGCTCGAGGGACAAATCACCGGGTTTGGATGGTCTACCCTACGAATTTTACTATTGTATGCCAGACTTGTTTGGAGACGTCTTGGCAGCGGTATACTGCAACTGGCAGCAAAACGGGAGCATACCCGGTTTGTGAGTCGAGGAGCTGTAACTCTGCTGAAGAAAGATCCAAACAAGGGAAACATTATAGATAACTTTAGGCCAATCACTCTGCTCAATGCAGACCTGAAAATTTTGACAAAGGTGTTAGCCAAGAGGTTGGCGCTTGTCATGGAGAAACTGGTCGACAACGCACAAACGTGCGCCGTGCGGGCCGGAGCATCCATGACAACCTCCATCTGATGCGCTACATCATAGACAGGGTAGTTAACGAACCTGGCATGGGTGGGGCCCTGATCAACTTGGATCAATCGAAAGCCTTTGATAGGGTAGACCATCGATACTTGGAGGCAGTCCTGAGAGCGGCTGGTTTCGGTCCCGTCTTCCGCGGCTGGATAGCTGCCTTGTACAGAGGCATCCGTTCGGTAATTCGCGTAAATGGACATCTATCGAGACCCTTCGACATTGCACGTTCGGTCCGTCAGGGATGCCCCCTCTCGGCGCTTCTATACGTATTGACTCTTGAGCCACTACTGCGGAAGCTGGCGACTCTGAGGGGCATCCCGCGAGAATTAGGATGCGGGACGAGCGTGTCTGCATACGCGGACGACGTCACCGTCATAGTGTCAAGCCACGAGCACATCGAGCGGGTCGGCGAGACACTGAAAGACTACGAAGCGGTGACAGGAGCAAAAATCAACCGGGAAAAGTCAGTGGGCTTGCGGCTCGGCACCTGGAGAAGCAAACCCATGCCGTCCACCAGTACCTCCGTCGTGGGACGCTGGACAGACGGCCCGGTTGAGTTGCTCGGGGTCTGGTTCGGTCCGGACCTCCAAATGGAGAAGAACTGGAACGAGATAACGAGTAGGGTGGTCACTCTCGCCCAGCAATGGGCCGAGAGGAAACTGTCCCTAAAAGGTCGGGCGGAGGTGGTGAACGCGTACATCGCGTCCATCATCTACTACCGCCTGACCGTCGTACCTTGTCCCGACCCTACCATCACCAAACTAGAACGCATCCTCTTCCGCTTCTTGTGGAAAGGATGCGTCCCGATGGTCAGGCGATCCATTTGCTGTCAACACCCGTTAAAAGGAGGGCTGGGCATGCCGTGGTTGATGATGCGCAGACACGCGCTGAGACTGCGACATCTCCGGCTATGTAGACGACGGTGAACAGGTGTGGTCGCCGTTTGTGAGGCACGCATTCCCGCAACTCGTCTCCATGACCGAACTACAGTCGTGGATCAAAAAGAGGCCGAAGAAGGGCGAATGGCACCGCGAGTGTCGCGTTGCTCTCAAGCAACTCTGCCGTCCCGGGTCGACCTTGAGTGACTTCAACACAACCAAAGCATTCTATAGGGGATTAGTGGAGGGGAGGTACGACGACGAGCTCGGGGCAAACCTGGGCGTCGACGAGGAATACCTGACCCGCCTGTTTCAAACGACTTTCGGCCCGGGACCTATGGACAACTTCCAGAGATCCCTGGCCTGGCGGTGCTACCGAGAAGCGCTACCCGTTCGGGATAAGCTCTATAGGCATGGCTCGAGAAACACGGGGCCGACCTGCCCGAGATGCGGGCAGAGCGACGAAACCGCTCTGCACGCAATCGTGCAGTGTCCAGCAATTTCCACCTGTGGGCTTATGTCGAACGACTGCTGTCACGTGTGGGACGTGTCGGTTTATCAGCCGAGTCTATCGTTAATATCGTCACGCCTCCTTCCTTCAAACGGGAAGGAAGAGCTATTTTTATCATACTTGTGGCTATGGCGAAAGAATGTATCTGGTGGACGCGTCTGAAAGGATTAGAGACAAACACTTTCCTCTCTGGTCAATCTCTCATCAACTTCTTCAAGTATCACTTGAAGAAAAAGTGAGAGTAGAGAGGCAAGTTTTGTCTAGTGAATGTTTTAAAAAAGATGGGTGAATGTAGCAAGGATGGCACGTATGAATGACGAAGCCACCTTGACTATGATTCTATGAACCGTAAAAATTAATACAGAGAGTTGCTTATTTGCAAAAAAAAAAAAAAAAAAAAAAAATATAACATGTGACTTCATTGACCGAGGTTACCGTGGTCTTTTCCGTAGGCTTTTCTTTCCACGGGTAAACCTCACCTGTCCCCCCTTTACACTTCATATTGACATTTCTGTGATAACGATCCCTATTGATCAATTTTTTTCCTCTCCCCCTTTTTTTTAACCCCCCCCTTTTTTTTTGTCCTCTTTCTCTCCTTTTACGATCCCTTTTGATCGACCCCCCTTTTTATTTTATTTTTATTTTATTTTATTTTTTTCTTATTTTTATTTTTTTTATTTTTTATTTTATTTTTTTAAACCTTCAAAAGAAAAGCTCTACCTTGTAATTTGTTCTATCTGTGTGCAGCCCTGTGTGGCTAATAAAGAAACATATCTATCTATCTATCTATCTATCTATCTATAATCATCTATCTATCTATCTATCTATCTAATCTATATATCTATCTATCTATCTATCTACTAATATATATCTATATATATATCTATATATCTATCATTATGTATCTTCTATCTATCAATCTATCTAATCTATCTTTTTATTTCTCTATCTATCTCTATCTCTCTTCTCTCTCTCTCTATATATATATATATATATATATAATCTATATATATATTGTTTCGATGTTACTATCTATTATTCGATTTGGTTGTTTAGTTTGTTAGAATAATTCTGCTTTAATTCTTATATCACATTTTACTCTAAGCTCAAATCGTGTTGATATACTCGATAAATAACGCTTTAAAAATGCATTTACGTATTTTTGCGATGAATTAATAAGAAATAGAGAGATAGCTAAATAGAAATGATGAGAGATATGAATAAGAAGCCAATAGCCAACGTAATATACTATATCAAATACATTGAAAAGCATGTATATTCGTGAAACATCACATAATAAAATATTCCAATACATAAATAATCCTCATTGCTTCATGAACTATGACATTATGTACACAGAATGAAAAACGGATGTATAGAACTAGAAAAATATCGAATATCATATT
>NC_042999.1:29021084-29023584 GCF_006345805.1 Octopus sinensis | reverse complement strand
ATTTAAATAATTTAAACTTATAAATCTTATATATATATATATATATTATATATATATATATGTGTATGTATATCTTTATATTTACATATTATTTTATTAATTAATTAATTAATTAATTATTAATTATTATTTTTTTTTTATTTCTAATGCCAAAATATGCCGAAAATAGACATAACGGTAATAACCATGTAATTTGTCACTACAAGCACGCGTTTCGAAGAAAGCCGACAGAAATTTCTGAAACATCTCGTTATTACCATATCATACCCGATTTCAGAGTAAGTTCATAAGAACCTTCCCTTCATCAGTGATAAATGCGGCAAAGAAATAAGTGAAATACTTACTTATACCCATGGAAGAGGCGAACACTAAGTCATGAGCACAATTAAGTAACCCAAATATATCCAAAATAGAAATACTCTAAGTAGCGTAAATATAAGTGTCTCGAGATGGGCTTCGGTAAATCATATTTATCAAAACAGGAAAATAAAAGAAAATGGACTGATATTTCTCAGAATGCTTGGCATGGAGTGCCTATAAATATTACATTGCACACAGAAGCTTACTTCCATGCAATTGATCCCTAAGTTATAGCTGAAGCATAAAGGGCAGAAAGGAAATGTAGACTGAACAAATTTAGACAGAAGACATCAGCCCTAATATTGCCAACTGAGATAATATCTGTGTTCCAGACGTTTCCAACCCATGAGGCATGATGCTGAGGCAAGGACCATCTCTAACAGGAAAGGACGATAGGAAACTACATTAGACGATTTGAACTATATTGAAACCGATTGAGTATCAAGTATATTGTCAAAACTTAAATATGAAAACAGTGGCTAAGTTGAAACACATGTAACCAGATGGTATTTTGAAGAAAATAGATGTAATTTTTTACAGAAATGAAGCTGCAATCTGGACTCAAATGTGGTAAGGAAAATACAGGAGAAAACTGATATTCGTTAATAATTCAGACGAAGATAACGCAATCAGTACCCCTAGATACAGTTTCAGCTTCAAACCTATTACCGTTTATTGAAGAAACAAGATGCATATCGACTATGTCTAAATTTTAGTTCTGGGGCGGAAAACGCAGCTTCATGTTTTATGTACTATGACTAACAAATGTGCAAGACATTCCTACCATTTAGAGGATGTTTTCAGTCATAACACTACTGTTTAACCCTTGGCTTAAATGGATACCATGCAGGTCTGTGTCATACACATGGTTTATCATCCACTCTGTTCTTCTGATTTAATCCCATCGGAATATCAATATGAAAAGACACTTGGGTGAAATTCAGTATCGCAGATATGATGACGACACACCAATTGCTGATAACGTTTTTCACCAACAGCATGAATGTTTCTTCTCCGAAGTGATCCAAGCACTGCTGCACCGACGGAAGACGTGTTTAGAACACAAGGGATGGCGGCAGTATGCTGAAAAATAAACCTGTGCATCTTGGTCAGAGAGAATCTTCAGGAGAGAAACTAAATCGTCCAGGACACGAGAGTGTGTCATTAATGATGTTATGCCTAAGTGAATTTCGTGGTAACACCGTCGGATTTCCATCTTCGAGCTGTATTTAGTATAGTGAAAATCCTAGGGATTTGAAAGATATGTATTATGATACATGTTGATTTTTTCAAATATAATCACCCCTCGGTATATCATTTAAAAGCTATTAAGTTGATGAATTTACTTGTCATATTTTGCGTTCTTAACATCGCTTTTCGTAAAAGAAACTGAATTTCTTGTAGATGTAAGTAATATTATGTTATTTGTATTCTGCATAACCTCATTAAAACTGTATATCTCAGCTGATAGTGAGTATTCCATCTCCGTTATTAGACTCCGTAGGACTATGAGTTATTTCTTCTAAAAGTTCTTATACTTTTTCAGTAAAACCACCTGCCTTGTGATCACCAGAAATTATTGCAAGCATGTTAGTCGTAGGTTGAAAGATACAACATTGCGCAAGAAATAGATTTGTTTTCTTAGTTATTACTTACAGAGTATAGTGAAAATGTTACAAGACGCAAGTAACTTAAAGTATCTTGAAAACCAAATCCCAAAACGATATATATAATAGTGTGCATTTAAACACAAGTGAAACTACCTCTAACAGGTAATTTCACACGCTAGAAGAAGCGACCAAAACCACACTTAAAATAAATTTCCGAAGGGAATGAAAAATATATAATCTTTTATCTAGGTGAAATTTTTATCAAATAAAATAATTTTCCAGTCGAAATTCTCAACAGTAACTGCACCATAACATTAACATATATAATTTAGAGAGAAATAACTCGTGTCTTATCATTATATGTTATAATTCACCACGCAAACACAGTTTCAGTCGGCAGTAAATGAAAAATGCCAAACTGATAATCGGAGAGCTCCAAAGATGCTTTAACTAGGCCCAAAATGACGAAATTGCAGTTCTGCTCTGCCGTCACTATGAAGCCACACCGTCGACACCATGGCTACCTCCTT
>NC_042999.1:29013584-29016084 GCF_006345805.1 Octopus sinensis | reverse complement strand
AATCTCTCAATCAGTCTTAAGTATCTGTCACAATTCTAGAGAATTTGATTGAGTGCGTTTGTTTACTTCGTTTTACTGGCGATTCTATAGACATTTGTGATAATTGTTTTGTTGAGGCAAAGGAAAATACCACTGATAAAAATCAATTATTATTCCTTCCGTATTGAGATATATTGCCACATATACAAACATTTGCAACTTTACTGTAAAATACACTGTAAATAATATAAATGCACTAAATATCACCACGAATGTTACTAACAGCAATAAATTGTTAGTCTGGTTGAAATCATAGCTTTTCTCCTTATGGAATTATCTTGTATATTTTCTGAAAGTTTCCTGTATCGTGCAATTTTTCCCTATCAATTATTTTACATTGCGCAAATCTAACTAATTTGTGAACGTCTCATGTTTATAACTGACGGCCGTTTTCACAATTGGTACTCCAAAATAAATCCCACATCTAAATATATTACCGAGGTTCGAAAACCAGCCTGGGCTCTTTTCTGTATCTCCTATTTACAGATCAAGTTTGTTTTCTGATGTATCTTGAGGACGTTAATACGGTAGAAGA
Organism: Octopus sinensis; assembly: GCF_006345805.1. NCBI lineage: Eukaryota > Metazoa > Mollusca > Cephalopoda > Octopoda > Octopodidae > Octopus > Octopus sinensis. Next base: position 29,015,510 of record NC_042999.1, on the reverse strand, counting down.
ACGATACAAATTCCTTCGGAATTTCCCTTTCCGTTTCTCGATGGCAAAAAAATAACACACAACATCCAAGAGACACATGTGATTATGTGCAGCTTCAGTTTAGAGTGTTTAACACTTTAGAATATAAAAGTATTTCTTACGTATTACTTCTCAGTATACATGTAAGCACAACAGCAAGACGAAGTTATCATTGTTGCATTTTCATCTTTATCAACTCGTAAAAGTGAAGCCAGTTGTTTTTCTCTTTTAAAAGTAGCGTTTACTAAATGATAACATAGATTATGCTTCTAGGAGTGATAGCTGTTTGTATAAGTGTAAAATCTGCTCTGGTATTCAAAATCAACAGCGTATTTATAATACTTATATGTTATATCCGTTGTCAGTCTTTACGAGGTCCAGTCTAAATATTTTCATCAAGAGTCTTCTAACAGTTTTATATAGCTGAATGCCATTTACTTGCTTCTAACATGCCTACATACCTTACATGTTGGATGAGGAAAACCGCATTATATGAATCCCGTCTTCAGAATGGACATAGTAAATATTTATGCCTGGGAGTGATAATTTATGAAAGAAATATAAGCGATTGGGTTGACTTGGCTTGATTACTTTTCATCAAACTGCTTTAAATTCTGAGTGGACCTGATGCAATATAACAACAGAAATGTCTTATGCAGCATATTTCCTTCCATTATTAAAATGTTCCCACACAAAAAAATCTCCAAGATGCCGACATAAGTATAAATAATGTATATATATATATATATATATATATATATATGAAAAAACAAGTAAAAAATAGAAAATGCTAAAATAATTTTATAGTGAACATTTCAGTACCGGTTTCGGTCATTTTGAGACCTTTTCAACTGTAACGATTAAATAATTAAATTTAGAAAAATTAGAAGAAAAGTTTTTTTAAAAGAATATTTCTATAGTAGTGTTCAGATTTAAGTGGCATTCTGCCTTTCTCTGACTCCCTTGTTTGCACTTGTGTGTTCGAGGTAGTTGTGAGCTCTTGGTAGGGTAGTAGAGAGAAGGCTGGTGAGGAGGAAGGGGGGTGGGAGAATCTGGGAGTGCCCTGATGGTCGTATTTTGAATGGTCAGTGGCGGCTGGCAGTCTCAGTTCAATTCAGGAGAATATTTATATTGACAGGCTTCTTTATAGAATTAGCGTAGGTGTTATACTAAAAAACATTAGTGACAAACTTAAGGGGTAGGGGGTGGAGAAGAAGAAGAAGAAGAAGAAGAAGAAGAAGAAGGAGAAGGAGAAGGAGAAGATGACGATGATGGTGATGGTGGTGATGATTATGACGACGATGATGATGATAACGATGATGATGAAGAAGAAGAAGAAGAAGAAGGAGGAGAAGGAGAAGATGGTGGTGATGATGGTGGCGATGATGATGATGCCGATGATGATGATAACGATGATGATGAAGAAGAAGAGGAAGAAGAAGAAGAAGAAAAAACAGAGAAGGGAGAATATGAATGTAAATATAGCTATGAAGGGGCTGATTAGTATGGATTCTATTGAGTGTAGTATTTGTGTGTGTAATATATTTTTTTCTTTTATTCTAAAGTTGAGGTATATTAATTGTTTGTCGTAGACCCGTTAAGAAGTGGCTTGTATTTTGTAATAAAGAGATTTTCTTTACTTATTCGTTGTCTCGAGGTTGTATCGTCCCTAAATTGGTAGAGGGGGAAAATTCTGAATTGGTGTTTGTTTTTTTTTGTTGGCGCAAGTATCTATGTGTTGGCTAAAAGCTATTTTTCTGTTTTGGGGAATTTTTATCTGGGATCTGTGCAGGGCCATTCGTTTACGCAAACCATTTTTGTTTGGCCTATGTACTGCTCTTGAACCCGGAGCAGGTTAGTGAGTATATTAGGTTCTCCGAAGCACATGTGAAGTTGCTTTTCACTGTA
>NC_042999.1:28936084-29008584 GCF_006345805.1 Octopus sinensis | reverse complement strand
TACGGAGCCAGACAGGTGCGTTAATTTAATGGAAGCGCTTCATTAAATGATATTTGTATCCACTTCATGACCGTTGAAATTGCTATTGTCGACTTTATTCTTCAATCACTGTAGGATGTTGACAGGTAGATGTTCCGGATGATGACATCTATGGAAGAAGTATTATGTATACTGATTAGTGCTAGGGCACAATACGAATGATGACGGGAGTTAAAAGTGACATTTAATTGGAATTTTTTTTTTAGTGAAAGAAATATTTCATACACTTCTATATTTAAAATATGAGGAATTGTGTACATTATTTATATTATTTACTATTGACGGATATTCGTATTCATCTTGTTTGTTGTTGACACAACGTTTCGGCTGATATACCCTCCAGCCTTTATCAGGTGTCTTAGGGAAATTTCGAACCTGGTTTCTCCTTCCTAAGGTATTTTTCGATGTTGTTGTTGTTGTTATTATTATTATTCCGAATTCGATTAAAAATAATATTAATAATAATAGTAACAACAACAGCAACAACAACAACAACAACAAAAACAACAACAATAACAATAATAACAAAAACAACAACAACAACAACAACAATAAGAAGAAGAAGAAGAAGAAGAAGAAGAAGAAGAAGAAGAACAACAACAACAACAACAACATCGAAAACTGCCTTAGGAATGAGAACTCATGTTCAAAATTTCCCAAAGACACCTGATGAACGCTGGAGTGTATATCAGCCGAAACGTTGTATCAACAACAAACAAGATGAGGACAAATATCTATCAATTGTAAATAATGTAAATAATTTAAAGAAATGTTTGTTACTATCGTGAGTCATCTATAAAATTCTTCTTCATATTATCATTGATAATCAGTCACACACAAGGATGCTGAAACGATTAATCTAGTAACGCTTTAAAGAATTGATATGTAGTGTCAAAATTGATCGTTCAAAATTATGAATAATTTGTCACAAAATACAATCATGTAACAAGAAGCTATGAATATGTATTTTTACTGATAGCTTTGTTAATTTAGTATTCACATGATTTGATATATACTAATAATTTTTTTCATGAAGCATAAATGAATACCCAAATAATAAAGGCACAATAAAATATGAAATAACACGATAGAAACTGCATATTCATCCTTATATTCAATGACATACTTTAAAATAGATAATAATTCGGACATGTTATTTATCTTGAATCAAATTAACCAACCGTGATAAACTATGTATCATATTTATACACTCGATGCCAAAAGTATGACGAGTTTTGCAGATATTTCTATGTAATTCCCAATGATTATTCGATCCATTTGAAATTGCCGTGTTCAATAATCTTTGGTATTTATGATTTTCATCACAATATATTATAAGAGCATGTCTATGCTCATAAAATGTAAGAAATGAAACGTTAAAAATCTCATTCAGAATCAATTTTTTTTCCATAAAACACTAAAATATTCTTTTTTTTAAAACTAATATTCTATTTATGTTCTGCTTCATAGATCATGGTTTACTGCAATATTCGTAGTGTAACACAATAAGATACATGTTACAATTTCGAAAGTGCTTTACATTATTGTTTACTATATAATTTATTGTAGAGTATGAATATAAAATGCTATTTGCCCTCAGTAGGTTTTGGCATACTCCGATATGCATAGATATATGTGTGTGTTTTTGCATGTGTGTGTATGTGTTTATGTGTGTGTGAGAGAGAGAAATGCGTGTTTGTGCGTGTGTAGATATTTATATCTATATTTATATAAAGAGAGGGACATATATATATATATATAATATATATATATATATATGCATATATTCACATACATACATACATATAAACACACATATACTCACACACACACAACCGAACTCACATATATGTACCAAAATGGTACATATTTTCTATATAATTCTTATAATGTGATGTAGTTTGCAGTGTAGAACATGTCAATCTGCTCTCATAACTAAAATTTTTTTTTATATTAAAATTCCTTCAAGATCGATATTTAGTATAAGCTTTTTAGTTTACGAGCTACAATGACATTTTCTATTAGCTATTGCTATCTACTATGTTCCTCATTTTCGCATTTGAATTTAAGGGAGTATGGAGTTGTTCTTGACTAAATTCACTGTTTGACAAATTGATATCCTCAAAAACGTCAAACAAATGGTCTGGAGATTGTAGTAATCATAGCGCATGAGGAATACAATACATTAATACTTTTTCCAAGCAAACTGTTGTACTGAACAATTTGGCGATATATCCTCCCTATTAAAATTTTAATCTTTCACTAATTTTTCGTATAATTTGCTTATCGTGTGATTGTGTACGAGTCTCTTCTGACACTCCAGCATTTCTTCATAAGATTTTCTTTTCCTTTCTTTTTGTCCTTCACGGTTGTTTTGCTCATGCATGGTAGAATAATAGGGATCTCCACTGATGTGTTCAAACATTACTGAGAACGGAAAATAATAACTCGTTTTTGTGGAGCAAAGAACTTACTAAAAGTTTCATCGTCATTGTAAAAACTGACGAAGTTAAAGTTCCGTTTCCAGCAACTTAGGGAATAGTAGATCTATTCTTCATTTTGCAACCTTAATATTCTTTTCTTTTGACTATGATTAATAAATTTCACCATCCTACTTTTCTGCATTTCTATCTATATTTGACTGTTTTATTTTTATTTTAAATTAAAATTTGTTTGTTCCCTATGTTTTGTATTTCATTTTGCTCTGTTCTCTGATATTCTCGTATGCCTCTTACGTCTTATGTTCTCATTGAATACGTAGTGTTCCTCTAAATTATGGCTATTAGCCTCTTGAACTTGCAAGGCTGCTGTTCTTTCTATAATCTCACATGCTCTACAACATCCCATATGTAATACTCATGCCTCATAATGCCAGTCCGCTTGTCTGGTAGCTCTATATTTTACTTATACCAACAACTCTATTTGATGCATTAGTGTTTACTTATTATTTTACGTCTTTGTATTGCTCTTACATCTAATAATCGTTATTCTTTGTCTTTTTGAATCACATATTGCAGACATTAAAGAAAGTATATTTCTAATCTTGAGCGTACACCAAACGCTTACCATATAACAAATGAACTATTTCGTTTATCATTTAATTTTAATGTTTCATATTTTCAGGATATGACCATAATATCGACTGTGGCTCATAATCTATATTGTATAAAAAGAATTTGGTACGACATCGGTATACAGACTTTAATGTTTTAATGTCAGTGCGTCTTTTGTGCAACAGCAATTTTCTATTAGACGAGCGGTTATCAAAGTAACAACGACCACTAAACTAATAAAAAAAGCACATGAGTCCATTTTTGTCTTGGATTTTTATTAATCTGAAGACAAAATAGGGTTTCCATTCATATAATTCTTATTTCTATAGCACGGAGGTCGATTAGTGTAAAACGTTAAAACTGACTAAATTCAGTTAGCTATGGTAATTTGTCTGCTATATCTATCAACATTGAGAGACATATGTGAAATACAGGGATAACTTTTACACACAAACACCCAATTATAAGCGCATACAGAGGCATACACCTATGTATATTTATGCACTATTGCGTTACTGATGGAATCAAAAAAATGTACTCCATCCGCTCAGAGATAAATGCACTGTAAAATGCAAAACACGCCATACAAGCTTTGTCATTTCTGGAACATGAAACTAATTATAGCTCCAAATCCTGTGAATATGTGTGTCTGTAAGTATGTAGATACATGTATATATATATATATGTGTGTGTGTGTGTGTGTGTGTGTGTGTATGCATGTGTGTGCATGTGTGTCTGTGTCTGTGTTTGAGTGTGTGTACGAACATACGTATTTAAACTCATATTCCTACACACGAAAGAACAAAATATCTTTAAAAACCGAGTAGAGAGGAAATGATGGATATATATTCTCTCTACGTTTATATGGAAACGCATTGATATGCTAGTGATCATGCTACTATAGAACATGTACTAAAACAAAATAAATTAAAACAAAGAAAGATGTAACTGAAAATACTTTGAAGTCAGAGGTTTTACTGCATAAATATCCTTCCGTTTTGTATCATTTTAAATATAGGGTATATTTCCCCTCTTTTATTTACCGATTCATTTATGTCACCTCACCACTCCTTCGCATTTTCACTACCTGCCAATTATATTCATCTTACAGTATCCTGCTCCATCTACCTTTCAACGTTTCCTTACTTCTTCTCTGTTTCGACCTCACCAGAATATTTTCATTCCACTTGTTAGCATGTTATTACTTTTGAAAAATAATATCAGGATGACATAGCAGAATCATTAGAGCTGTGGAGGCCTTTGGCCTGGTGGTTAGAGCAGCGGACTCAGGGACGAGAGATCGAGGGTTCGAATCTCAGACCGGGCGATGTGTATGTTTATGAGCGAACCACCTAAGCTCCACGCAGCTCCGACAGAAGGTAATGGCGACCTTTTGCTGACTCATTCGCCACAAGTTTCTCTGACTCTTTCCTCCTGCATCTAGCAGCTCACCTGCGACGGACCGGCGTCCCGTCCAGGTGGGGAACCTATACGCCAAGGAAACCGGGAAACTGGCCCTTATAAGCCAGGCATGGCTCGAGAAGGATCAAACAAGCAAACAAAATCATTAGAGCTGCAGACAAAATGCCTAGCATCATTTCATTTGTCTTGATGTTCTGAGTTCAAAAAGCGTACTTTGGTTTTCATCATTTTCGTGTCGATAAAAATAAGTATCTGGTTAGAGCTGGGGTCGAAGTAATCGCCTTCCACCCCCTTGAAAATTACTGCCCCCTGTACAAAATTAAGAAAGTATATTTTTTTATGAAAAATATATGCAGTATATAGACATTCATATGCATACACACATTCACATATGTAAGTATATATAAATATGTATGTATGCGTGTGGGGGTGTGGGGGTGTGTGTCTATGTGTGTGTCTGTGTGTGTGTGTGTCTGTGTGTGTGTCTGTGTGTGTCTGTGTGTGTGTGTGTAAAAATTATTTGCTAATCAATACAGAATAAATCTTTGTTTAAGCCAGTGCAGCCTAACACTCGTTCGAAAATATATATAATTTTCTAAGTGACACACAACCACTTGTCTATTAAATAGAATCATTATTGTTCCTAAATCTCTCAACGAAAGATATACAGTAGTAGTACTTTAAAGTAAACAATATTTGCCAATATAATGTGGCAATTCCGATTGGGACGAATGCTGCAGTTGTTTAGCCCCAGGAGTCATAGTCTCCAGTTGGCAATACCACACACATTCTGTGTCCTTACATTTTCGAACAGTGGAGTCTGGCACCCCCACCCAGAACAAAGCAGTATCTGTGGATCGTGCAGTTTCAGGGCTGTCTCCCTTCATGGGCACATAATATCTCTTTGGCTGATAGAGCGCTGCTACATAAGTTTGGTAAATAATCTTTACCTTAAAATACTTCTACTGTATATCTTTCATTGAGAGATTTGGGAATAATAATGTTTCCATTTATTAGATCAATGATGATGTGTTATTTATATATATATATATATATATATATATATATATATATATATATATATACATATATAATTTGTAACGTCAATACTCAGCATCCCAAAACTCCAGAGCATCCACTTGATAACATGGATTTACGCAAGTCAAACTGGTGTGCGGCCACTCAAAACGTATTGCAAGTAGACTGGTCCTTCACCCTTTCTACCTACAATAGTACAACAAACGCATGGCGAGAATTTGAGGACGCAGTCACCCACGTATGTTCAAAACAGACACCCTCAAGACTCATAAATAACAGTAGACCGAGGATTCCAAACCAGAGAAAAGCGCTCACCAGGAGAATAAGAAGAATAAACTGAAAAATCAATACATTAAAATACCATCACCCCAATCGAGAAAATTAACAACCTTGGAATTAAAGAAGCAACAACTCCAGGAATGTATGAGGACTCTCATAAAAGACCAAAGAGCTGCAAAGGACACCCGGGCTATTAAAAGCATCTTATACTCCTTTGTAAACACACATAGGCCCAGAGTGTCCTCTATCAGCCTACTGGTTGACAGAAACGGCATCCTGCACTGTGATGCGAAATAAATGGTTGAGATACTGCAAAGTTAGTATTGGTCTGTCTTCAGTGACCCTGATTCAGCTAACTCAAGCAGTTTTGCTTCTTTGAATCCTCGAGATGTCCTTCCCGACATAACATTCGATGCCACTGATGTCCTACCAGCAATAAAAATAAATCAAACCTGATTCATCAGTGGGTCCGGACAGGTTCCCTGCTAGAGTGCTGAAGGAATTACGGCAAAAATTTTTATATACACACGCTGACATAGAGCCAACGTTGAACCATTTATTCGCAACATTACTGAATCCAGAACTTAACTATGGTCTGTCCATAGCACTTATTCATCATTACCTGATTACCTGACACCTTTGGGTCTCAATGTCACCATTATCACTTATATATATATATATATATATATAATATATATATATATATATATATATATTATATATATATATATATATAATATATATATATATATATATATATATGTATATATACATATACATACATACATATACACACACACACACATATATATATATAATATATATATATATATTATATATATATATATATGTATATATACATATACATACATACATATACACACACAAACAGAGACACAGACATACATATATATCTATATAAATATATATGTATACATAAATAAATAAATATGTTTTGCATGTCTGCCTTTGTCACCCGCCCCCTCAAGCTTGACAAGATTAGGTGCTGTGTTTCCGTCCCCGTAACTTAGCTGTTCGGCAGAAGAACCCGATAGAATAATTACTAGGCTTACAAAATGTTGCCCCAGCATGGTCGCAGTCAAGAAACAAGTAAAATATTTAAAAAAATATGTTTGGGTGTATATGTGTCTGTGTGTGTCTGTGTCTCTCCTTACTAACGATCAGCCATTTTGTATTTTTATTCTTATTGGATGTGTCTAATATATACAGGCAACTTTTTTACTGTCAAATTATCTCCAAGCGATAACCTGATTCGGAACCTAATCGCCCGGTTTGAAAGAAAAGGATTAGTCGGCGATCTTCCTGGAAGGGTTCCTAAGTGCAACGTGCGCAATGACGCAGCGGTGGAAGCCGTACGGTAGAGTGTCCTTGAAGGTCCATCAGTTTAAAACTCTTAAATAAAAAATAAATAAATAAATAAACAATAGTGTTAGAATATAATACAACGACATAATTACTTCATGATAACAAAGTGTAACGCGTTTGTAGATGGCAGTAGTTCTAGTGAAAATTACTTTTGTTGAAAAATATGCTTTTGAATTAACGTAATGGAACATAGTGAATTAATATAATGGAACGTTTATTACAAATAACGAGGTCGCTTGAATAAAATATGTACAGTACTAAAATGGCTTGTAGTGATTAAAAAGTGTGAAAATAAGAAACATTTATATGCGTGGGCACTAACTGCATTTTGTGTAATTCTCACAAAATATCAAGATATAACGAATAAATGATTAACACGAAAATCTTCTTACGTAAAGAGAATTACTTAGAGGGTGATATACAGAGTGAGGGGGGATGGAAGGAGAATAACAGAGAGAGATAGTGTTTGGAATACAGGGAATGTATTCTAGAATAAATTTTTTCGATGAAAAAGTTCCTATAATTAATTTTGATTGATGTGGGAAAAGAAAAGCAAGTTCACTTGTAGCCCTTTCTTAGCGGGAAATTCTTTTCTACTCTAGGCACAAGGCCCTAAATTTTTGGGGAGGGGGCTGTCGATTAGAGCGACCCCAGTAGGTAACTGGTACTTAATTTATTGAGCTCGAAAGGATGAAATGCAAAGTCGACCACAGGGGAATTTGAAATCAGAAGATAAAGACAGATGAATCATCGGTAAGCATAAGGTTTTTGCCAGCTCGCCGCCTTTCTTGCTAGCGAAATTAAGAGATTGATGACATCCCGCTTAATTGATTAATACTTATCGTATGCCGAAAAAATGTAAAAGTTGGGACACTTCTTTTCTTATATCAATCGAGGAAGTATACAAGTGCCGTAACTGCATATTTCCCCACGTAGCACAATATGCCGTTTAGAAATCACAAAATGACGATTAAGTAATTTAAACACGTATAATTAAAAACCATAAAATGTGCACTTCCTTAGCAGTAAGAAATCATGGTAATGATGCCTTTCAAGATGGCTCCCAAACCCAGGCCACCGTCAAAACATAAAAAAAAACACTCAAATAAACTCATTAAAGCTTACGCGAAAACTTTTTTCAAAAATAATCAGTTATTTATTAAAATAACATTTTATACGTATAATGTGATATCATAGCTGCAACTAAGTATCAGTATTACTAAGTGGGGTAGTGTATTTCGAGGTAAAATAATTTATAGGACATGGATGCCTATCACGGCATAACTCTGACATATAGCGAAGGACCTATTTCTGAATAATGAAATAAAGGAGACACACGTTATATATATAGACATTGAGATATGATAATTAATTATCTGTCAGTCAGTCCATTAATTTTTAATTCTGTTTGTGCCCCTCTCTTTCTCTCACACCCGCGTTCGAACGACACACTCACAAACTATTTTAATTACACATCCTCTCTCCCATACACTCACTTTGCTTTCCTTACGTAAAAAAGTACTCTTATATATACCACAATACACAGGCAAAGACATATACTAAAACATATATACGTGTGTATTCTTTTAAAAGGAGGATATAGGACAATACCATACGTGTGTATACTTGTGTGTATGTATGTGCGTGTGTATAATGTGTGCGCCTGTGTGTAGTGTGTGCGCCGGTGTGTATTGTGTGTGTAGATGTATGTGCATGCGCCTGCATGTGTGTATCAATTGTGAAGGGTTTCACTTTTAAGTCAATAATTGGCACTTATGTTGTCTCATAACACATTAAAAAGAGTGTGTATCTGTGTATGTATACGTGCATATATTCGTATGTATATGCGATTGTCTGCACCTAGATATTCAAGACAACAAGACAGAAACACCTATTAAAAAAATAATGATTGGACACGCATAAAATAAGTATTTAAACTTGTAAATATATTTAATAAATGTTCAGTATATTATTATTTGAAGATGTTGTAAATTATGCATAAAATATAATTGGCAAAACAATATTTAACTAAAACAAAATACATTGAAGTAAAAGTCTTCGTTAATAGTTTTGTAGGAGGTGGTATAATAAGGTATAAGTATTTAAATAAATGTCTATATTTTATGTTTAATGACCATGAAATCTCTTCAGACTGCTATATATGTTTTATTACACTATAAAATAAAATATGCGAACAGTTTTCATTGTTTGTTCCTTTTGTGTGGAAAGTTCATAATGCGAGCAAATGAGGGCTACACACTCCAATAGTATTGTTTAGTATTGTCTATTATACAAATTAATAAAACTCACAAACAGATAAATATGTATCTCTGTATTTGTCACTGTTTACACCTCATAATAATACATATATCCAAATACACACACACACATATATATATATAATATATATATATATATATATATATATATATATATATATATATATGACAGGGTGTCGTATATATATATATATATGGCTTTAAGCGTGTCTCGAAAGGGCTGGCTGCAGGCCCAACGTGCCGAGTTGCAGCGTCCAGACAAAGTGAATGATCGCTGCAATAAATGTGTGAATCTAAGATACGAATAGGTTGAATAAAATCATAAATTACTAATTCGCCTTCAAAGTCATGAACTTTTAAACAGCCCGTTTTGTATATACATGCATACACGCACGCACACACACACACACCACACACACACACACACACACACCACACACACACACATATATATATATATATATATATATATATATATATATATATATATATATATATATATGACAGGGTGTCGTATATATATATATATATGGCTTTAAGCGTGTCTCGAAAGGGCTGGCTGCAGGCCCAACGTGCCGAGTTGCAGCGTCCAGACAAAGTGAATGATCGCTGCAATAAATGTGTGAATCTAAGATACGAATAGGTTGAATAAAATCATAAATTACTAATTCGCCTTCAAAGTCATGAACTTTTAAACAGCCCGTTTTGTATATACATGCATACACGCACGCACACCACACACACACACACACACACACACACACCACACACACACACACATATATATATATATATATATATATATATATATATTATATATATATATATATATATATATATATCTATATATATATATATTGTCTAATTTACCTTTAAATTGTTTCTAACCAAAGATAGGTTGCTTAAATTTTTTCCGAAGCATTGGCTTAAATTTTATTTTCGATGATGAAATAACTAAAGCCAACTTTTCGCATACTACTTTTAGCCTATTTAATGATTCCTATTTCCCATACCATAAACTCTCAACTAATTTGAAATATATTAGCTCTCTCATTAATAATCCGAAGACTATTACAAGGAATTTAGAAATATTTCACTTAGACATTCTAGATTATCTGCTCATGTTCATATCTTCAAAGATAAAGCCGCATTTTATAATTCTGCCTTAATTAAAGCAGGCTATAAAGATAAAAATACCTATGTTAAGCCCATTGACTTTAATTATGCCTCTATTAATCAGGACATGGTAACAAATCATAACGGTAATAACAATATAAATTTTCGTTCGAATAACAACGCTAAATCGAAAAATGTAATTTTGCAGCATAAAGGAGATATCCGTGTTTTATATAAGTTTATACTTAATAAATATAAGTCTTACCGTAATAACACGTTGTGTCCTTGTTTGGCTGGTCATTCCATAAGATGAGAGGATCAAACACACCATCACTTGCCAGTCACGTAGTTCTTAACAAATTCCAGATACCCCCATTACATTTTCAATTAACCCTCTTACAATTTAAAATACAATATATTTGGTCTAAGACGTCCATACAATTATAAAATACAATTTATACACAAATTGGAGGCGATAAACCTCTACAATGTTTCCCCGAGTAATTTTCTTGCAACTTGCAGGCATTCGTGCAAGCGCAATCCGGGGCTCCATAAAATAATTCTATAATTCTCGTTTTTACACGAGTCAATTTTAAGATCACGTTACTTCCTTTTCAGCACCAGAGCAGCCACCGGCGGAGGCCACTCTGGGCTGCCAATACAAGTAGGGTCTCCTAGGACCCGATTATCCATATTATTATCTACGAAACTGTCAATTGCCCCTCTCATGAGATAGAAGAACATATATTCTTTATCACTTTCACTGGGCGGGGCCTCAAATCCCTCGCTCGGTGGCACATATCCCACTGACGTGGTTGTCATCTTCCCCCCTCCGGTGGCACACATCCTACCGAAGGGGTTTCGGGACATGCCGTCGCCGGCAATACCCCGTTTTTCTTCTTTCTCTTCTTTTTCCTTTTATGACGGGAGGGTGGAGTTCCTCCATCTCATAAGGATCCTCCTACACATACACACACACACATATCAACATCACCAGTCCTCTTCCACGTGCATATAAAAACTCTCTTATACACACACACACGCGAATCTTCGTTTTGCGATCATCACTACTTTATTATCTCCCCTTCTCCCTAGCTTTCCAGTGTGACCGTCCTGTCCGCCATTCGCCATGATAGATCGCTAGCCACTACACATTCTTTATTTGGTCTCCTTGTTTCTTTCTGCGTTCCTTTCTGTGGAAGAGCGTAAGTTCGAAACGTTAAAGACTCTTTCATCACTGAGCGTTATACTTCTACATCTGTTTACTTTCTACACCACCTGTCTTCGTCTTTTGTTTTTTGTGAATTCTCCCTATATATATATATATATATATATATATATATATATATATATATATATATATAATAAATATTAGGGAATGAATCCAAAATTACAGGGAAAAATCAGATTTAGGGTTAAATCCAATTTTATAGTAAAATATTATATAATATAATTCGAGACAAAACCACTATTTTAAAATCAAACAAGGAAATACTTAATCAATACATAAAATTTTAATATAAATTAAATAAACCGCCACTACAATTGTTTCCTGTCTTCTACTGACATTCTTCAGGTGGATTTTCGATCTTCTAATCAGTATCAAATTATCTGATTAGAAGATCGAAAATCCACCTGAAGAATGTCAGTAGAAGACAGGAAACAATTGTAGTGGCGGTTTATTTAATTTATGTTAAAATTTTATGTATTGATTAAGTCTTTCCTTGTTTGATTTTAAAATAGTGGTTTTGTCTCGAATTATATATATATATATATATATATATATATATATATATATATATATATATATATATATATATGCACAGAGAGAGAGAGAGAGAAATAGAGAGAGAGAGAGAGAGAGAGAGAGAGATAATGAGAATGATAACAACAATAATATATGTATGGAATTTATAAATATTGATACCACAGTACGAACTGTTCCACAGTTCAGATGATTTTGACATCAGAGTCAGTATCCTTGGAATTAGTACGGTATACTCTGTATTATCCGCGGACATAATCTTTGATCCATTTCTATAGGCGATACTGTGGAATTGGATTAATCACAGTATGAAAGGATAAGCATAAGTGTGATTCATTCAGTCTTGCTGTATTGTTAGATTAAATGAATTAACGCTGATTCCCGTGGATAATACGGGCTACACCATACTAATCTCAAGGATACCGTCTCTGATGTCAAAAACATTTGATCTGTGGAATAGTACGTAGCGATGTATTAAATATCTATTGATTCCATTCTGGCATTACTACTGTTATTGTTATATTTATCACAAATTATATCGGTATAACCATGTTGCAACCCCGAAAACCTGCCTCTCTAGTCAGTATCATTAAACAGTAGTCGGCATAATAGGAGCTAAATAATCACTTAGTTGTCACTCCGATATTCTTATCTTGCTGACTTTCTTCTGCGTATCTCTTATATGTTAATCAGTAATTACATCAATAGAATATATTACTGTCTGCTTAAATTATGTTAACTAAAGTCTTTCGTAAATGTTTTGCGTGCTTCCAATAATCAAAATTATTGTAGTGATGTTATTTGATATGTCAGCTCTATGTGTATAGATAATTTTAAAAGTTTATCGTTGTCAAATGTACACTTCGGTTAAATATCTTGTCTGTTCTTAGGCAAAGCAACAACTTGCACATACCTATCGTCAGGCATTCAAATAAAGTGCACCAAGTTGTAAATATGAATCATTTTACAGATATGTATTGAAGAAATAGCCCTAATTTTCTGATGAGAGAAAATTATAATTCGAACAGATAAAATGACATTATATGAAAAGAAAAAAGCATTTTCCTATAATCACCCCATCACGTTCTTTGATATATACATCTGTAGATTTCTCTAAGTTACAGAAGAGCGTGCACATATTCGCTCTGACATACTTGCACATGTATGAACGATATACATATATCACACATATATATATATATATTATATATATATATATATATATATATATAATATATATATATATATATATATATATTATATATATATATATATATATATATTATATATATATATATTTGAGTAGTTGAATGAATTATCTTATTAAGGATAATTCGAATTAATCGATACCTGGGTAGCGAATTCACTTCAGAAAAAACACGGTTGAAGTTACGTGCCTAGGACATAGATTACGTGCTTTCGTGTGGAAATTTGTATGTTTATTTTAAAAATATAAATATATGAAAGCTCCATTTTTTCATATATATATATATATATAATATATATATATATATATATATATATATATATTCGTCCTCTTGTGTGTTTGATTTCCTGTATCGTATTCTCTTTTTATTTTCTCGTTTTGTAATTATTTGTATTTTTTGTACATGTATTTTTATTTTTGCAGTTTTATTGTTACGTCTTGTTCGTGTTCGTACTCATTTTGCCCCGTTGCTTGGAATTTTATTTTAATTCTCTCACAGGAAGGCCTATTGGATTAGTGTTCTGTATCTGCCTTCGAAATATGCTTGAAATATGTTTTCGTTTTTCGTTTTCTTGTTTTTTGTTTTTTTGTTTTTTTGTTTTTCCCGTTTCTACGTCTTCTTGTGATGTCCTGTACTGACGTATAACTATTTATATATGCACGTATATATACATGTAGATGTAGGTACGTACATATATGTTTGTATGTATGCATATATTTTTATTTATCACACTATATATATATATATATATATATATATACATATATATATGTACGTATGTATATATGTTTATATATATGTATGTATATATATATATGTATATATATATATATATATATATAATATATATATATATATATATATATATATATATATATATATATATATGTATATATGTATATGTATATAGTGAAGGCGCATGGCTCAGTGGTTAGAGCGTCGAGCTTACGATCGTGAGGTTGTGAGCTCGAATCCCGGACGGGGCTGCGTGTTGTGTTCTTGAGCAAGGCACTTTATTTCACGTTGCTCCAGTTCACTCAGCTGTAGAAACGAGTTGCGACGTCACAGGTGCCAAGCTGTATCGGCCCTTGCCTTTCCCTTGGACAACATCGGTGACGTGGAGAGGGGTATGCATGGGCGACTGCTGGTCTTCCATAAAAACAACCTTGCCCAGACTTGTGCCTCAGAGGGTATCTCTCTAGGTGCAAACCCATGGTCAGTGCCTGACCGAAGGGGGTCTTTACCCTTTATATGTATATATGATATATTTGTATGCGTTTGTGTAAATATACATGAATATTTGTATATTGTGAGACTCGGAAAATACATAGCCAGGGTACACATTCACATTTATTCTCCTGTGAACACGTATTGAGGAACGTTGTTAGTAAGCCTATCAATTTAATAAGCCTTTCATACATAAGAGTTCACCCCTTGTCTGCATAAGAGTTCACCCCTTGTCTGCATATCTTCATATTTAACCAGTGCTGAAGGAGATGCTACATTTTAGAAAAATAAAGCATTTACTTAGACTTTGGAATTACAAGGTGTCCTAGGATATATTAATCCTTGAAACGATGAATTATTTCATTGAATATACGTAGTTGCATCAAAAATTTCCTAGACAAGTTAAGTAATGTGGCAACAAACAGTATCACACGGCTGCGTGCGCATTGAGAGATAGCCGTAAACTTCATGAGGCTGTATCCTGAGGGACATGGTAGTATTTACTTCGTAAATTGTGAAATGTTCATTTCAGTGATCACGTGTATGCTGCATTCTGCGATTTTCTCACAGACAGGAAGTTGAAACAAAGGGCCAACTTCAAATTTTGCGTTAAACTAAGGAAATCTGCTGGAATGACATAGAGCATATTTCGGCAAGCACACGACTAAATGGCAATGGGTCGTACGCAATGTTTCGATTGGCAAGGGCGCTTGAAAACTGGAAGAACGTTCCTGGACAGAAAGCGATGAGCGTTCCGGAAGGCCCACCACGAGTGTCACCCCGGAAATGTGGAGATTATTCATCAGCATTTACATGTGGAAGGTTGGAAGACAATAAACATTACTAATATTGTTAGTCTGTCGTATGGGTCCGTGCTGGCAATACTAATGTCTGAATTGAAGAAATGATGTATCCCTGTCATGTTTGATCTCCGTTTGCTGTCATTAAGCAGAAAGAACATCGCATTAAAATCTTCTAGAACCCCGTCAGCCTGCTGCTTATGACCCATCCGCCATGGCGAGGCACCAGCAGTAAGGAGAGATGGAGCTACGGATCCAACCCTGAGATAAAGCAGCAGTCGTTACAATGGAAAATCCTTTCATCTTCACTACCAAAGAAAGGCACGACAGAGCTGCAGTTTTATGAAGTGCATGATCATTATTTATTGGGGATTTTTTTTCGACATTCGAATTATTTTGCATCGAGAATTTGTCCCCTAGGGTCAGACCATCAATCGAGAGTTCTACTGCGACGTTTTGGAAGTGATTGTGGGAGGACATTCGGCGAAAGTGACAGGAGAATTGGATTCTCCAGGATGACAATGCATCCTGTCACCGAACTCTCCTCACTCGTAAGTTTCTCTCCGAAAACCATATATTATTGCTTCCACACTCACCCTATTCGCCAGATTTAGAACCTGTGGACATCCATCTCTTACCCAAGAGCTGAAAGGTCATCGATTAAATACCGTTGTCAACATCCAGAGCGAATCGCAGAAGGTCCTCGACTCGCTTCCGGAAATCGACTTCCAGGCCGAATTCCAAAAGTCGCAGGAACGCTGGGACACGTAAAACGCTGCGCAAGGTAAAGTAATTCGAAGGAGATGATGTTAAAACTTAAGTAAATAAGTTGCTTTTTTCAAAACATAGCAAGTCCGGTCACTTTTTGATATTACATCGTATTATACATGCGTTACATCGCCAACAAACTAATTTTGAGAATTAATGAACGTATACGTGATAATTCACTGCATATACATACTTTTGTCAATGTTCAAATTATTTGCATGTTATGAGGCTTTTTATTTGTATTTTTGTGCATAAATGTGACACATAATCATTGCAAACATTTGCAAGCATGTTTCTGATAAGTTATTCATGTTTTTATCTTTCATTTCAATGAATGATGTATTTAACATAAATGATCTTTTTTTCCATTCTGAAATGCGATTTAAGAAATCTACTTTTATTTTGTCAGAGAAAATATATCTATGAATTATTTATTATAGAGACTATTACTGCCATTTTATATCTATCTTTTTTATTCCATTTTCAATTTCTATCTTTCTTATATGCGAACATGGGTTCCATGTTTATATATCTTACATTCAAATGTATTTCTCATATCATATGCATTTATGACATTTTCACTATACCCGCTCTTTATTCTAATGATTTCGGTGTGTTTCTGAGCATCTTATTCCTAAGAATACATGTACCAGTTTATATATAGCACAGAATTATCTCTGAGCATTATCATATCGGTGTACTTACACTCGTGGAGGCGCAAAGGCCCAGTGGTTAGGGCAGCGGACTCGGAGGATCGTCGTTTCGATTCCCAGACCGGACGTTGTGTGTGTTTATTGAGCGAAAACACCTTAAAGCTCCATGAGGCTCCGCCAAGAAGGGGGGGGGGTGACCCCTGTTGTGATCTTTTGCCATAGCTTTCTCTCAATCTCTCTTCCTGTTTCTTGAGTAACGCTGCGATGTACTGGCGTCCCGTCCAGCTGGAGGGAACACATACGCCACAGAAACCGGGAAACCGGGCCCATGAGCCTGGCTAGGCTTGAAAAGGGCGACGTGTATCGTACTTGCACTCAAATTCATCTTTGGTAGACGCTCAGTATTTTTCTCAGTTTACCATCATAGCGAACGTTGAACATTTTTCGCAGCTGGCGATGTATATAATATAAACTGACATTGCAATTTGACAGAACTTACTCCAGAAATCATCAGGAATTACCAAACAGACGTACATTATTCTAGGCGCAAATATTTGATATATTCAAAATTGAATAACACACTTGCGATATTTATTCAGAAACAGTAACTGTAGTTTTAAAAATTGTTAATTTATCATCGATATATTCTTACACGTTGACATTCGACGTTAAATTAAATATATTTCAACAATTATAAAAGAGAATATTAGTTCCCTGTTTTCATAGAACATGAAAATACCCTATAATACGTAGTGAATGAATTGACAACCTATTGTGCAACAAGGTTTAGGAAAGAATAGTTTTATTTCCCTAGCAGCAACATGTTTCGATACACATTTCTCCAAATGGATTATATTTACATAATTAAGTTCGTTTTTCTGTTCTTTGCTTTTTATTTATTTATTTTTGAGTAATATCCATTATTTACATTTGACGAATATTGCGCCTACAATATTTGTCCTCATCTTTGTTGTTACACAACCTTTGGGCTGATATACTCTCCAGCCTTCCAACCTTCTTGGGGAAATTTCGATGTTATTATAATCATAATTACTATTATTCAGGTCGCTGCATAGAATCGAACTCGGAATTTTGGGGTTAGTAGCCCGCGCTCTTAACCACTACGCCATATACTCGTGGGCAATTATGGAGTGAATTTTAGGGCTTATTAATCTATTATTTTCCTATCCTTCCTTAATACCGGTTCCCATATCCTATTCATATTTGCATTCGGTCTTCTTAGAAGGTTATGTGCTGCTTCTTTAGTTTTCGTATTTTAACTTCATCCCACAGGGTGGGGTGGTCTCCATTTTTCTATACCTGATCAGCTATAACCGATTTATCAATATCTCTTCGTATCACAGCTTTGCAATGTTCCTCTACCCTTATTTTGAGGGGACGACATGTTTCACCTTTCTATGACCTACCACAGCAGAATACGATGGAGTACACGCAGTTTTTGGTAATATTCTATCTGTGTTTTTACTCAAGGGAGATATTTGCGATATCAGACAAATGATAATTATGTAAATAATGTACATAATTACCTTTTAAATATCGAACTGTATGAATATCCGTGTTATATTTACTATATCAGCCTCTATTTTGTAAAGTTCGTGGTTTCCTAATTTGGCCGTGCCATTTAACTCTGTTAACATGAGGTATCACACTGTCATTTTCTTCTGCTTTTGTTCTTCAGATTATTGACACTATAAAAATGCTTATTATAACGTTCTTACAATCTACTTCAGTTAGCAGGGATGTGCTTTTGGTGTTTGGTGAATAAGGGACTCCTCAGATCTGAAAAGTTTTCTTGGTATACTTATATTCTTGTTCTAATCTCGAAATGGGACTTCCGTCGATTTTAGCCACTCTAGGAAGGAACCTGTAGTACAATGTACAAAATTGGTCATCATAATTAGAAATGCTATTTGGATGGTCGCTTAGACTCCTGAGTTCATATGTTGTTTGATCAGATCTCTGTTCCTCCTGAATGGTGTCTAAATATTAATGAAAACAAAAACAAAAAATTCGTGAGCGACCATGTTTTATGAAATTAATATTTTAGAAACTAACAGACCGAGAGTGACCCATGTGTCGTCAATCCCAACGAAGGAATTTCTCGTCTCCTTTTACGGTGGTAGGGAGAGATGTGTGAAACATGCTGCAGGAAATGAGTCCCAGAAAAAGAAAGAAAATGAGATACACATGTGGTGAGTTTCACTGTGTGAACTGAGTACCATTTGATGCAGCGGAAGAAGCAGATGTTAAATGGGTGGGCCCAAAGGCGCCGGGTAGAAAACTGAGTACTTTACATCAGTGGTTCTCAACCATTTTTTACTTTAATGGAATTCCATACGCATTCGATGCGAATAAGAAAAAATCGCTATGCATCTTTAAAGGTTAATACTATTAGGAATTGTCGAAAAACATTGTTAGAATATTTTGTATAATGTAAAAGAACAGCCATTTTATTGCACATAAATTTAGAAACTAACAGACCGAGAGTGACCCATGTGTCGTCAATCCCAACGAAGGAATTTCTCGTCTCCTTTTACGGTGGTAGGGAGAGATGTGTGAAACATGCTGCAGGAAATGAGTCCCAGAAAAAGAAAGAAAATGAGATACACATGTGGTGAGTTTCACTGTGTGAACTGAGTACCATTTGATGCAGCGGAAGAAGCAGATGTTAAATGGGTGGGCCCAAAGGCGCCGGGTAGAAAACTGAGTACTTTACATCAGTGGTTCTCAACCATTTTTTACTTTAATGGAATTCCATACGCATTCGATGCGAATAAGAAAAAATCGCTATGCATCTTTAAAGGTTAATACTATTAGGAATTGTCGAAAAACATTGTTAGAATATTTTGTATAATGTAAAAGAACAGCCATTTTATTGCACATAAATTTAGGCAAAATCCTATATGAACCCAGAAGGGTTATATGGAACCCTGTGATGAACCGCTGCTTTAAATGTGTCTGTGTCTGTGTGAGAGAGAGAGAGAGAGAGAGAGAGGGTGGGGAGAGAGAGAATGAGAAAGAAAAAGGCGAATGACAGAGAGAGACAGGGACAGAAAAAGAGAGTCGGGAACGACAGGCAGACAAATACAGAGGGAGAGACTGAGAAACAAAGAGTGAAATAGAGAAGGAGAGAGAGACGGTGTGTCGACATGCTTACTTCTTTATATGTAAATCTTTTATGAGTTTATTGAATGAAATGTTAGAAACAATAATACGACGATAACACAATTTGAAGCGATGTAGAGAGATGAAAAAGGTTCTTTTAAGTTCTTTGATTGTGAAGAAGGATTAAGGAAACAGCAAAACAACCACAGCAAGAGTAACAGCATCATCATCAGCATCATAATTACTAGCAGTGACGTTGTATGTAGAATCAAAAGATACCCCGTTATGACTGACAAGAAAAATATTGGAAAATTTCTGTCTTAAATATTATGTGCTGTTGTATCACGCCATATTTAAAGGCTAGTTCTACCACCGAGTGAACTTACTACTACTACTACTGCTGCTGCTGCTGCCGCTGCTGCTGCTGCTGCTGCTGCTGCTACTGCTGCTGCTGCCACTACTACTACTACTACAACTACTACTACTACTACAACTACTACAACTACTACTACTAATAATAATAATAATACTGCTGCTGCGGCTACTACCACTACTACTACTACAACAACTACAACTACTACTACTAATAATAATAATACTGATGCTGCGGCTACTACTACTACTACTACTAATAATAATAATACTAATACTATAACCGATATGAGATGTATTAAATGCTTGATCGTAAAATACATGGGTCGATACTATAGGCTAAAGAAATAAGACTTTCTAATATCAATCAGTCTTCTATAATTATCAAATGACTCTCCTTACCGTCTGAAGCATGAATCATTATGTTGGACAAGGCAATCTTACATATAAAATTTCTAGAAAATACAGTTATTTCCAAAAATATAAGTTTGTATTAAGCATATACTTGTTCCCACATGTGTCAAACTTGAGCAACTTCTCTGTCGATCAAATCTATCTCATTTTACTGTACTATTAAGACTTCCTTTTGACAGTGTAATATCAACAGTTAATATCTTAGCAACTGTTTCAATTATAATAGTTTGCAAACAATAATTTACATCAATGTCGTAAGTCATATTCGCTACTTCGGCTGCACTATTCAAAACACAAGTATCTTTCTCACATACAAATAAGTGGGCTACAGAAAATTCCCGAAGCAGAAAGGAAAATACGTATATACGCATGTGTGTGTGTGTGTACGTGCATATGTGTGCGTGTGAGTGTTTGTGCTCTCATACACGCATAGATAAAGATGTATACTACATGGATTGACTGAAACTTTCCTAACCTGATCAAGATCCTCTCTTTAAATATGACCAAATGAAGTTCACTTTTATATATAGTTTTCCTTGCAGTCCACAAACCTCTTCCATCGGTGAAGAATCCTTTACCCTAATGCTCAAAGAAGTCATCAAAAGCAAACGTACAATCATCACTGCAACACTAGTTCTCAGTAAAGTGTTTATTCATGTAGGGAAACTGATAGCTGTTAGATGGGGCCAAATCTGGAGAACTTGTTCAAAGCAACAATCAGGCACAGCAGCCATTGAAATCGAGGAATCGTGTACTAGAATGTACACCAATTTTCCTTTCATCTTGACAGACTTTCGTATCTACCTTAGCAAGTTGGCTTAGAACTCTCTATTTGTGTTATTACCACTTTGAAAATAGCCATTGAGCACAATGCCTATTGCATCCCATAAAACTGAGACCATCACTTACCCTGCATATGAAACGACCTTAGCTTTCTTTGGAGCAAGTGAAAAAGGAGGTTTCACCTGTATAAATTTTCTCTATGGCTCTTGCTCAAACGAAGGAACCCAACACTCATTCTGGTTTATGAAACGTTCAAGGAACCCGACTCAATCTGCTTCAAGTTCTCTCAAATTTTCTCGTGTTATGAACAACCTATGCGCTGTTGATCAGGTGTCGGAAGAAGTGGCACCCCCGAACAGAAAATTTCTCTATACTAAGTTGATTATGTATAATACTCTCAAATCACTCAGGTGCTATGCTAATAGCATTGGCTATGTGATTGATAGTGAGTCGCACTTCATCTATCATGATATGGTGAACAGGGTCAATGTTTTCCTCTGTGGTAGCAGTTGCAGGACGTCCAGACTCGGGTCACCTTCAAAACTCATCCTACCCCTCATAAATTCTAATGTTGCAACAATGTCAACGTGAATATCCTTATTTCGCTACATATGATAACACCACGATGTCAAACATTGGCAAATTGTCAAGCGATATTACTGCTAGTTAGAGTTCAAGTCATCTTTGAACACTCGGATGTCAGTTTACCATGAACAATGCAGGCATTAATAAGAAGAATTGAACTTATTGCGTGCAACGTTTTATACCTCTAACAGCACTCCTTCATATCAGCACATACACTTTTCCGTCCACCCTCCTATATTTACCAATTATTTGTGTCGAATATTAATTCCACCCAAGCAAATAATTGCCTCCTGTACAAAGAAAAAAGCACTTAATATATTTTATGTCCATCCTGCTACCGATTGCAGTGACTTACATATTCATTTCATATCATTTTAAACTTGAATGAACACTATTTTCGTATTTTTTTATACATACTCGTTTTGCTCATCCGAAATTGCATTCTATAGCAATTCAATTTGAAAGCACAACGTTTCAGGTATCTGTTGTGTTTATATGGAAGCTATGAAGAGATTATTTTCCATTACATTAATAAAGTCTGACATGGTATATCTGCTCATCAGTCAACATATTTCAACATAGTAATTAGTTTACATTGTGTAACATGTGACTTCAGTTTGATAAATAATTTGGTCTTGTTCAAAGATATGTTGCTCCGCAACTGCTAAAGTTAAAATTTATGACACAATAACCTCCTATCCAGAAGTGCAAGCAAATCCGGAAATTAAAACATTCAATTCCATTGTGAAAGGATTGAATTCAACTTCGTTTCGATATTCATAGTAAAACAACTTATAATAAGTGTCTACGATAATGTAATTATGTTCCTAGACTTGCAATCTACTAGTGGTCTGCAGTTACCAATGCTGACTGACTTCTGTCCGGATTGCATAACATAAACGAAACTGTTTCGTGATAATGAGTAACTCTTAAATATCTGTCAAAATAATTATAGTCCACATTTCAAATATGTCTATAGCACTTGATAGAAACATTCTTAATATTCTTGAAACATCGATGCTTCTTGCAACAATAACGATAACAACAACGGTAACAAAAGCAATAATTATATCGACGGACTTTATTAATCTTCTTTTGGTGCAGTTTGTAATTTTCATTTTCTTCTACGGAAGGTTGCAATGGAAATTCCCATTTAATTTTCGCCAAGTTCATTTTATGAAGTATAAATTCCGATTATGAAATGTTAATATCCTAAAATGCATTTTTCTCTCTCCGTTTCTCCCTTCCTCGAATCTTTATTTAATCTTTCCGTCTTTCTCATTACTTTCATTTTCTTATTTAATCTACACTACTTGGAACATATAAGTGGAAATTGATGTAAATAAATTTTAAAATTCTATTAAACGTTCCATCATCGAGATATTGAACGGATATAAAAAGAGTCTAGGATAGATTGTCCCACACTTTATAAATGTATTTTTACTGTCTGAACTAATAACCTATATGCCTCCACGTCAATTCAGTTAATAGACAAAATAATTGTAAAAGCAATGTTTACATACGAAAACGAAAACGACTAATTGAGAGTAAGGTCTGATCGATTTTGGCACCGTTTATCTGCATGAAGATTATAAAATACTTCTTCAACCTTTGCTTTTAACGATAGTCCTGATAAAAATATTTTTCTTTACATCATCAAAGTAATATATCTTAAACATCGATGCAATCCTCACCATTCTCATCTTTTCTTTTGCTTCTTCCTATGCTAAATTCTATTTAACAGTTCATGTATTATTATCAAATGGTAACATTAAGATATCGATGATGATGAAGATGAAACGGGCAGAAGTATGTAGATGGTTCTGGAGGTGACGATTAATGAGGAGGAAGATAATAAGATGGTTGCAGTGGCGTCGGTGGTGGCAGTAGTGGGGTTTGTGGAGGAAAAGTTTATGATTATAATGGAAGGGATGATGACGTACTACTAATACTACAAAAACGATGACGCTGATGATAATGACGTCGACGTCGACGAAAATGAGAATGATAGTGGAGATGATGATGATGATTTTGAGGCTGTTATGAGACAGAAGAAAGGGAGAAGGTAAGTAACAACTATACAAAATGGCTATAAAAAAACGTTAATAATATTAATGATACTACAACTAAACACTAATGCGAAAAGGACACCGAAATACTTACAACGACAACATTTGCAGTTACAATATATTAATAAGATTTTAACTACTTTCCTCTAGAGTTGGCGTTTTCGTATCATTGTTTTGTCGCCAAAAATCTGTTCATATTCGATGACATTTGAACAAGATCTAAAAGTATCTTGTATTTGTCAAAGCCATTTCCTGCGCTCCGTCTCGAAGAAGCAATATTCGAGTAAGGTCATTCGAGTTAAAACTGTCACCAGATATACAAACAAATGAAGAATGAGACACTCGAAGTTACTATGTGATGTAATTTGAAACGAAATCTGCTTACACTCAAGTCTCCAATAGACAACGAAACAAAATGACAGAACAAGTAAAGTAAGTGGTTGTTGATGTGTTTTTGTTGCAGCCGTGGTTGTTGAAAATCGACCTTCTTCAACAACACGGGAATTTAGAAGTGGTATATGCCTGGCCATTACGTCTTTCAGTCATGATTAGTATAACTACATCGAAATACGTGCGAAGTTTTATTTAACCCAAGGTGGTGGGATTTAAAAGACAATTTATTGCTATTTCTAGCAGGTTGAGATGGTAACGAGATGTTCTTATTCTTTGGTACAACTGCTAATTAGAATGATTTCAAACTCCTTGTCTAGAGGCACTGATTTTTATATCCTACATACAATAGTCACATGTGAATGGCACGTATGCACATGCTATACGCATGTTAAGAATGTGCATTGGGTAAATATATCTCAGCAAATCAACAATCTTTCCATATGTGCACAACTTAGCGTCAACAGATGAACACCCGGATCGCTAATCTTTATATATAAAAGTCAAGTTGCGTGTCTGTCTCCTACGATTTAGATTCCTAACTACTCTCACATATTGCGGTGCAGTTTAACCAAAACCGGGTATCATATAGTCGTCATTCATATCGAGGCCTTCTGGGTATTAGCGCGCGACTACGATGAGTCTACAATTTAAAAAAAAATTACCATCATTTTTGTATATTTTAATGCATTGTTTTCGCTATTATATAAGGGTAGCAATTAACTCTCTAAAAATGTCTACCATCATTTTTTTCCATTTTAATGCATTTTTCTGCTATTGTTTTGGCTGTAACTCTCTAAAAATGTTTATTTCGTTATTTCCCTTACAAACCCGAGCAACACCGGGCGATACTGTTAGTACCATAGAAATCTTACTCTATAACTTTCTAGAGGATGAAGATATGACCAAACTGTCTTTAAAATGGTACCTTGTTCAATGTAGTTATCGGTATACTCTGATTGAAATTATGCAGTGCGGCCGAGAGAACACATTTGAAACTAGGTATTCTTCATCAGCCTAAATAATACAAAGAAAAATTGGTCATGAGTCTGAATCTTGTCACACTTCTTTGTGCACATGCGAGAGGGTGCTGACAATTTCTGTCTTTAAGGATATTGCCAGGAAATGTTTAGCATCTTCTCATAACAACCTTATACACAGATATCCTAAACAACTCTAAATACTAGAAATTGGAGCCAATTCATATCATATCCAACTCCTTTGCATGAGAGAGCCACGTTGGATAATTCTGTCTTGTATATGTTAAGAGCTGAGCAGAGTCAAACAGGAATTCACACAGGGCGTGTTAAATTAAGTTATTACGACACATATCTATAATCATAATGAGTGATTTATTAATAAGTGCTGTAATCTCTGATACTCATAAAGGAGAATCGAAGGCAGTGAAAGACCACTTCAGGGTACACCCTACACTTGTCCGCTATATTTTTGAGAGGAACTTGATAAAATTCATTTTTATTGTTGTAATTGTTGCTGTAAAGGTATCAATTATGAATTAAATATTTCACAAGGATACATGCTTATTTTCATAAGGAGTAAAAAAAAAACTCGAGGTATCGAAAACAAAACCGTCTGTCGATGACCATTTTTTTCTTTTTTTTTTTTTTGTCGCATCAATTATTTGTCCACTCCCATAACAAGGAAAGCTTGCTACAAACTGCTCTGGAATATTTTATCGATATTTCAAACGTGACTTCTGCAATTAATCACAGTAATAATCGTGCGGATACTTTATAAATATATTTACGATTATATGTGTGTTTCGGAACTAATGTAACTTTGATCGGTGTTAATTTCTTTCTTCTTGGGCGTTAAGTAATATTCAGCAAGGCACTTAATGTGAATAGAAATGTCTATAAGTTTTTCTTAAGAATTTCTCCTCAAACTATGCAATAATTTATATTAAAAGTATTTAATAAATCAATAAACATCAATATTATTTCAGAGTATGACATAACCCAATGATCCCCGTGTATTTCCAGCCTTTTAAAATCACATGGTTGATTTAGTCATAGGTCACCTAATGTGGTTTCTCACTCAATGATTGTCTTACGTTAGTATCTTTTATTCTCAACATAAATAGCTTTCAGGTCAATTTTAATTATTTCACCCAACCCAAATTCAATGAAATAATTACCAGTAATATACCGGAATTGATTCTATTAGATATAATGCTTAATTAAATTGGTTTCTTGAAGCTACTAGAAATAAATCGATCTTAAATAAATAGTCAATAAGAAATGTGGAACAAATGTTATTTCAATTAGCTGGCATAGAACTTCATAATACTGCTGTTTTTCCTTCAGACTGATTCAGAAAGTTGCCACACAAACTGAATATCTTACAAAAGTTTTCTAATTTAGAATTTAAGTTATTCATTCCTAACTCGGCTTTTAGACAGCAAAATCACGAGGAGTGGTTACGTCTGTTGTAGCTGATCATTAGTAAATGGTGATTGCCTTTATAACTATGTAAGCACTACTCTCCAGGTTACACTTCACAGTTGTACAAAACCATGAATGTCAGTTGCAAGATTGTTTCAAGTGTTGCTAGATATAACAAGTTGCTAGCGATTTTTATTTTGGCAACTGCTTAATGCTGGTAATAACAGGTAATCGCAAATTTTCCAACTGGGCTCACTCTGTCTATTATTAAAACTCTTATGACAAGTATTATATTATATAACGAATCTTACATACCTAATACAGTTCTGTACAATTTAAGGACGATATGTCTGTTATTTTTAAGAAGTCAAAGGAATACGTAGTGCGTCACTCGTTAACAGTAGATTTCAACTATGAATATAGAAACTATGCAGGCTTAATGCGTTCATAAGAAATCTGTCAATGACTCGTTAGTCATTGCCTTAAGATTTATGTTTTCGACAGAGAAATTGTGTGGGTCAGTAAAATGAAATTAATCTCATTTAATTTTATACGATAAATAAAACTGACGGCGGCAACGAAAAACAGTTTGTATCTGGTGACTCATAAAAACTAAACATCTTCGAAAAGCAACCGGAATTTTACAGATTCCTCATAAGGTGGGCGAAGGCACAACAACTCTACCAAAGGGCTGGCTAGACTGATTCTACATTACTTTCATAGTAACTTCTGAACATGAAATCAGACTAAGTTAAGGAGATACTTGATTGAAGAATTACTTGCCGAAGCTATGATGTTTATGACGTATTGTAATTTAGAAATAATTTAACAAATAAGACGATAGTTATATGATTTAACGAAGATGTGACTTATTTTTTGTTGATAGAACCAACACCAAGAGTCTACCTTTCCTGAAGTTAATCAAATGTATGTAGTAAGAAGTATCCTCCCAAACCACATGCGAAAATAAGTCCTTACGTCGATTCGTTTAACTAAAACACTTCAAGGTAGTGCAACATCTTGAAAAGATATTTCGAAAATTATATTACGTTTAGAAAATTATATTATAGGATGACTGATTTTCTTTGCCGCAAGAACACATACAAACCCGTTTATATTGTATTGCTGATTCTAACATAACTTTACTTACGTCAAACAATGATGTACTACGGTACAAGTTTTGAGAGATGCAGCTTCCATAAATTGTTGTAGATGTTAGCGCAGCCTGTTTTAATTCATTTCATTCTATCAAATATTTAACCTGGTCAGTTATACTGTCAGCCACAATGAAATTATAAAATGTTGAATTAAATATATTAGGTAATATTCAACAGTCAATAGCGCACCAGACATTGTTCAGTTAATTTAGTATGCGAAGCCATTTGAAAATTAAAATCACAATCTTAATACTGGTATCGTCAGATAGATTGTAATCGAAATTGTGTAATTCCATAATTATGCATTCCACGGTTTGGACTTCTATTGCGCGTATATACATACATACACACACACACACACACACACACCACACACACACACACACACACACAACACACACATATATATATATATATATTATATATATATAAATAAATATATATATATATATATATAAATATATATAAATAAATATATATATAAATATATATATATATATATATATATATATATATATATATATATATATATATATATATATGTATCGGGTTCTCGGTTCCTTCGTGTCAGGTGTCTCTGTAGCAGAAACAGACATCGAGACATTGGTTCAACATAAAAGCCTACCTTTTCATTCGACATGGTTGCCCACCGTTCCTTATCAATTTTCGTCTACCCAGTACTCGTATTGTTGATCGCACCTCAAATTTAACTGTCTGCACCCGCAATCGCATCCACTGCATCCCCTTTCCTCTTGCCTAAAAACTCCCATTCTGCTTCTATAACACCATTCACGGCTTCATTTTTGATCTCGGATCTAACATTGCCTTCTCCAACGCCTTCACATTTTCTCTCCACTCTTTCTTTTGAATATGCTCGCAACCTCCACAGTTTCCTTCCCCGATTCTCCTCCTTCCTGACATGCCACCCTCATCTTAGATCCTGCTTTGATGTTGTTCATTTCCAAAATCATCAAGCATTCCAGACACAGACACTGCACCTTAAACATTAAGGACAATTTTCGGTAAAACTCAGGTAACACTAATATATATGCTCTCTTTCAATCTTATCTATATCGGCAAATCGTTCCGTAGGAGATAACAAATACACATTCCATCTCAGAGATAACTCACTTCTCAACTGATCGCCTCCGACTCGAAATATTCGCTCTTCATTTTATTCCACCCACTACCACTCAATCGTCAGTGTAGCTATCACTACTGGATCTGTCCACTCGCCGCGAGAGGGAACAACAGCGAGTTTTCTCTCTCCAGATATATATTATTTCGTTCTCAGTATCTCTTGCTCAGTTTTTTATTCCCCCTATTTACACTAGCCTCTCCATTATACCCCTTCTTTGCTATTTCTCTGTTTCACCAACCACTTCCCTGACCTCTTTCACACACCTGCGCTCTCTACTTCCCTCACATCAATCCTCATCTATCAATTGATAGATGTAGATTATGTGTGTGTGATGATACGTAAACAGCTTTCTCGCACAAACGCACACACACTCTGCCGCAATATACAAACTTCACAACAGTTAATAATATACACACACACACGCGTGTATATATATGCATATATATTCACTAATGCATATATATTCACTAATACTACTTACACACACATATAATTACACACCTGTATGCATTAGAATGTACTAGAATGCACACCTGCTCAAACACATACATACACTCACACACACACGCGCACACACACCTACACTCACACGCTGTCCTTCTATGCCCCTGCGCCCGCCAGCCTTCTGAATTGTATTTAACACCTTGCTTTGATTGACCTCAGTTTAACACCCTTCCTACTGCAAACCATTGAGCTCACTAAAACATGCATATACACATAAACGCACAAACAAAATAACGAAAAGATAAAAGTACGCAGGGCAAAACTAACCTGCTCATTTTATCACCTCCTCTACGTTTCGCTCTTTTGCCAATGAGATCTTTCTTTTCCCTTTCCTCTTATTATCTATACCTTTACTACCTGTTGTGCGACACCCTATGGGTTCCAACTGTGCTTTTTTGCGGTCATTCTCCCTCGCATTAGAATTTCTTAACAATAATTATGTCCTCATAATACAAACTTGCTTATAACTTCACTTACTCCACTCGTCTTCAGCCTTCTCAGTCTTTTGAACAGCTAAACAACTTCAAAAACTCTTTGATGTAACATCCCAGATTGTTCTTCTCGTTGACAACACAAATTTTGCATCCTATGAGAACTCCTCCACAGCTATTTATAATCATATACCGTATGTATGTGATTCACTTTTGGGGTGTAGATGCTTGTTGTCATCACATTTCTAGATTTCCTGTCCATTCACTTAAGCTGGTTCTTTGTCTACGTAACAGTATCTGTACTGTATCACATCAAGAAAACAGCCCCTGTGTTCATTACCCTGATTTTTTTATTCCATTGAGTTTACTTCCCTTAATCAACTTGGTTCTTCCGAGATATTCTAGCCTAAAGCTTTCCTTTCTTTCACTTTGCTTGATTCTGTCGTATTATAAAATCCCACGATATTTAAATCTATTATTCTCAACATCCTTCATTTCCTCGCCATTGAGTAGCTCTTCATCATCAGACGACAATACTTTGCCTCTTTGTGCTATAAGCATACAACACTTTTTAGTCCCAAATTGCATTCCGCTATCATTACTGAATGACTGCACTGTTGAAACTAGTCCATTTATTCCACGTTCAGTCTTTCCAAAGACCTTTAAATTATCCACATACATAACACATACTTTAATTTTCCTCCACATCTCTAGGTATACGCCTATGTCATTTTCCATAGTATCTGTGTGCACGGTATCATACAATTCACAAGCGGAAATGTTGACAGGCTATCCCCTTGAAAAATGTTTCTCTTGCTGTTAACCCTCCCCTCAAATTGTCCATTAGAAGTTAACGTCGTATGCGAGTTTTTCATTGATCTCCTAATAAAATTTGATATGTTATCAGACACCTGTACCAACTCAAGACTTTCTCAAATCCATGAATGTAGGACCATATCGTACGCTTTCTTAATCGATCCACGCCATCATCATCATCATCATCATCATTGCTATTATTATTATATTATTATTATTATTATTATTATTATATTATTATTATTATTATTATTATTATTATTATTATTATTATTATGATTATTATTATTATGATTATTATTATTATTATTATTATTTTTATCATCATCATTATTATTATTATTATTATCATCATCATTATTATTATTATTAATATTATTCAGTAGTTTTATTTTAATAGCGTGCTTTCACTTCACTACCGAGCGCAGCTCTGTGTGCCTTGGGTATGTGCTGTGATTTGTTGTGATGCTCTGATGGTTATTGTATGGAAAGTGTTCTGCGTAGTATGTGTGCAGTGCCTAGTAGTGCAATTATCTGTATTTTATATGTGTTTGTAAGTCCTGGTGTTTTTGTTATGTATTTGTCTGAATATTTTTTATCATGCCTAATGCACCTAATATGATAGGAATTGTTTCTGTTTTCAGATTCCACATTCTAGTTACCTCTATTTCCAGGTCTTTGTATTTTGAGAGTTTCTCCATTTCTTTTAGAGACACGTTGTAATCTGCCGGTATTGATACATCAATTAGAAAGCATTTTTTTCTTCATGATCTCTGACAACTATATCTGGTCTGTTGGCCTTAATTTCTCATCTTCTTCTTCTTCTTCTTGTTTATTAGGTGGTATGATTTCTTGTTTGTATTTGTCAGCTTCCTTAAATACTGAGAACAGTTTTTTGTTTTGCTCGTGTTTTGCTGCTATCTGGATCACTTTTCCTTCCTTCTGAAGTAGATATTTTTGCAGTCCTATGGTGGTTATTTTATAGTAGTTTTCCAGCTGTATAAGGCCTCTACCACCTTCTATACGTTGTATATATAGTCTTTCTATGTCAGATTGCGGGTGATGCATCCTAGATCCTGTCAGTATTTTTCTTGTTTTCCTATCTATTTTGGACAGTTCATTTCGTGTCCAGTTAAGGATATTGTAGCTGTAACTTATAACTGGGACAGCTAAAGTGTTGATACCTATTATCTTGTTTTTAGCATTGAGCTCTGTTTTTAGTATTGATCTAACTCGTCTATAATATTCTTTTTTTTTATTTTCTCTTTCATTTGTGTGTGTTGTGTCTTATCTAGTTCATGGATACCTAAGTATTTGTAAGTTTGGCTTTGGTCTAATTCTTTTATTTCATTGGTTTTATCTAGTGTGATGTTGTTACTCTTAACTAGTTTTCCTCTTTTCATGGTTACTTTGGCGCATTTTTCTAATCCAAATTTCATATCTATTTCTTTTGGTAAATCCATGAACTGTCTTTAATAGTGTTTCCAGCTGTTTGTCATTTGCAGCGTATAGTTTTAGGTCATCCATATACAAAAAGGTGGCTGATCGTTTTGCCGTAACATTTATATCCGCATCCAGTTCTATTTAGCATATCAGATAGAGGTGACAGTGCCAAGCAGAAAAGGAGTGGAGAGAGCGTGTCTCCCTGGAATATTCCTCTTCTAATGGGGATGTCTTTGGTTTTCATGAGTCCCTCTTTTGTTTGGAGGTGTAGGACTGTTTGCCATTTATTCATAGAGTGCTCTATGAATTTTATGATTGTTGGTGCTACTTTGTTAATGGCTAGTGTTTCGAGGATCCATGTGTGGGGGATGCTATCAAACGCCTTTTTGTAGTCAATCCAGGCCATACTGAGGCATTTCTTCTTTCTGTGGCTGTCTTCAGTTACGGCTTTATTAATCATTAGTTGATCTTTACAGCCATATGAGCCTTTGCGGCATCCTTTCTGCTCTTCTGGGAACAGTTTGTTTTCGTCCAGTTGCTTGTTCAGCCTTTGCGATATTATTATTATCATTATTATTACTATTATTATTATTATTATATTATTATTATTATTATTATTATTATTATTATTATTATTATTATCATTATTATTCAGTAGTTTTATTTTTATAGCGTGCTTTCACTTCACTACCGAGCGCAGCTCTGTGTGCCTTGGGTATGTGCTGTGATTTGTTGTGATGCTCTGATGGTTATTGTATGGAAAGTGCTCTGCGTAGGATGTGTGCAGTGCCTAGTAGTGCATTTTATATGTATGCGTTGTTGTATTTTCATTTTTTGGGTAGAGCACTGCTGTGAAGTATGCGTGTAAGATAGAAATGTATTCCTCACGTGTCCATTTACGTCTTTTGGGTTTTATTTGCGGGACATGAGGTACAACGTCCGGCCCATTATTTTCACGGTCGTCATTTTCGTAGGGTACCGGTCCGTTTATTTCTGTTGTCACATTATTTCGCACGTGTAGTTTTTCGTACATTTTTTGTTGTAAGTTTAATGTACGTACCGCTCGATTGTTATTCTTGGGTTGAATAGTATCGGTGGCATTTAATTTCTTCGTAGTTCCTTTGTACATGGTGTTTGGGATCGTGGATGATCGTGATGTTCCACGAATGTTTACATGTGTTGTGTTAGAGGTGGAGATGATATCGAGTCAAAATACATCATTTCGTTTCGAAAATAGTAATAAATTCCAATTAGTATTACTTACTCGGATACAGTCCAATTCTTTGATAGTAAAAGTTTGGCTCCATAGGATGTCCTTGTTTTCGATGTTGGTGGATAGATTTCGGAGCTCTGTATTTTCCTTCTTACATCTTAAACGTCCCCCGGTATTATTATTATTATTATCATTATTGTTATTATTATTATTGTTGTTGTTTTATTGCTATCATCATCATTATTGTTATTAATATTGTTATTGTTGCTGTTATTATTACTATTAATATTATTATTATTATTATTACTATTATTATTATTATTATTATTATTATTATTATTATTATTATTATTGAGTGAGAGAGCAGTGTATGCCATCAAAGTGATACTGGAGTAAAATATTCGAAGCCTAGTATACCTATCATGACTATACGTCTGGTAAGGTTATACCAGTCACAGGCACTATTATCATCGTCTTCATCATCATCATCTTCACCACCACAACCAACACCACAACCACCACCACCACCACCATCATCATCATCATCACCATTATATGGAAACTCGCAGCTCGTTCTGTTGGGCATGATAGAATGTTGTCCACAGTCAGCTGTCTAATGTGATACTTGTTTACTAGTCATGATTCTGAAACGAAGAAATAGTATTTATTGTGCTCACTTTCTGGCGGCGAGCTCACGTCATAGCAGGTATTTTCGGCTCCTCCCGTGTGACATGCTTTCTACAGTGCTCCCCTAACGGATTCGGCAATTTACAACGTCTTATAATTACCATGCCTTATTAGTGATTGTGTGAGGAGTTCAACAGTCTCCAAAATATTTTGTACCAGGTAATATTTTGGAAGTAATATTTGGGAACACACAGTACATGGAGTGTGGCAATTTTAAGCGTCCGTTGTCCGTTGTCCTTTATGCTGTCAATTTCGAATTCCCCGACCCACTTTGGCCTGGATTTATGTTTGGTGCTCACATATGCATTTAAAATAGCCAAGTAGTCGCAGATGTAGGCTAGTCCTCTGAATTTTCCTTGAGATTTCTTTGTAAAATTTGTACATTGTGTACTTTGTATCTTGTGTAGAGTGACGAATTGAGGCAGAGACACTGACAAGTTTGACTGGCTAATTGGATGTATGTGGTCGCACTAAGAAAATCTGATATGTCCCTTTCTCCCTCGACTCTACACTCTTTAGCAATGACTTTCTCGTAGCACAGCCAAAACCATGCTGTTTCGTTCCAACTAGGCCCTTTACTAGCAAAAACATTTAAACGTCTCTGACGCATAGTATCACTCTCTTCACAAGAACTGTAGTGCAGCAATGTCCACTTGAAACTTTAGTGTACGTTATTAAGTTCGGCAGTTTTTTTTTTTTTTTTGTCAATTATGTACATGACAATATTTATTCGTCTAATAGCAATTATTTGTACATCTCAGTACACTTAAGTTAGAACTGGTTTCATCTTTTGTTCATTTTATATCTAGTGAAGGGTATGTTATCCGCTATTCGAGCTACATTACCCTTGAGTCCCATACACTCAGAGAGGTAATCAGACTCTGGCGAGATAGTATCTAAGCTGTTGGGCTTTATACAGCTTGGGGCTAGTAGAAGCTGTATCTGGGAACAAGCTTCACAAATATTCATCACAAACAACCAGTAAACTGTTACTTTATCCGCGGCACCAAACCCGGTAAGTACAGATGGTGAGCATTCTTTAGGATGCAGGCCATGATAGAGTTTATATGGGAGACAAACTTTGGGTTGGTGCAGCAGAACTGTTTTCTCTCTACACGACTGTTGTTGTTTGAGGGAATATCATTGTCCAGTACAGTTTGACGTCAATGTGGTTTCAGAAATTAAGAGAACAATGTTCAAATGTCTTTGAGATGACTTACAGTTTTTCATGTAAATTCTCCTCTTCTGGATTGAAATCTTACAGATTTCACTTGCAGATTTTCCTTGGGAATACTCAACTTCAGGATTGAAATTCCGAAGAATTTTTCCATAGGTGGATATTTATGCAAGGCAACCAAGTTCTGGGCTCACATAGTTTTCACTCTGAGAATCATTGCCTTTTCAGTTTCATTAGTTCCATCCCCTCTTAGTATTGGTCTTAAAGAGTGAACAACCACATTTACCATTCTCCTAAGAGTACAAACAATTATATAGTATTTAGAGGCAAATTCGCTTGAGAACGCTGTGAATAGATTCCCAGTTAAAGGGTGTTAAGTTGTTAGCGCAACTTTACATGAGTGGCGTTTCTTTGTAGCATAGTCCTAGAGCCCAAACCCCACAATTTCTGTATTGGTATCACATGGCGTGAATGATTCTTTTGGTAATTTTTGACTTGTTATATGTCTCTAGTTTCTATTTATATACGATAGCATATGACAGTGGTAACTTAGCAGTAGTTATCACTTCATAAATAGACATAACTTCCATAAGAAACTGCAAGGAAAAATTTCGCAAACATCTTTTATTTGGACTATTTCAAAGGCAAAGAAGTAATAATAATAATAATAATAATAATAATAATAATAATAATAATAATAATAATAAGAAGAAGAAGAAGAAGAAGAAGAAGAAGAAGAAGAAGAAGAACAACAACAACAACAACAACATCGAAAAGTACCTTAAGAATGAGAACCCAGTTCGAAAAATCCCCAAGACACCTGATGAACGTTGGAGGATATATAAGAGAAAACTTTGTGTTAACAACAAACAAGATGACAAATATCCGTCAAACGTAAATAATGTAAATAGTGTCGGGGATGACATTTTGCTCGGTGCTTGGAGGCCATATTTGAGTCAGATCTTGTTTCTTTATCTGCTGTCTTAGCTGCACTGCTGTTTTGGCTAGAGAAATTTCAAACCTCTAATCCTCGCCAGTCAGTGTTTTTTTTTTTTACAAGCTCATCCATGAAATGACTGTATGGGTATACGAGGAGCTTTTTTCTGTCTATTCTAATTTCTGCTAGATGTGTGAACGATGTCATATGCTTTGTAGTCATCAGGCGTAGAAGAACCTCAGTATGAATGAACATTAGTTAAGTTTCATATATCTGCAAAAATTAACAAAGCTACCGAGCTGAATGTGCTGTCACATTTTTTCCACTCATAACACACTATAAACTTTTCAATACGACTTCGGTGTATTCACCCCCATATGGTACCGCTAGCTGAAGTGGCAACTGGATTAGTAGAATCTTACGACGATTATCATTCCTCGGTTTGATCAATTTAGAAGAATATGTTTACACAGACATACACCTACTCACACACCCTTACGTGTACAATTAGACACACACACAGACACACACAGTAACACACGTACACACGCACGCACATATAATAAGTGAGCTACAAAAAGAGAGGAGAGAAAAGGGGTGAAAGAGTGAGGCATATGGAGCATGGTCGAAAGAATGTATCTTTTGTTAGGAGATTCATATGAGATGTTTCAGGAGAAATATTTAATGAAAGCGCATTTCATATCCATTCATGTATTATGTGTATTATCCGGTTATTATGAATTTTCATTGATTCTTCGCTACCATATTTCTTACAGAGTTCCTGTATATATGGCCCATTATGTAAAGCAGACAATACAACAATGAAAGGAAATTGACAGTCACCTACGGGAAACACAATGTTACAATTGCAGCCCTTTGACACAAGTCAATGTACCTGACATGACACTGCGACGTTGAAATGAAATCTCTACAGACACATCATTTGCGGTTAATGATATGAAATAATTGGAATTGCAGAACAATAATTTTATTATTTATATCAACAATTATTGCACATTTCAATCAATAACCTATATTTAGTAAAACTCTCGATTCATTTCACTGTTAAGTCTATTGTATTGGCAAAGCGTACACACTGATTATAAGCACCACGGGAATTAATCTAATTTGTATGGTGTCTGTTGAAGTAC
This sequence comes from Octopus sinensis, assembly GCF_006345805.1. Lineage (NCBI taxonomy): Eukaryota > Metazoa > Mollusca > Cephalopoda > Octopoda > Octopodidae > Octopus > Octopus sinensis. Next base: position 28,970,750 of record NC_042999.1, on the reverse strand, counting down.
TCCCGAATGGTACATGCATTTTACCCGATAAATATGGGTCAAATATGCAATGTAATTGCTATATCTATGATACTGTTAGAATAAGGCAGCATACGCCTTTGTCCTGATTAATTTTATTCGTATTTTTGCAACTTATGTATAGAGAAAGCGACAGTGTACACGTGTTTTGAAGATTCTCTATATCATATTTAACTGGATACCGTTACTCTCCCGTAAATTTCAACAACTGCAGAAATGACATGGCCTAGGAGAAAAGTCCATAAATTCGATGCTCAAAGAAGGAATAAACCGAGAAGGTGACTTCAGCAGGGTATGAAGGACGATTGTCATTATAAGACTAGCAAAAATTGGAAAGACGAGTGTGTCTGGTGCATGATTAGTAAAGTTATGAGACCAGCAGACTCCGCGGAGCAGATGCAATTATAGTATTAATAGAAGAAACAGTTAACTCCACGCAAATCGTAGCAGGGGTAATGAATCATCAACGGTATGTGTGATCATCTTGTATGTATATACGTAACTAGGATAATACCATCTGGATTCAATGTCCCTTTAAATTTGATAGCGTGGTGTTTGATATTAAGAAAATTTGATTCATATTTTAACCAGTTCAATTATGTGAAAGCATGTTAATTGTTTATCCCAATTTGGTGTAAATATTTCCCTATGAGAGCTTTCAAACTCAAGTTTGTATAGTTATCTCCGTAACATTAATATCATTTATAGCAAAAGAAGCCATTGTAACTCAGCGAGAGCTTAGACTGAGTGAGTCGGAATACATAATGAGATAAAATTACCTTCTCATTAATTCTTGGTTAATGGAATAGAGTTTAAAATGCGGTCGATAAGTTGGAAAACTTTTGGAAAATTTCAAATATATACGATAAAGCTTGTTACAATTTTCCCGCTTCATTTGAATAAGATAATTTTCCAAGAATCCTAGCTTCTTAACTTAGTTACATATACATTGTCTTACATAGCCAAGTGACATAAATGGAAGTTTACAATCAGGGTAGAGAATGTGCAAACGTTGAAGAAATGGTATACGAATATTTTCCGTCTCTCCTGTTTCCGAAGAAATAATAGCTGCACTGGTGTATCAATACATACACCCAGTGAAACTATATCAGGGCCGTTACGTTCGAACATCATAGAAGATGGAACAGCAACATTCGAGCACAAAATGTTGTATTGTTTTATATCAACTGGAGAACATGCACCTTTGATATCTCAACCAGTTTTTTCACGAATAGCTCTGAACACTCTTCTAGCAAAAATACAAGGTCGTAAAAAGTATATGGGAGTTGGTAACGTGATAACACTTCTTGACAACGACTTATCATGTATAATGGCATACAAATACATGTTCAAAATGTATATCTGCATATTTGGAGTTTTTCTCCCAAAACGTAAGTGCAAGGGTATTTATAATCCATCCATCCATATATATCTACCACTCTCTTTCTCTCTCCCTCTATCTCTCCCTCTTTCTCTCCCTCTTTCTCTCCCTCTTTCTCTCTTTCTCTCTTTTCCTTCTCTTTCAACAGCCAAAACAAGGACCACTGACACGAGCATGAACCGTAACAACTCCAACAGCAACGGCAAAAAAATGCCAGCAACTACTACAACAGCAACAATAATAATATTACCGAAAACACCATAAACACAAATGAATACTACAATAATATAACGAACACATTATCAACAATAGAATGATTGCCGCAACAGTATTAACAAGAAAAACAACGCTAACCATAGTTACGAAAAGAGACGTAAAGGAACGAAATTCCTTCACCAATATAATACATAAATGTACCACCCATTCTTTGCAAGGGAAAGCGGAGGCAATTAAAAGATATCAGAAAGATATCATTCGACCTAGTGTCATTGCACTCCAAGAAGAATAAAGGGATTTTTTAGTAGAAAAGAATAAGGGATATATATAAGTCCGAGCCGAACTAGAATAATATCTGGGACAAGTGTGGCCTTCTATGCTTTATATCTGGAGAGGAAGGCAATATTACACTGCGTTACCTATTTGTAGCATTGAAGGACAATCGCGCAGTATGTCTACAAAGACTTGCTCCAGCGAACCAGTTCGTGGTGCTTCCTTTATACATGTGACGTTGTATGACCAAGCTCAAGATCTCCGACGTATCAGCTCATAGGGTCCGGGCGGGAGTAATAGCCGTGTTAGAGGTGCACGGGAAGACAATAACCTTGAAAACAAGCCCCTAACAAAACAGAACAGATGTGTCAATGCTTTCTACGTTTTGGTTGCTCCTCAAGAAGTCCCAGTTTTTTTATGTTTTCGGAGAGTGCGAGCAGATGCTGTTGGTTTTGAAGTGGAGGAAACACATATGTCGTACTAGTGGCAAAACCAATCACCAAAACCACTTCTTTGGAGAGGTTGAGGGAAAAGCGTCACGCTGCTCCACTATGCTTAATGCCAAATCTATTGCAATCATAAAAAGGGAAGCAGTAGGAATACAATAGGAGCAGATATGAATTAAGGCCATTGGAAATCGTACTGAATTCCAGAATGTAGAAAGGGCCTTGGTTGGTACAAAGTAACCCGAGGGGGTGATCGTCGGGTGACCCCCAAAAATATAAGAAGTGAAAGCAGGTGAAAATACAGTTGCAGGCACGAAACTGAAGGAGCTCAAAAACTCTGCACCCCATCTCGAAACCAAAACTGCGAACGAACAATATCAGCCACAGCAATAGTATCACCATCACCGTCTCCAACCACAACAAAAATAGAAACAACAACAATTGCAACAGAAAGAGTTAAACCAAGTGAAGCAACACCAAGAACTGTAACAGCATTCTAAGCAACAGCGAGTGACACAGCTGGATCAACACCACGACATCAGGTCACTGCGCTTCGATGCAGTAGCCATTAGTATAGCTAGGATTTCGGAGACGCAATCGTTTGTTCTTCTGGTTAACTGTGTTATTTAAGCCTCCCCAACCTGGATCAAATGACGATGCGATGTTGTTTCGTGAAGGCCTTGACGGGAACATGTGTATGTTTATCCTAAACCCAGTCGGTAGATGCTACATTTGAACGTAAGCAGCATGGAAGACAACAAGGGAGACTTCAGATTAGTGACAAACAGGAGCCGCACAGGTGGATTTCTTTAGACGTCTACACACTTTCCTAGGAGTAAAACCTTCTTAACAACCTATTTCTACCAGGTTCTTACACTCTCATTGAAAATACTCCCTAGGTGTTCTTTCCTTTTTTATCATTTCGAGGTCGATAAAATACGGAACAAATTTAATACTAGGAAAGATAAAATCGACTATCACTTTCAGCTTCAAACTTTGTTTCCGCCAAAACTTGAATCCATTTTCATTAGTAAATGCATGTATATGTGGATGAGATTGTCGCATCTGGAACATTCGATATTCTGTCCTATTATACTGTAGTACATTAAAGCAAGTAAAAGTATTGCAACGCATTTGCTCGACGGTAAGTACATTTCGAAATTTCATAGATTCCAATTTTGGTTATTAATTTACTTTTATTTTACATCTCTTTTAATTTGGCTCCACACAGGCCAGGTGTACTCCATAGCATCACACAATATTTTACAGCTTTGAGCTGAAATATGCACAGAGCACAGCAAGCCTGTAGCAAAAGAGGAAGTTATTGATTGAAACATAGCCATTAACAACGTTTTATATAACACATGATAAATGGAATTCTTCAGTTTATAGACTTCTAAAACGAAATAGAGATCGTCCAACATTTCAATAGTGTTAATTGGACACACCAACAAAAAAAAATCCTATTTCAATGATAGTAGTTGAAAGAAATGATTAAAAGAAAATTGTAGCTTATTCATAAATATAATTAAACACGTTATCACTGATTAATTTATGTTAAATCTTTGTTTGATATTATTAGCTTACCTATTAACTATGCATTTTAAAATCCTTCAACAGATATGGACATTTTTATACTGTTTGTTGATATAGAAAGGTACAAGCACTTCGAAGACACCTCGTTGTGTCTATGTAATCAATTTGTTTCGTGTAATTGGTGACATACATTATATTGTGTACGATATATTATGCTATCCTACCTTATCTTGTTTGGTATTTTATCAATACGGAAATTGCTTTAGTTCTCAATACCGTCATTTTCAGTCCGTGTGGCTTTTAGACAGATCGAAAAAAAATTTCATTATAAAGTAGAAATCGCATCCAAATAAAGATTGTTCAAAAGCATAACGGACATTAAAAAGCAACGCCATCGATCAAAATTATAAGTAGTAAACATTATTGACAACGCTGCAAAACATTAGATGTACAAAACTCCATATATGTGTGTGTGTGCGCGTGTATACATATACATATATATATATATATATATATATATATAATATATATATATATATATATATATATATATGCATATGTGTGTGTTTGTGTACGGTATATATATATACATATATATATATATATATATATATATATATATATATATATATATATATATATATATATATACATATATATACATACATATATATTATATATATATATATATATACATACATATATATATATACATATATATATATATATATACATACATTCACACATACACACATATATATGTATATATGTGTTTGTGTGTATGTGTGTGTGTGTGTTTGTGTAATATATATATATATTGAAAATCAGATATAATGAATGCATATCAGTATCTGTTCTTCTTGAAAAGGTTCTGCAGATGTATTAGGCAACACTCGTTGAACAATTAGAAAAAAAACATTTAGTATTCACACATTTGTTTCTCTTGCGGTAAAGAAATATCATAGGAATTAGTGAATTTGAACCATTATGATATAAACTGAAGACGGATTAGGGAATATGCAACAAGAGTTCTGGAAGAGAAATTATTAATAATCTTGAAAAAAAACTGTGATTAATCAACTTACTCTATCTCGTGGAGAAACAGCTACTTAAGAAACATGTCAAACGCTACACATGAATGAATCATCTAACGATTTACAGCCACTCCCATGTAAATGCTATGTGTGTATGTGTTTATATACATATATAAATTTATACACATGCATATAAATATGTTTGTGTATATCCTCAAATATATTTATAAATATCTGCTTGTGTATCCATATATATATATATATAGATATATATATATATATATATATATATAATATATTATATATATATATATATAATATATATATATATACATTATATAATTAGGGCTTAGTAAAATAAATTACTTTGCCACATACTGAACTTTGTAGAAATAGCAGCCAAAAAAGTTTTTTAGCCATTTCTACTACTTAAAGAAAATTTCTCTCAGATAATGTTTACTCAAAATAACTCACGAAGGTATGGAGGTAAAAACAGAAAAATATCACAAGTACAAAGATCATTTGAGAACGTTAACGTGTCTAGATTAGCCAAATAAACTCAGCATTTCTTTCGTCAGCTCAACATTTCTTAATTTGGATTTGGAAACACTAAAAGAAAGAACATACCCTTCGGCGACTCATCACCTCAGATGAACCCGTTCAGTCTGCCAGTGCTAACAAATTCAAAATGTGCAAGCGAAGATTCCTGCTATCCCCTTCCACCCACGTGGGTTATCTAGCAAACACTATATTTTAACGGTGTGAACCGAGGCAATATGACAGAGAGAAATGAATTATAATATCAACAATTGAGGGTAAAATTAATTAGTTATTAATTAATTTCACCAAGTTATTAATCAATTTCACCAATTTCACCAAGAAATGCTGAGTTTATTTGGCTAATCTACAAACGGTAACGTTCTCAAATGATCTTTGTACTTGTGATATTTTTCTGTTTTTACCTCCATACCTTCGTGAGTTATTTTGAGTAAACATTATCTGAGAGAAATTTTCTTTAAGTAGTAGAAATGGCTAAAAAACTTTTTTGGCTGCTATTTCTACAAAGTTCAGTATGTGGCAAAGTAATTTATTTTACTAAGCCCTAATTATATAAGGTGATATTTTGAATTCGCCTTAAATGGTCCTTTTACATACTTGGTGAAATTGATTAATAACTAATTAATTTTACCCTCAATTGTTGATATATATATATATATATATATATATATATATATATTAAATTAGAGACAAAACCACTCTTAGGCAAATCAAACGATGAAAAACTTAAGCCAATACATAAGATTATTTAATTTATATTATTTAAATATATAACAAAATTATTAAAAAAATATAATTAATATCACAGTCATTCATCAGGTGGGTTAAACCTCGCCAAGATAAATATTTAAACCACCTGATGAATGACTGTGACTTGAAAATTTGAAGAAGTTAGCAGCCATGAAACGATCGTAGTGTGATATTAATTATATATATTTTTTAATAATTTTGCTATATATTTAAATAATATAAATTAAATAATCTTATGTATTGGCTTACGTTTTTCATTGTTAGATTTGCCTAATAGTGGTTTTGTCTCTAATCTAATATAATATAATATTTTACTATAAAATTGGATTCAATCCTAAATCTGATTTTTCCCTGTAAGTTTGGATTTATTCCCCAATATTTATTATTAATATATATATACTTGTATAAATATATTTAGATATATTTGTGTGTGTACGCTTGTATATATGTATGTATGTCCGTGGGTCTGAGAGCGTTGCTTTACTGATAATATATTGAAGAGGTACTTCGTTTCTACTAGCCGAAGTTAATGGAACTTTGGCCGGGAGAAACTGGTGTCATTAGAAGTTTTACAACGATTATCTTCAGTACTATAAAGAACCAAATTTATCTCAACAACAGTGAAAAATACCGTTTAAAGAACCAGCTAGAGATTTCATTACATTCTTGCTCTCAGAACTGCGGATCCATTTCGAAAAGGAGAACAACGGACTTCCTGTGAGTGATGAAAAGCAGAGCAGCTATTGGGAGGTGACTGCAGATTTACCAGGATGCCAGGGACTCCATCCCAGTTACGAATGAATCGGACATTTCAATGAGGTGTGAAAGTAAGTTGTAAATCTAGTCGAGTTAACGGTTCCTCATGAAGATGACATGGACGCCGCTCGGGCTCGAAAGACTGACCGTTATGCAAACTTCCTCGAGGAATGTGAAGTGACACGCTGGAAAGTGGAATTTTTTTCCAAGTGACGTCGAATGTAGAAATTTTGTTGGACACAGTTTTATACGACTGTTGTTATCGTCAGGTCTAACTCATCGTAAATACCACCATGACCGATATCCAAACTACAGCGGAAAAGACTAGCCACTGGATTTTGTCAAAAAGAGACGATGGCTAGAATAATATTGAGATTTATTCATAACCATTTGATTGAACAAGCGGGGCCCGTATACTTGCTAGCTTCCGGTATGGAACAATTGGATCATAATTATATATATATATATATATATATATATGTGTGTGTGTGTGTGTGTGTGTGTGCGTGTGTGTGTATGTATGCATGTTTGTATGTACTAAAACATTCCAACTCCATCAAGCCGTGAAGGTGAAAAACCCAGTGAACTGTATTTTAATGGAAAAAATTGTGGCACCACCACACTAAATGTAAGAAAACCAATGTTGTCTCTTTCTCTCCCTCTTTTCCTCTTCTTCGGCACTTTATTTAATTAAAATTCAATATGACTTAACTTTCAATAATATACATTTTTTATGATCCTCACAAAAAATTTACATTAAGATTATTATCTCTACCTGTAAAACTCATTTCAATATATTTGAACATTTGATGGTTTAAACAGGTTTGTTGAATTTTTATCTTGTGACGTTAAAATCTCCTAACACCTTTATATATGTATGCATATATATATATATATATATATATATATATATAGAGAGAGAGAGAGAGAGAGAGAGAGAGATAGGTAGGTAGATTAGATACATGCATACATATAATATATATATATATATATAGATAGATAGATAGATAGATAGATAGATAGATAGATAGATAGATAGATAGATAGATAGATAGATAGATATATAGATAGATTCAAATGTATATGGTACTTAAGTCAAAGGCACCAGAATTTTGTATGGTATTATCCATATAAATCATAAATGGGATGATTATAATCAAATATATCTCCACATGATATACTTGTTGCTTATTTTGCTTATATATATATATGTGTGTGTGTGTGGGTGTATGTGTGTGTGTGCACCATTGATAAGCAAAAATTGTCAATACTAATTTAGTATGTATATAAAACTATTTGAAAACGACTACACTTTTTTACATTCAGATACATTTACAAACGTTGAAACAAATCCTCCTGCGTGTGTGTGTGTGGGAGGGGGTGTTTGTGTGCTCTTCCCACACTGGGTAACTAAAACATCATTCTATGTCGATAAATAGTTCTAATGGCATATAGAAACAGGGTAATAATATGTTTAGTTATATTTCTGATACAAAAATGAATGAAATACATTAAATTGCATTACAATCACTTTAGACTTTTGTGCTAGATAGTGCACAAAACACTTTTAAAATGACTTTGGTAGTTTCCTCATTAATTTTTACTGATCAATTAAAGCAAATGCTATTTCTAAATAACCAGCAACATTTATAGAAAACTCTGTTAAAATTATTACTATATTATTTAGCGTTCCGCAAACAATCTGTTGATATTAAAGATCGTAAATTATTAATATTTGATCTGAAATGCGAATTACCCGGTTATAAGATAATCATTTATATGAGTTCATGGGTAAAATTAGCACAATAGCAAATCTGTTGAAATTGCATGAAATCTGATTAAAATTAATTAATAACAACTATAAATTCCTCATATTATCGGAATCTAAATACTGAACAAATGAGAAGGTTTCAAGTCAAACATGTAACAATGTCATTAAATTAAACACATTTCCTTTAATAAAAATAAATTTGTATTTGAACATCGTAGTGGGCTGATAAAATAGGCAGAATGTAAAAATAAACGTTTTACAATAGTAAGTATTTTGCATTCAGAATCAAATTTCATGCCAATTTTGTTTTCTCATTCTTTGATGATAGACAACAAAAGCCCTGGATCAGTTGGGAATAAACATGAGTATATTACTGTAGAGTGATACTGCTCTTTTAATGAATACAACTAAAATGACGTGATTGAAGATTAGACACAAGGTAATGTAAGTAAAATAAAGACTGCGATGCCTTTATTATGCCTGTTTACATATAGCGGTGCATTATTTCCATCTTCCAGCATACAGTGTTGCAGGAGTAAGCAGAACATTTAGAGGACCACGGAAAATGCTTGCCCTCTAAAATTTACGTTTCGAATTTCAATTCTATTCAGGTGAATTTAGACTTTAATTCTGCTTGACTCTAATTATTGAGATTCACAGTGCCGATTGTTTTTGTTTTTCCATATTTTCTTCGTGCATTTAGAAGGTAAATATATATTAAATCAGAAGAAATAAACCAAACAATATAATTAAGATGAATGTATATATTTATATTTTTTTCCACATAAAAAAATTACTGAATTTACTTTCTGCTGATGTAATTATGACTACTGTATTTGAATATACACATATGCAATGTAACTTTGATATTGAATTGCGTGACTTTATATAAATCAACGAAGCAAGATTGAAAAGATGAAACTAATAAACTCATTATTTGCCTGCTGAGCACCATATCATGTAATGTTCCTTGCAAATACATAACACAAGTCTTTCAAAACTTAGTCGATCAATTTGATTTAAAATACATCGTTCGTGGTAATTAAGACTGCATTTGTTCATTCTCATCTACTGTCATAATACTAACAACCTAACATATTCATTTTAGACGAAGAAATATTCTTGAGATGATATATTCGCAATAATTACTACTTATTTTAAACGTCACATTTCATTAATGTATATTTCACTGGAATATATAATGTATGAAGGAAGATAATTGTTCAATTACATGAGATATTATCGATATCGAAAGCAATACTTTATTCAAAGAGTTACAGTTTTACCTGTACTAGACATGTTATACTTCGTTTACTTAGGAATTCGTACATACAAATTCATTGCAAAGATGAGATGCATTTTGTATGTTGGCTTTGTAAAAGAAAATTGAGATGCCGCCCATCACAAACAAACTGATAAGGTACGAACTAAAATCAGAGAGCTTAGCTGGTCTTTAAGAACTTTTGGAATTAAGAGACAAAATCTTACACTCAGCAACAACCAATGTTAAATGAAAGAATGCATATGAATTTATCACGACCTAGATACACTTAGATTTAAAACAGCATCGAATGATCAAAGTTAAACTGCTTCAAATATTTTTATTTCTGCTGAAAATCTGAAACAAATATCAGTTTCAAATTACCTATGTTATTTTTAAAATTCTAAAATTATGTAATATCTACTATGCGTAAAACGATATATACTATATCATCATTAGTAAGAACACCGCATTTTCCAACCTCCGGCTAATATTTTATTACTTACTACAGAATTTATAAACAATGAAATACATATTTCAAACTGTTTGGCGGAAATTTCATGTTCTATCATTCTAGTTTTGAATTGATTTGAAAATGCATTGTTTCATTCTTCAAAACCTGAAAGGAGATAATATAAGAGTAGCACAAGATATCTTTATAATCACGTGTCTTAAAGAATGCGGAATAATATCGAAATGAACAAGGAAATTTCTAAAAAATATAAACAACTTTTGTTTGATAGTTTAAATTTGTAAGTTTGTTGAAATCGTATTAATAAAAAAAAACACATTGTAGAACATTTATATATTGTGCAACACTTCATTTTACTTCCATTTCCTTTGCTGTACTGTGTCAAATGTGATGTTGCATGATTCGTGTTGTTTTATCTATATATACGATTATACATATTGTTTATGCCCATAACCCGGCAGGTAAAATAATGGAGTGGCACCTTGGGCAAGCGTTTTCTACTATATCCTCGGGGCGACCAAAGACTTGTGAGTGGATTTGGAAGACGGAGACTGAAAGAAGCCCGTCGTATATATATATATATATATATATATATATATTATATATATATATATATATATATATATATATATATATATATATATATATGCGTGTGTGTGTTTGTGTGTCTGTGTTTGTCCCCCACAACATCGCTTGACAAAAGATGTTGGTGTGTTTATGTCCCCTTTACTTAGCGGTTCGGCAAAAGAGAGCGATAGAATAAGTACTGGGCTTACAAAAGATTAAGTCCGGGATCGAGTTGCTCGTTTAAAGGCGGTGCTCAAATGGCTGAACGAATGCTACAGAATTTAGAGTTCCCGGTAGATCATTATCATCTAGACTATTTGTACTAGAGTGATTGATCGTTAGTCTGCTTAATACTATTACAACTTACGATATACGCATATAATGTAGGATGTAACAGAATAAACACTAGTTTATAAACCTTGTTCTTACATATGTTCAGTCGTTGTCATCGTTTAAAAATCTGTACCTTCCAAGATAAATTTGAAGTGTAACTTTAAATGGGTCATCGGAGAACACATTATTGCAATACGTTACAAAAAACAAATATCATTAGTTGTCTGTAGCGTAATGCAAAGTAGTAGACCCTGACGATCCCTTGCGATTAAGCATCCAATTGCACTTAGAACGCTCAATGCAATTACCTACAATGCTAAAATGTACGAAGGGGACACACACACGCATACACACGCATATATTAATATGTATACGAACACACATATTTATACATATATATATATATAATATATATATATATATATATATATATGTAATATATATATATATGTATATATATATATATTATATATATATATATATATATATATATATATATATATATATATATACATATGTATACACACACACACACACACATATATATATATAAACTTGAATGCAATATGGATAGGCGGAAATGCAGCTACACTGTAGAGAACTGTTCACTTCGTTGTGAAATCCATTTCTATTGTTTCCAAAGTTGTGATACATAGAAATTGTTGAAACATATATAAAATATAGTTTTCTTTTCTTTACTGCAACCACCTGGGTACGTTCACTTGCAGCACGACTTCTGATCTACTTAGTGAAATTGATACCCATAGCGATTCTGATTTAGTTAATGTATCACAAACCCATGTCAATGTTATCAAACTTTAGTACCGATTGCAATGTTTATGCAATAAAGCAGTGAGAAAACATGATACTTCTTGTAGGTAAATTATTATGCATTAAACACATTATGACAGCTATCATTCATTCCGTGAACTCCGAATCTACGATATTCGATTTGGTCTGTAGCTTGGTTGATCAGAAGTATCTATGAATTGGAGATCTTTCGGCCCAGTTATCTGGTGTGCGGAATATTTAACATCTGCTTCCAATAAACTCTGTAAGCATTGCAAAATATAATGTATGAATATCTTGGATTTTATGATTTCACGATGATATTGTCGCAATAGTTTGATATTTTGAAAGAAATTTATCCTTACTAAATAAATAGAAATTTATGGAAATTCTACACACTCATTGCAACGTTTTAGCGCACATGTTTACACGCTTCATACATTTCTATGGTTCTGTCTAAGCATGTTGTTTTCATTTATGTACGTCAGATTCTATTTCTGTAAATAGAAGTTTCCTTAATAGGGTGTTTGATAGCATGTGAACAGCCGTGAGATAAATTGCTACAAAGTTCTTCAGAAACGTTTTGAATTTATTACCGTTGAATAATGACTAAGTTACAAACCAACTGTTTATAAAAGCAACTTCCAAAATTGTATAAAAAAACGCGCATTGGCCCCCATCGTCTACTGCCTGCTTTGACTGAATTAAGCCTTGCCGTTTGGTCAAGCACGTTTACGCCTACATTGATTTGTTATAAAAAAAATATGGTGTTAGGCTTCTTTCAAAAAGAACTTCTATATGTTGATCTGAAAACAACTACAAAATTTGATTTTTTGCACTGGTACAATCTGTGAGAGTAGGCTTCTCTGTGGATTTCAAAACCACAGTTCCATGCACTGACTACAAGTTTCATGGTTTAACCTGTTTTACTGCTTTTAGTAATTTCATTCCGTTCTGAGGAATTGTTGCAACTGAACTTCAGTTTTATTTTGCGACACGTAATTGTTATACAATTACTATATATCTAAAACGCTGTCACATGTATTTATAAGCAAAATCAGGTACATGTTTCAAAAGTTGCTAATGCGTCAACTGATGCACGTGGCCCTTATAAGTTGTATGGAGTTTATTTATTTATAGATGGGGTATACAGCCAATAATTTATAGTGTATATAGATATAAATCTATGAAAAGTCAAGCTCCACGATGTCAAAATCTACAATAGTTTTTGAAGTGTGTGCAATTAGGTTTTCAAAATGCGTCAGTTGATGCACCCGGTCCTACTAGTGTTAAATCAACCTAATGGCAAATTACCAAATTTTCAGAGTAAAGACATTCAAGTTTCGTATGGAGCTTATTCATCAAGAAACAGAATACTGCATATCTACATATTCTGTCCCTTATTTTAAGAAACATGTAGATACAAGTGTGACTTAGGAGGGGTTGAACTGTACAGAGAGGCATGTGTCATGGAGAGATACGCGTGGAGTGGCCAAAGCATCATGGTTTAGGGTTCTATAGACCTGAATCAGAGATTTAGGCGCCATGTGTTGCAAAAAGCTTGTGCGTGTGGAGAGAAGGTTATCACAGCGCAGCACTAGGTTGAACAAATCCTAAGACCTCACATCGTGCCCTTCTCCCGCGTCATCTTAGCCAGATGTTCCAGCAGGACAATGCTCCCTCCCATACGGCGAGGGTCACCATGGACATCCTGCGTCAGCACAACATCAGTACTATGCCGTGGACGGCTCTCAGCCCGGATTTGAACCCAGTGGGATAAAATCCAGAGACGGCTGAACCAGGTGGTTCCAAAGCCGAAAAATCATGTGAAACTGGAAGCAGCTTTCGTCAGGGTGTGGGCACAGGTATCAATGGCTGTTGTGAGCCGCTTTATGCTCTTCATGAACCGATGATGTATGGCCGTTTTGTTGACCCAAGGATGGTATATAGGGTATTGAACATGTCGACCCCAAGAATCACGATGTGCTTGATCCACCCACTACCAGAACAAATGAAAACGACCCCTAGACTGTAGTCAAAGTGAATCAGGGCTATCAAAAGTTATCTCTGACATAATGAAATTAAAAGATATTTCAGTCACACACGTCTCGCGTGTTTTTTTTTTTTTGTGTGTGCGATTCAATGTATAAGTATGTTAAATACCACGCAACAAAAATGCGTGTTTTTATTATTTGTATCTCATCTGTAAAGGATGTAGCATAATTACGAAAATGGCCAGTTCCATTTGGGAAGAGGAGGTGATCTCTAGATTCAATAATTTTCTGCAACTGACATGTCATCATAGGGGAAATCGTCTTATTGTCGACAGAATTGTTAAAGATTTCTTGAAACTTTAGATTGTCTCCCCTTCTCAAGTGAATGTTATCCCAATTGCCACTTCTTAATTGCGATATATCCTGAAAAGGCAGAGATAATGCTAATAAATCAAATACTTTTCTTCTGTGGTATTCAACATACCTGTATTTGTCTATGTAAAAGTATGTGTCTGTGCATATTATTATGAGTGTGTATGTATATATTTGAGGGTGTCCGTCGATATATATATATATATATATATATATATATATATATATATATATAATATATATATGTAAAATATTACATTATATAATTAGGGCTTAGTAAAATAAATTACTTTGCCACATACTGTATATATATATATATGTATATATGTATATATATACATATATATATATATACATATATATATATATATATATATATATAATATATTATATATATATATATATATATATATATATATATATAATATATATATATAATATATATATATATATATATATATATATATGTATCTATATATGAATTACTTTGCATCTGTCTATGTGCTTTTGTGCTTTTATTACTGTCTGGTGTTTCTGCTTGTCTGTGTTACTATGTCTCCGCTATAAACTTGCATCGACTTTGTGTGTATTATTGTATTCTCAAGTGTGACATTAACGGCATAAAATAAACGAATGCCACCGATGTTTTTTTTTTTTTTTTGGCAATTAGTCCTGTTTTTTGGGGGTTTTTTAATGTCAGAATAAATTGTTGGAACTAGAAAATAATATTTCAATACCTGACAAACACGCGCAAATGAGAATAGACATACACCTGTCTATATAACATACACAGATATTTCCATACAAGCACACATACATATACATACGCACAAGTACACGTGCATGTGTAAATATATGTATGCATATATGTGTATATGCATATATATTTGTGTGTGTATATATATGTATGTATGTATATATAAATATATATGTAAGTTCGTACGTATGTATGCACACACATATACATATATATATATATATATATATGTATGTATATATATATATTATATATATATATATATATATATATATATATATATATATATATATATATATATATATATATATATATATATATATACATATACATATATATATGTAAGTACGTATGTATCTATGTATATATATTGCCATAATTTTCCTGAGATAAGTCATTAGACTGCTTCCATTGAACGGCACCGAATCGCATGGTTAATTCTATTAGTTGAGATATGACGCAATTGAACATGTTGCCTCACACAGGAAACCACCGTGTCTTACTTACATTTGAGAGAAATACTAACAAAAAATACTTATGAATAAAGCAACAGTCGTGTTTAGCACTTTGGTCACTGTGTTGCCTGAAATATATACGAATATGACATGGCGGCAATGCCTGGCAGCCTCGTTTTCCATATTGATCTCAGCTGAAGCAAAACTGACGTACGATTAATGAATGCTGCGTATATTTCGGATGTGATTTGGTTCTGTATATATACCTGTGCGTGTGTGCGTATCTTTGTGCGTATAGCATGTTGTGTGTATGATGTGATTACGTGTATGGTGTTTTCTTGAGTTTGTGTATGTGAATGTATGATCATATTTTTCTGCAGGATGAATCTCAAGTGAGTATCTAAAAGCATTTCCGATCGTTCTAATCCCAAAAGTAAATTACCCATAACACTAAGATGGCTTGCAGCTATAGCACACATACACACCACAGAAAGCAATCAGAAGCGCGCGCATAGACACACGAGCACGAGCGCACACATATACTTACGCGGAAATGCACACACCACCCATCTCGAAGTAATATAATCTTCTCTTATGACATTAATGAAGACGAATCAGCCAAAGTGAAAAATATCAATTATTATGGTTTTGCACAACATCATTATTTTGCCCGGCAGAATATTTAAGTTGTCATTCAATTACTTAGTGATTGTGAAACGCAGAATAATCGATATTAATTATTCTAATCAACGAGTGATTAAATAAATTGAATCTAAACGTTTTGCGCTTTCCTTTGAATCTCTAGATTAATTTGTTGCTCTTGCTTTCCTTTTCTCTTTTTTCTCTCACTTTGTTATGCTTCATTTTTGTTGTATTTTTTAATTGTGATTCTATTTTTATTTTTCTTATTTTTTTATCATCCGATATTTTCATTTCCTACCGTTTATACAGCTGCTTTTTTGTTCGTATTTATTATATTATAGGAAGGAAAGTTTATACTATTGAAGAAGGAAATATTTTCAGACGGTATTAATTAACTGATGTAGATTACACACACACACACACAAACATACAAATATATAGGTATATATATGCGTGTGTGTGTGTGTGAGTCTTTATACATAAACATAATACGCATGCGAATATGTGTAGATAGGTGTGGGGTATATATCTATATTATAAATATATATATTATATATATTTATATATATATATATATATATATGTATGTATGTATGTAGGTATGTATGTATGTATGTATGTATGTATGTATGTACAGTGAGAAAGAGAGAATTACATAAAGATTTTAATGAAATATTAGAGTGAAAGGAAACTTGAACAGCAACATAAAACATGAAAGTAGGAGTAAAATTCACCCAAGTTCAGGAGCGGCACTTCGGTTGATGGCGCCCCGGGCAAGCTGTACTTTGGCGTGTACATGCTGACGGTCGTGAAAATATCATTGTCTTTGTCACGCCTCCCATGCCGCCCTGGGCGACTGCTCCAGTTACCAGTAACTTGAGCCGGCCTTGCCGAAGATTAGACTCAGGTGGACGTTAACCCAGAACAATATAAATATACTGTGTATTCGTTGACTTGTAGTATTTATATTAAGGAGTGATATTCTGCACGAAATATAGTTAATTGTTGTTCTTTTTTCACATAGAAAGTGGAGGGGAGATTATATATCTATAAGTAGCACTTATGTAAATGAAACGACCAAAATCTCCACGAGAGAAGAAAGTAGGAAGATATATATATGTGTACCTATGTGTGTATGAATGTATATACATGTGTATGTGTAAGCATATCTATACACATATATGCGTGTATATATATATATATATTTATATATAAATATATATACATATATATATACATGCGTGTATGTGTGTGTGTGCTTGAAATTTAGAAAATGATTGGTGTGTAAAATAATAAATCTCTGAACGAGGTATAAACAGTTGCTGCATGTCAATGTGAAGTATATTTGCCACTTAAATGTGGCTAAACACTAAGAGTGAATGCTACTGTAGCTTGTAGCCCTAGGAGAACATCTTCTCTAGCTGACTATTGACACACTTTCTGTGCCCCATCATAAATAAATATCAAAAAAACCGGTTCCGAGCGTATCACGTCAAATCGACGATTGGAAGGATGGCTTCCCTTTGCAAATACTAATAGGGCACAGAACGTTTTTCAATAGCCAGCTGGAGAAGATCTTCTCCTGGGCCTACAAGCTACAGTAGCATCCACCCTTAGTGGTTAGATGGCAAATATACTTCAGAGTGTGTAAAATATTTTTCGGATATACATAGTATCTTACAAGTAATAATTTTGTTATTTCTACAATAAAATGAGATGCATTGCATGTGTCATTGACGCATATTAACTTAAAACGTAGAACCTGAAATCAGCTGTATAATTTCCTTTTATATAATATGACAATACAACCTGTATTAAAACCTAATACCAATGAATACTATTCAAAATTATAAGACGTTATAAACACGAATCGAAGTCATTGTTTACTAAATAATGATGTTATCGTTTCACCCTGGCAGCCCCTTGCACTTGAGTTTAGACAAGCTGTCAGTTGTAAATTTTTCATATTTTTTGCTTATAGGAAATTGTTAAAATAAGTCGTTATTAAACACAGTTAGGTTAAGTTTTATTACTTAAGTCCAACAAAGCACGTTTCGCAACTCAAACAGGTGTTCCTATGGTTGATGAATTATTCTGTTAATGAAATTGTAAATACAAGGGATCCAATCAATTCCGATTGTATATAAAATTTTATCGGATAGATGTAACATTATATAAAAAGTACTAAGCTCAAATATGCTACAAAGTACTAGGCAGCATCTCAAAAACCTTGTTTTCTGTGCTGAAGTGCGCAACAATCATTCCTTGATTTTTACAGTTACAATTTTTTTTTAAAGTGAACTCAGATTCTCTCACAATTGCTCTCCAGCGACTGAAAAGGGGGAATGTTGTGAATTATTCCCAAATATGTAGAGTGAGTGAGAGAGAGATGGAAAGCGTGAATGTGAAAGACTGTGGGAGGTGGTGTGTAATGTCTAAATGTGAGAAAAGTATATATGCATGTGTGTGTGTGTATATGTGTGTATATGTGCGTGTGTATATATATATTTATACATACACACACACACACACACACACACATATATATATATATATGTATATATATATATATATATATATATATATATTATATATATATTATATATATATATACATGCATAGATATATACATATATACAGACACCAGGGACACACGACTACATGAACTAAAGGTTACACTCATTACCTCGAACTAATAAACATCAACAATTGATGCAGGCTTTCAATGTAACCTACAACTCAACATCCATGAACTCAGACGTTCCAAATTAAAGAAGGATGTACAATGGAACTCTATGAAAAGTCTCCTAATAAACCCAACTACGCTCGGCAACAACGGTGAAGCCCTAAGTAAAAATAATGCGGAAGGTTTAACTGTGTTATATGTATCAACCTAATTGAGGGATCGGAATTCTCATTCAAACTGGATCAACGTTTTACAGTGAAAACAATTTCACATGTGCTTCGAAGAACGTAATATATCTATTAACTTCGTCTGGTGTCGAGAATAATATATTAGTCAAACCAAAAACAGTCTACGACAAAGGATGGCTCTACATAGATACCAGATCAAAATTCGGGAACACAGAAAAATAGCATTCAGCGAGCACATCAATATTTGCGCCATTTTCAAACAACCCAGCTTCGGAATTTCCCCCACCCCGCTCTAAATTCAGGGACGATGCAACCTATAGTCAGAGAATTAGCAAAGATGCATATTTTATTACAAAATATAAACCCCTTTTCAATCTGTCAACTACAAATGACATTATTACAGAGGCTTTAGAATAATACCCACGCAAATATTAAAAACGATATATATAGAACAGTTACTAGCCATGAATTTATTCAGAACAATTCCAATCACTACTATTGCAAACACAACAGGTCACTTTTAGATAACTTTTACATTTAGGTGTAATCGACCAACATCCTACTATTGCCATACCAGTCCCGCGTTTTATTATTCTTTCTCTTCTTTTCCTGCTCCATCTTCTTCTTCTTCTTCTTCTTCTTCTTCTTCTTCTTCTTCTTCTTCTTCTTCTTCTTCTTCTTCTTCTTCTTCTTCTTCTTCTTCTTCTTCTTCTTCTGCTTTTTCTTCAGTTACTTCTGCTGCGCAAACAATCAAGACCAAGGACTCATATCAAATATTAGGACTGCTACTACCTGCAACCTACGAACAAGCCATCGCAAGATTAAAAAAGAGAGAATGACAGAAAAAAAGAGAGGATCCATTACAACCGTTGCAATATACATCAGCTAAATAACGAAATCAAAGAGAGGTTACCTTCATTACTTGGGAAAATAACCAGCGATAGAAAGAGAATCCAACAAGATCCGGAAAAGTCGTACATGAAAGAACATGAAATGACGAAGACACACCAGATTAAGAAGTTTATGAAACTCAAAGGTCAGAGAATGAAGGCTGAAAACCTTCACCCACCTGGGAAAGCAGTAATAAATGTAAGTAGCCGACATCTAGAAAGCTCTGAAGAAGCAGTTCTAAACAAAGGTCTCAAGTTTGCGGAAACCATCGAGCGTATTCCATTCTTGGACATAATAGCCCCTATTTAAGAGATAACCAAAAAGATACCAAAAGCTCAGGGATATGAACTTTAATAATAATAATAATAATAATAATAATAATAATAATAGTAATAATAGTAATAATATTAATGACCTGATGCAGTACCAGACAATGGCTCTTATGACTTCTGTTATTAACTGATTTGAAGTGTTAGCGTGTACATTGTTTTGTCTTGGTATAAAAGATTGGCTACAGCAAATATTCTGCTCAATACCCCAGATTTGCTTGTCAGTTTTTTGGCCTTAACCAGTTGAGCATGACCCTTAGTGGCTGACGATATGTGCACCTCTGAACAGGAGCAGATGTAATGGGGGAGCATCATAACCATGCGTTGAAAGGAATTATTAGAGATTTGGATAATTCACATTTGCAAACATTGGTGGTTCGTTCAACATCCTTAAACAATCCTTATTTAGGGATCATTTAAGCGGGATGGGTTCCTCGACCAGAAGAAAATCCTAAATTGACCCCCACCTGAAAGGCCATGCACTGTTTATCTTCATATGACACACCATGTCGCGCACATATGGTTGTGATGCATGTACCTGGTGTACCCTTATCCGACGGGTTGTCATGATGGGTATACTGGGCTTCGTATATTTTACCCCAGTGTCACTTTGATGGCAGGAACTGCTCTTTCATTCAATAATGATAATAATAATAATAATAATAATAATAATAATAATAATAATAATAATAATAATAATAATAATAATAATAACATCGAATAATCATCGAACCCAGGTTCGAAATTGCTAAAATTGCTGTCTCTTTTCAGTCATCACCAAGAAAAGTTAATTAAAATCACAGATCTATCGGACTGACCTTCAAAGAGTTCAGATTGTTGATGTTCGTATGGCAGGAGCTAACGTAACGAAAATAGCCGAAATGCTTGGTGTTTCCAGAAATACTGTCTCGGTCTCGAAAGTAATGACAGCCTTTGAGAAAGAGGGAAAAACCTCCTCGTCGAAACAAAACTGCGGAAGAAAACCAACATTTCAGGTAGGGACCATCGGATTCTTACGCGAATTGTTAGAAAGGATCGCAAAAGTTCAGCTTCCAAAATTACTGCAGAGCTTAATGAGCACCTTGAGAATCCAGCTTCTATATAAACCATTCACCGGATTTCACGGGAGGGCTGCAATCTGAAAACCAATACTATCGAAAACAAACGTTGCAAAGCGTTTTGAATGGAGTAAAAACTTACAGAATTGGTCCCTAGAGCAGTAGAAGGATGTTATTTTCTCGGATGAGCCACCATTTACCATATTTCCGAACACCAGCCGAGTATACGTGTGGAGAAAGCCAAAATAAGCAATTGACCCAGACTACCTTCTTCCAACAATTAAACATGGATGAGGATCTTTAATGACATGGTGGAGGCTATATCTTGGAAATTCGCCGGCCCTATGTTTTCTTTTCATGGCTGAATCAATAAAGGCTATTTAAGCATTTTATCTGATCAAATTCATCGTATGATTGCGGAAATGTTTCGGGGGGGAAATTCAATATTTCAGGATTATAATGCCTCAATTCACACAGCTAAATTTGATACTGAATGGTACGAAGAACATTCTATTCAAGTTTAATATCTTATCTGGCCTCCACAGTCCCCAGATCTCAACATTATTGAACATTCATGGTACATTTTAGAAAAACAAATAAGGACTTGATGTTCTACACTATTACTACAATGTTTTAGCTGAAGAATGAACAAAAGTTCTTTGGAAACAATTCAATCTTTGTACGAGACGAAACCTCATAGAATTCAAGCTGTAACTACTGCCAAAGCAGTCCTACCTCATATTACAATATATCCATTTGAAAGTATAAGGTGCTTCCATTATTTCGTCCAACCCCTGTATGTTACCTTCTTCAAGACAAGTTCCAACCGAGTTTCAAGAACAAAAATTACATTTCAAGAGAAGGCAGGTTTCATGCAAACTATTGCCCCTTCTCATGCAGCAAATAATTCTAAGGAATACCTGCTACATATAGGCTTTCCTAGATGTCATTTGAGGGAGTGGCCGCCTTGGTACCCTGACTTAAACCTGATCGAAAACCTGTAGATTGTCCTGGAGAGGCGTGTTTACAATGACATACTGCATTTCCAATAAAGTTGCCCACCCTCTCTCTCTCACTTTCTCTTTCTGTCATATATACATATATATATATATATATATATTTATACATATATATATATATATATATATATATATATATATATATATATATATATATATATATATAATATATATATAATATATATATATACATACCCGTGTGTGTGTAAGGGAGAGAGAGAGCGAGAACAGTAAGATAATCAACTTATTTTGTCCAGCACGTTAATAATTCTGCCGATTGATTCTCATGCAGTAAGGCAACGGGAACTGCAAGGCATCCAGAAATACACCACAAAAATTAACTTCATACAAGGAAGTATTTGACACTCGTAATGACGTCTCCTTTAGTATAAGCATAATCTGAAACAATAACTATGATAGATAGATCTTAACACACATACAAACTGAATTACCAACAAAGAATATATGTAACTGCACAATAATATCAGTAAGAATATTGATATTGTTCCATAGATAGCATCTCTTATAAAATACCCTCAGAGAAATAGCGGCAAAATATAATGCAAGAACAGACAAATAATATTCATCTAAATACAAATTCATCATCACCGATGCAATTCTACTTAGGGAAGGAAATAATGTGTTCAGATGGGTCATCATAAATATAGCGTAATGATAAAATATACATTTAATTGTTTTCTACAAGAAACACTCTCACCACGTCACGTCATTTTTATTTAGAAGCAAGAAGCAGACACTCTTGTAATACGCTTTGCGTGTGGAAGATTTTTTTTGTTTGAAATGTAGATTTTTAGATGTATAAAATTCATTCAAAATTTTAGAAGGAAAATGTTTGTGACCGCAACGAATAGTGTCCTATGTATCTTCCGGACACGCAAAAATCTTGTAAGAGAAAGTGAAAGCTGATGTTCATTAAATAACGTAGAATGAGTGCTAGTAATTGACATTGAAAACTCTGGAAAATTCTGAAGCAAAGACATTATTTGATATAACGTTGCATCCATTCAATAATCCATGAATTTCAAGTGGTGAACGAGTAGCTGTTATAGCCTGGCTTTTAGCACCACAGCCAAAGGCAAACGCACATACGTACATAAATACTTATAAATACTGTAAACAGGTTGATATATGAGGCATTTTAACGCTTTTTTTAAAATTAAGTATTCACATACAATTCCCCTTTCAATTCTCTTGCTTCTTAGGTATTGTACCCTTATTACAACATTTTGTTTTTCTCCATAAATTAGGATTGTATTTGCCAACACTTAAATTAATTTCAGGTGCGTAATTGCATCATATATTGTTAACTATTGTTCACATGGTTCATTTCGTAAAATCGTGAACGTTCTCCTACCTTATGTTATCAGTAGAATTATACTGGTACTCAGTCCGTTAATACGGCGAGTGTTCCAGGTGATCCAGGCAACGGAAACGCCTCCTCACGAAATGAACATCCAAGTGGCTGAACACTCCATAGGCCTGTAGGCTTAAAGTAATTCTCAATGAGATTAAGCGTGATACTGAATGTGACAAATCTAGCCTCTTGATTTACTGGTAGTACACATTTTCGCAGAACGCGCCGCTGGGAATCGAATTCACGACCTTACGATCATGGGTCGAATATCCTAACCATTCTATAATAGTGGAACTATATTGTTCATACAATTTTACACATTTACTTCTCGCTTTTACATGCTAACCGTTTACAAAAGTATTTCATTATTGATTTACCAGCTAGTGGTGTAGTCTCGTACACACTCGAAAAATATTAACAGTGGTCAAGTTAGTTTAGCTGAAATCTTTAAATCCATAAAACCTGACCGGATATGTTTCAACTCACCTTTGAAAAACACGCTATTTAAACCATACACGAATTTTTTTGTTTCCGTTCTTATCAAAGATATTTCCCTTTGATCTATCAACTAATCTGTTTCTGGGAAAAGACTGGAATTCATATCTTCAAACTTAATATCCTTTATATCAAAGGCTCTCACGTTTTAAAATACTTTCTTGGCTTCACGTAGTCACACACTCACTACTGCCTAACTAAATACCACTGGTGTCTTACACTATATATATATATATATATATATATATATATATATCCTCACTAAAGTTTTATTTTTGACCAATGGCGCACACCGTTTTAAGTATAAATAACTGCCTGAATGTGTAGTTTTATATATACTTAAAACAAAAGCAATAAACCAATTGCCACGCAGACGAGAAAAAGCAACAAAATCCTTTTACTTCAAATACAGCCACTTTTCTAATAAGAAATCAAATGTAGGGTAATATCGATATAGAAGACTTACGTTTGAAAAGCAGGATTGTTCACGGTTGGAATGTATCTGCCAAATGGAAATTTTCTGTTCAGCCACTCTTATTGCATCCACGTCGCTAAGGTGGGGGAACCTCAGATTTAGAAAATACAGTTAACAAACGTTGCATGTTGTACAAATAATGCCCACCCAGAATATTCTGAAGCCCAACCAGTCACCAAAATCTTGCACCATTTGTTCTACAAATGTCAATAAAATGAATTGATTGAACAGTATACTTCATATATACCATAATTAGTACACAGTCAGCAAGCAACATCTCTAAGATAATTCTCCCCAATCATTCTGTGAATTTTTAAATACAGTCGACGGAATTTTGATCTGATAACCACTTTGATAAATTCAATTCATGCCATACTTCAACAGATTATATTCCATATGTACAAAATTTAGTATACTGCTACACATCTAACTTATTTTTCTTCAGCCGTAACATAACTGCGAAGTGGGAACCTCTGTTCGGTAAAGGCATTCTTCCGCCGCCTGTTAGTGTTTTATCATACTTATACCTGACCAACAGATCAACAGTAGAATGTGTATTCGGATCCCTCAGCCAGCATGTAAAATATTAAATCAAACGACTATATTTTCAAGTATTTATTACCTAAGAAATATTCAGTAAATATCTTCTTTATGAAGGTGATAGACATCTGAAGCAGGCAACCACACTTTGCACATAGCGTGCATTATTAGAAAATAACTATACTTTACTTCCAACGTATATTCTAAATATAATTCGGTGTTAAAATCTCTAATTTAACCTGTCTCTTTACAAGCTGCATCATCTCTATATCTTCGCTTAGAATACTGAAGTAAATCGTGTAGAAAAGATAAAATGCAATAATTTAAAAGGAATTTAAATTGGTATAGGTGTCTAGCACATTTAAATATAGAAGGTCAATAGAAAGGCATTGCATAAGTGAGAAATATAGTTTTAGTCGTAATTTACAATATAAACAGAGAAAGCCATTATAAATCAATACAAAATATTTTATTCTGTTTTGTGATTTTGTTGGTAATAACGAAGATATATATGCTGTAGGCCACTGTCTGATTTTTGTTCGCAATAAATATACAATAAAAGATAAGACGATTTAAATCACATCCGAAAATAAGCAAAAGTTCATACTAAAAACTTATTACATATCAATGATGCACAATGCCCATCAGTATGATAGACTTTGTGTGAGATTCTTATGCGATTTGAAAAGTGTATTATAACAGGTATCATTAGCAGACACAGTAGGACACAAATTCAGATTCCACGCGTTATTAGTCAAACAACAGTATATTCAAAGTCAAAATAACAACACCAAAGGAACGCTCATATCGAAACGTCATACGAAGGATTCCTTCGTAATCAATTATGCATCATTATGACAGACGTTATAATATATAACTTATATGATGACAACAACAACTCCGTAATAAATAGGAGGTTTCGTGTGGCTATGTAAATTTCGCGGCCAAATATTTGGAAATTTTGACTGTAATATGATGAGAAGTGAAGAAGACACGTTGAACATTATAATTCTTAGTAGGAAAATCTCAAAAAGAATGAGACAGCTAGATTAAGTATAAAACGTTTTTATATTCACAAAAAATTTACAAGAATGGATTATGTATTGGGATATCCCATATACAATGCGGGTTTTTTCAATGCTATAAGCTAAATGTCGGAGTGGACGGGATAAACTCCCTGCATCAACGAGGTAGTAATTTTACCTTGTATTTATTCTTAGTGCAACTTAAGAAGAGTGCAGTTCCATTTTAACAGTTATTTATTCAAAGCTATACTAGAAGTAATAAAAACGTATATTCGGCATATTTTGCTTTATGGCGTCAATAAAGGCAACAATGCAACGGAAAGTGTGAGGAATGCAGCATATATGGGAAAGGGACAATAAGCGTAGGCTAGTGTCAACGGTGGTTCTTGAAATTCCGAGCTGGAAACTACAGCCTAGAAGACGAGCCTCATCTTGGAAGATCTGAAGAGCTCGATGAGGACATCCTGCAAACCCTGGTGGAAGACATTCCATCGTAACTATTGAGGAAATAATAGAAAAGCTTGGACTTGATCATTCAACTAACCATTCAAGTCAGCGCTAGAAGAAAAATGATCGTCTTTGGTTTCAAGAAAAAGGCGTTCTTCCATCAGGATAATGCTCAACCACATACAACTAGGATGACATTCCGAAGGCTGGAGCAGTTTGAATGGAAACGATGTATCAACCATCATATTCGCAGGACATTGCCTTATCTGATTATCATTTATTCCGCTATCTTCAAAATAGTTTCGACGGAAAAAATATAAGTTCCGTAGATGAGGTCAGAACGTCACTGGAGGAGTATTGTTCGTCACGGACAAGTGAATTTCGGAAGAAGAGCCTTGCCAGTCTACCATATAGATGGAAGAGCATTCTAGAAAATGAAGGAAAGTGTATTCTAGATCGTAGAAGAACTTTGTTTATCTAAATTTTGAAAAAGGAAAGAAGTATAAAAAACCACATTGTCTATGGGATGACTCAATATAAACATGTCAAACACATATCAATAAATACAAATCACGAATCGAATTCTAATTTTTAAATTGCATCTTTCATGGGGAAACCGCTCAAAAGGGGAAGACATGCATACCGTATTTACCTGAGCTTAATTATATTTGTATTGTTTTTTCTTTTTTTTTCAAAGTACATGCTTTGGAATTATGTTGAACATTTTCAAAGTGGAATCACACTAGCGGACAGACACGAAGATACACACACACACACACACAAAGAAAGAGAGAAACATAGACAGGCATACTGAGAGAGAGAGAGATATAGACATACAGACACAGTCATATAGATATATATATATATATATATATATATATAAAGTTAATCCAAACATGAAAACACAAAGAGAAAACAACAACGCAAGGACGTGGAACAAATATAGTATTATTGGACGCTCAGGAAAGAAGGAAAGAAGGAGGGTTTAACGTTTCCAGCTGAGCTCTTCGTCAGAAAAATAGGAAAAGGAAAGATCCAGAGAAGGGAAGACGGAGGCAAAAAATCGCCAACGGCACACACGCGGTCATTGAATACTATCGATATCGGCAGAGGAGAGAACACAAATAAGCACGTGTACACGCAGATTTCACATCAGAGTAATCCTTCCTTGACAGATGATATGACAACTACTACTCCGGTCGGAGTAGTCCTTGGAAAAATAGTGGTTGCATCTGGTAGTCAGACTCTAGTTCGGGAGTTCTATTTTATGGAAAGATGCTGTTTGAGAGAAGTTCCAGTGACTCCCAGTTCTTCCCACGCAGCACCTTCAACAGTAACAGGCTCACCGACATCATGTTCCCACAGAAATAGTAGGATACACTGGGAATTCGCTCAAATAGCATATTTCCAGTCATTTGTCCACCTTCAGAGTCCCGGGAAGGAGATACGTAACATCGCAGGCTAGCCATATCAGGCAACTAAGTGCCCAAGGGACACCATAAACGATTACATGGAAAATACTCGAGAACCCAGGCCACTATATCAACGGAGCGAAGCATTGACAGTTTTGCTATGCCGAACTTTCGAGAATCCTAAAAGATTCGTTCGTGCAAGTGAGAATCTTGAAATACAGGACGGAGATTTGGGGCCATGCTTGAATTTCAGATTTCTGCTGGCTTACTGGAATCCGCAAGGCGACACTACATTTGGGACCAATAACCAAGGCCGAAGGGAGACAGTCGTTTACCTTCGTGTTTCATTGGTGAACGCGAGAATCACCTAGTGCTTACTTTTATAACGAGGCATTTCTCTATCCATATTTTGAAAAGGTCTTAAGCCAACACTGTTTTGGGTCTGAAGATACGCTGTAGGGCTGAACCCCTTATAAGCGGGAAACTCAGGGTAACCCCATAAACCGGCCTTCCCAAATCTAATATAATATAATATATTATACACACACACATACAGACACACACACACACACACACACACACACATATATATATATATATATATATATATATATATCGTCTTCTAAATGTTTTACGTTCTTGTCCCAGTTTGCATTTTTCTACATATAATATATATATATATATATGTATATATATATATATATATATATATATATATATATATGCGTGTGGTGTGTATACATGTGTGTATACATATATATATATATATGTATACATGGGTGTGTGTGGAAGCGCGTGGCTTAGTGGTTAGGGTGTCAGCATGATCGTAAGATTAAGGTTTCGATTTCTGGATCAATTGTGTTCTTGAGCAAAACGCTTCATTCCACATTGCTCCAGTCCATTCATCTGGCAAAAATGAGTAACGCTGCAATGGACTGGCGTCCAGTCAAGCTGCGGAACACATACGCCATTGAAACCGTGAAACCGGGCCTATACATACGTTACATGGCAAATTCGTCCTACGTGCAGGTTGTAACAGAAGCTTGGTTTACAGAGTGGTAAGAGTTTGTCTTTAACTTACAGATGCATTCCATATCTCTCGCAAAGCATCTTATGGGCATCTTTCTCAAGTCATTTCACTAATTCGATTCAACAGCCTCTAGCATATCATTTTGGCCTCTTTCAATATTTGCCACCTTTGAATCACCACCTAACTACTCCACGGGAAACCAGGCATACTTGCATTGATTTCACCACTCGCTACACAGGCAAATTTTACCATTTGTGGGTGTTGAACTCAGAGAAAATGGAGCCAGTATACATAAGCCAATGCATTGTACATATCACACTAACCACTCTGCCACTTCGTCTTGTATTGGATATATTTATTTTGAAAAATAATTAGGAAATTGGTCTGTCGATAAATATTAGCTAAATTTCCTAATTCCTTTTGTCAATCCCTAGATTAGTTCCTGAAGCGGAAATCCTATGATGCAAGTTATTCATGCAGTAAACATCGTTCTCTTTGAGATGGTACATAGTGTTATCATAGATTATGTGGTATTTAATGCTATTTCGGTTTTAAAGAAAGCTAAAGGATTTCAAGGAGATATGACAGATTTTCAAGCAGTGCTTTTCACCACATTGAGGGTTTCTCATTTGAATAGTGTTCGTGCTTTATACGTATATCAATGTACATTTTGCGTCGCCTAAGCTGCCCACTCAGATTACGTAATAATCGAAACAAAAAGTAAACTACTGCATCGCGTAATGGTATTTGTAATTGTAATTACAAAAGGCTGTGAGCTTGCAGAAATGTTAGCACGCCGGGCGAAATGCTTAGCCGTATTTCGTCTGCCGTTACGTTCTGAGTTCAAATTCCGCCGACTTTGCCTTTCATCCTTCCGGGGTCGATAAATTAAGTACCAGTTACGCACTGGGGTCGATGTAATCGACTTAATACCTATGTCTGTCCTTGTTTGTTCCCTCTATGTTTAGCCCCTTGTGGGTAATACAGAAATAGGTATTTGTAATTGTAAATTACATGTAATTGTAAATTACATATAAAGCACGAACACTATTCAAATGAGAAACCCTCAATGTGGTGAAAAGCACTGCTTGAAAATCGGTCATATCTCCTTGAAATCCTTTAGCTTTCTTTAAAAACGAAATAGCATTAAATACCACATAATCTATGATAACACTATGTACCATCTCAAAGAGAACGATGTTTATACATTTTTACTCTTTACGTCTTTGAATCGCTGTAAACATAATTTCCTCGTTTCTTTACAAGGTAACCAAACATTTAAACATGTTTTATTACAACCATTTTAACTCTTACTACAACATTAGGCGCAGGTGTGGCTGTGTGGTAAGTAGCTTGCTAACCAACCACATGGTTCCGGGTTCAGTCCCACTGCGTGGCATCTTGGGCAAGTGTCTTCCGCTATAGCCCTGGGCCGACCAATGCCTTGTGAGTGGATTTGGTAGACGGAAACTGAAAGAAGCCTGTCGTATATATATATATATATAATGTACGTGTGTGTTTGTGTGTCTGTGTTTGTCCCCCTAGCATTGCTTGACAACCGATGCTGGTGTGTTTACGTCCCCGTAACTTAGCGGTTCGGCAAAAGAGACCAATAGAATAAGTACTGGGCTTACAAAGAATAAGTCCCGGGGTCGATTTGCTCGACTAAAGGCGGTGCTCCAGCATGGCCGCAGTCAAATGACTGAAACAAGTAAAAGATTAAAAGAAAGAAAGATTAAAGATTAAAAACTTATATAATAGTCACCCCATCAACGGCTGTTTTAAACTGCCGGACTTAAACAATGGTCTCATCGCTGTTATCATCGGTACCGTCACCATCATCATCAGTATTGTCAACTTCGATGTCGCCTTCGTACTCCTCTTTGTTATCTGCATCAGCGTCACCGTCATTCTCCTCCTCATTATCATGGATAAAATTATCGCTATCATCATCACTTCCAATTTCAGTGCCATTAATATCACAGGGAAATAATGATTATAACTAAAATGCTACTACTACTACTACTACTACTACTACGACCACCACCACCACCACCACCACCACCACCAGCACCACCACTACTACTACTACTACTACTACTACTACTACTACTACTACTACTACGACCACAACTGCCACTACTACTACTACTACTACCACCACCACCACTACCACCACCACTACTACTACTACTACTACTACTACTACTACTACTACTACTACTAATAATAATAATAATAATAATACTACACGGTTGGTGCATTACGATCCAATTAGCATCAGAGAATGTTGGTCCCCAACCACCATGCAGAAAAGAAATGAAAACTAAATTATATAATACCCGTATTACTTACCCGAAGAATAACTAACGGAAGGTACGTACTTCAAACTTGTTATACTAAAAGTACGAATTACTACACGTGCAAAACCATTCAACACCAGAAATGAACGAAGTAGCACAGTACGCAAATGACGACCATCAAAATAGAGGGCCGGACGTTATTTCTCATGTCTCACAAATAAAATCAAAACAGCACAAATAGACATACAGCAGTGCGAAGCAACAGAACGGAAACACAACATATACATTTAAAATTTAGAAGTAAAATAACCTAGATAAAGACTTGGATACAGCAATTAATCCTAATAAACTAGCTAACATACGGTAATATATTATCTCCAAAAGATATCAGAAATAGAAATAGAACGCTTAAAAAGAAAAATACATTAGGAAAACGTATATAGTATCCACATAGGAATACTAAATAATATCATAAGCACTAGGACTTTAAAATACGATGACAGACGTAGTAACATGTCCAACAAACACGAAGTACACAACGAAAGACCACAGACCCAGACCGTAGGATTTTATAATGATGAGCAAAATGCACCAAACCAGAACACCACAGACGAAAATATGAACGGGAGAGAATACGAAACAAATCTAAAACCTGGAAATGATGATGGTGAGACTAATGATTATGATACTGTAAAAAAGGCCATAATCAACTAATTGAAAGCTACAAGTCTCAGCATTGATCATCGATTACACCACCCAAAAATTAAAATCGATAAAGCATCATCAACTGTAACATGAATCTGGCCGTCACAGAACAAATAACCATAGAAATCCATCCAAACAGGAGCAGCACCAGCCGAACAAACTTTATGGATAAATAATATCCAGAAAAAAATAGAAAGTAAGAGAAAGGATCTGTGAATCCTTAATGATATTAGTTGACAATCAACACTCTCGAGCAACAAAGAAGAATGAAAAATACTGCATAAATAGAAAGTTACAGAACAATGTATAGCTCAGGTAAAAGAACAGAGAAGGGAAGATATCTTGATCAAAGCACAAAGAATCCTGCGGTATGAGAAACGTCAGTATGTCTTTGAACAATACAAACCATTTAACTCCGAACCCCAAATATTCTATCAAAAAGTTGTGAAAATAAAAGAGATCAATGTAGCACATATAGCAGAAGAGGTGATGAATTTTGGGGAAAATATGGTCACCGAAGGAACCTCTTCAAATAAATATAACGAAAACACGAACACATCACCTGTACAACTCTGAAACCCTATAACAATTGAAGAGTTCACCCAGGCACTGCAAAAACTAAGCAGCTGTAAGGCACCCGGGCACGAAAAGATACGCAACTACTGGTTAAAATAATAATAATCGATGTATCTATACCACACATGACAATGTTTCTCTAAAGGAAATGGAGAATCTTTCAAAATACAAATACCTGGAAGTAGAAGTAACTCGAATCGGGAAATGGAGGTAATTTGAATAAGCATTAGGTATGATAAAATAAAATATTCATAAAAAAGCATAAGAAAAACGCCAGGAGTAACAAATATATAAAACATACAGAAAATAGCAGAAACAAACACGGCATACATGTAAAACACTTTCAATATAGTAAGAATAAGATCATCACAAGTTACAGAAGATACCCTATGCACACAGAGCTGTGCTCAGTAGTGCAGGGAAAGCACTTGATAAAAGTAAGCTTACTAAATAATAACAACAACAGCAACAGCAACAACAACAACAGCAACAACAATGATAATAATAATAATAATAATAACAACAACAACAATAATAATGACAACAATAATAATAACAACAATAATAATAATAATAATAATAATAATAATAATAATAATAATAATAATAATAATAATAATAATAATAACTCCGACCCCAAAATGTTCTACCAAGAACTGGACAAAAATAAAATAGAAGTCACTGCAGCACCAACGGCAGAAGAATTGGAAGAATTCTGGAAAGAAATATGGTCGGCGAACGAACAGCCCAAAAAAAGGAGTATGAAAATAACAAACTCGGCATCTGAACAACTTTGGACCCCCATAACAACTGAAGAGGTCACCCAGGCACTGCAAAAACTAAGCAACTGGAAGGCACCTGGGCATGACAAGATCCCCAACTTCTGGTTGAAATATCTAACAGGAATGCACAAAAAGCTGGCTGAAAACTTTAACAGCATACTAGCAGAGCCAGAGACAATGCCTGAATGGCTCACGAAGGGGAAAACCATCTTAATTCCCAAATCAAATGAAACAACAAAACCAGAAAACTACAGACCAATAACCTGCCTCCCTACTATGTTCAAGGCATTTACTGCAGTGATATCACAAAGGCTGAACAAGCACCTGGACGAAAACAAACTGTTCCCAGAAGAGCAGAAAGGATACCGCAAGGGCTCATATGGCTGTAAAGACCAACTAATGATTAATAAAGCCGTAACTGAAGACAGCCACAGAAAGAAGAAAGGCCTCAGTATGGCCTGGATTGACTACAAAAAGGCGTTTGATAGCATCCCCCACAATGGATCCTCGAAACACTAGCCATTAACAAAGTAGCACCAACAATCATAAAATTCATAGAGCACTCTATGAATAAATGGCAAACAGTCCTACACCTCCAAACAAAAGAGGGACTCATGAAAACCAAAGACATCCCCATTAGAAGAGGAATATTCCAGGGAGACACGCTCTCTCCACTCCTTTTCTGCTTGGCACTGTCACCTCTATCTGATATGCTAAACAGAACTGGATGCGGATATAAATATTACGGCAAAACGATCAGCCATCTTTTATATATGGATGACCTAAAACTATACGCTGCAAATGACAAACAGCTGGAAACACTATTAAAGACAGTTCATGGATTTACCAAAGAAATAGATATGAAATTTGGATTAGAAAAATGCGCCAAAGTAACCATGAAAAGAGGAAAACTAGTTAAGAGTAACAACATCACACTAGATAAAACCAA
>NC_042999.1:28848584-28931084 GCF_006345805.1 Octopus sinensis | reverse complement strand
CGTATCATCAACTTGATAAGTGTCAACGCACTAAACCTTGGCTCCTTGAACTATTCAGTTGCATCCACTGCATATTAATATATGTATACACAGGCTAACACACACAAAACAAACACTTGCATATATATATATATATATATATATATTATATATATATATATGTGAGAGAATCCCAATATATATATTATATATATATATATATACATAAAATAGATATACATACATACTATACATACATACATATATATGCAAACATATATATACATATGCATACATATGAATAGATATATATATATATATATATAACATTATTGGTGAATTGATCAAACGCACACACGTACACAAAAAATGTTTTCTACCCCTACGCCAACACACACATATATAGAA
Organism: Octopus sinensis; assembly: GCF_006345805.1. NCBI lineage: Eukaryota > Metazoa > Mollusca > Cephalopoda > Octopoda > Octopodidae > Octopus > Octopus sinensis. The sequence continues at coordinate 28,930,697 of NC_042999.1, read as the reverse complement.
CAGTATACACACACACACGTCTCTGAGTAGATTTTTTCTCGCCCCTTATAAAACATCCAATATTCCTTAAATAGTCAGAACTTTATTCTCGGTCACAAAGAACATCTATACACCCTCACCCACATGATTGACCGATGCCTGACCCGTTGATTCTTCAGCCACCGTTCTCAACATACACTGATAAACAGTTTCGCCATGGGCTCTTAGGAGCATAGTTCTATTTGTTTTTGCTCCGCCTCTGTTCTGTTTTTGTTTTTCCAACGGATTTCCTTTTTTCTTCCTGAAGAGAAAGACACAATATGGTCCCATTATTCAATCGGATTTTGGTAATTTGTGCCTTTCGAAACACGTGTAGAATGAAATAAAACGATTTCTGTTCAATCTGCGTTCAGCTCCATTTCTTCAATTCACCAATAATGTTTTAATTTCAATTATCCGCACCAACGCACGGTTGCAACGCCAGATGGTTGTACCTCCAACCGTGCTGTTTACTGCTGTGATTTTTGCTACTAAGTATCGGTTAAACTTTTGATTAATCTACTACAAGATTATTCATCTTTCTATTTCATATTATATATATATATATATATATATATATATATATATATATATATATATATATATATATATATATATATATATATACATCTATATACATGTACATACATCCCACTACTATGTTATCTCCCCTTCTTCCTAGCTCTCCTGTGTGACCCCTCTGTCCGGCATTCGCCATGATAGATCGCTAGCCCCTACACATTCTTTATTTTGTGTCCTTGTTTATTCCTGAGTTCTTTTATTTTGAAGAAGGTAGGCTCGAAACGTTTAAGAATTTTTCACTTCCCGAGCGTTAAACCAATACATCGGTTTGTAGTTCTCACCACCTGCCTTCGTATTTTGATTTTTTGTGAATTCTCCCCATATACACACACACACATATATATATATATATATATATATATATACATATGTCTGTGTGTGTGTGTGTATACACACAGAAACAGCTTGCTTTCTAACCACATGGTTCCGGGTTCAGTCCCACTGCGTGGCACCTTGGGCTAGTTTCTTCTCCTATAGCCTTGGGCCGACCACAGCCTTGTGAGTGGATTTGGTACACGGAAAATAAAAGAAGCCCGTCGTATATATGTATATGTATATATATATATATATATAATATATCTATATATAATATATATATTTCTATTTTATATATAATATAAAAATTTTACAGTCTTCCCTTTCTACCAGTGCAAAGATACAATCTCTCAATTAGAACGCTTAAATAAAGAAACGTGTCTGAATAAGCACGCATAACCAATTTTTATATTTTTACATATTACATCACTGTACATAAATCCCCTACTAAACAAGACCCCCTTTATTTAAACCAGTCTCCTTTCTGCACGCATATTTTTCCTCACCCAAAACCTAAACAGTTATCTCCCTTACAGACAACAATAACAACAATAACAATCAATAATAACAACCCTTTACTTGTCAACTTGTAAAATCATTCACTCGTGAATCTCATTATTAAACAACATGAACCCATTTTCTTCTTAAGAAAAAATATATTTTCATATAAATTAAGCATTGTATCATGAAACCGGTCGATACATTAAAAATTATACTATAACCATGTAAGTGGGCGTATTTTCCGTTTTTATTTTTCTTATATACATTACAATCCACCACGTGGGGACAACCGAAATTCCTCTTTTATGTTACTACTACTATATATATATATATATATCAGCCGAAATTGCGAAGATGATCCGGTTCTTGCCTGAAGATTGAAGGCTTCGAATGTCCCGTCCGTGTTTTTTGTGTCGTCTTCTAATGTTTCATGTTCTTGTCCCAGTTTGTATTTTTTTACTTTTACAGATATGTATTATATTATAATATGTATATATATTATATATATATATATATATATATATATATATATATATTATCTATATATATATATACTATATGATATATATATATATATATTTATTAATCAATATAGGGTGCCAAAAAATTTTCTAGAATTTTTTTGCCACCAGCGGCCTAGTGGGAAAAAATTAAATAGTCATAGACCATTTTAAGTTCAACATCACAATCAAGGAACGGCCATAATAGGCCATTCACCCACTAGAAATAACAGCCAAAGCTTCAACCGCAAAATAACATTAATTCCGTAAACCAGGAGAAAATTAAAAAACATTTACCCTGTAATTTCTTATACGATGCACCGTCTTATCTACTGTTTAATGGTAAACTAACCTGATTAAATTAAATCAAGCCAATCTTCAATAGGCCCTTAGATTCGTCAGTAAGAAATAGCCAGATCGGAACATATATTTTCACGAGGCATTTCGTCCCTGCCTCGGCAATATCTGACCTAAAATTTTCAAATCATCGCACTCGCGCCAAAGTTATATATATATATATATATATATATATATATATATATATATATATATATATATATATATATATATATATATATACATATGTGTGTGCGTGGGTGTGTGTGTTTGTGTTTTTTTCCCCAACATCGCTTGACAATCGATGCTGGTGTGTTTTTGACTGTGGAGACACTCAAGAACTACGAAATATCTTCGTGCACCTATTCCCTTTAAAACGGTGAGTTGTGTGTGTTATAAACACATCCAATACAGGGAAGAATCGTCCGCTGGCGTGAAAGAGCCACATTAGTCGTCTTCAAGTTTGCTACAAGTATTTCAGAGTATATGGACATATTAACGTTTCTATTTTTCTTGTTCTGCATGAATCTAACCCATTAATTTTTTCTTTGCCAGACATCTCTACGCGTCAGCAAACAATGTTTTGCTGACATCTACTGACACGTGCTTGTAATTATTTTGTTACACTCATCTGTGCATATAGATTTTACGATGGAGATTTGCGGTGTCACAGAGTTCCTATACACTGGTGAATCTTCTGTTTTAAACGTACATTAGCTAAAGGGAATACATTTTCTCGTACAGTGCAATTTAACAATTGCAAATAAACACGTTAGAATCTACCAGCACATAAACGGAAGGAAAAGATATGTTGTTGCTTTGATTCTCGCTCTTTTGCGGGCAAAACAACGAATTATCGTTTGCGTGGTACAGATCAGCGCACTCACCAGGAAATGATTTCTTCGATGATTCAGCCCCCCCCCCCCGAAAAAAGAAAAAAAACAGGAAACTGCACTCTTGTTCGATTTATTAGGCCTACATAGCTTTGACTGAAGAGACATTGAATAATGTGTCTCAAAGTTACAGCACAGTAGTGTACCACATGTACAATGAGGACCCATCCTCTCAAGAGAAAGGATGTTATCCGATGATATAAAGGAACAGCGATTTTATATTCATGTTGAAATTATCAGAATGCGTCCAGAATTAAAAGGCACTTTATTGTTTGTGTTCTGGCTAATTTAGGTGAATCTCCTGCATTATAAAAGTCCCTTGTTTCTTTATGAATAGAAACAATAAACGAAAAATTTGTTCCGTAATAAATTTTGTAGAGACGATATACGAATGTCATAAATAATGCATATAAATAGCACTTGCATATGCGTGCATGGCTGTTTAGGTTAATGTTCATGTGCGTTACGCGGTAGTGGATGTCTGTGTGTGCACGCGCACGTGTGTATGTGTACGTGGGTACATGTGTGCGTGTTTGTGTGTGTCAGGGTTATTTTGTATCTGTGTCTATCCATTCCCGAAGCTTGATAACTGGTGTTGATGTGTTTACTGCCTTATAACAAAACGATTCTGCAAAAGTGGCCATTATATAGGCGGTGTTCAAACATGGCCGAAGTCTAACGGCTGAAACAAGCAAAAGAAATAATAAATAAATATGTATGTCCAATGTTTCTGTAACGAACTCTCCAAAATAATGGCTGTCTCTAAAATAAGAGCATTACTAACTTACTGCTAATAATGTAGAGATTAATTTAAAGCTCACTAAGTGCTTGTATTAAATCAGTATTTTAAATCGTAATGAGCTTTTATAATAATAAATTCGTATATTACCGTTTGCATTATATTTAACATATCATTTCAGTCGAAATTTAGTATACAGAAACATGCAAATGTCTGTGCGTGCGTGTGTGTGTGTGTGTTTTCACATACATGTGATACTCATTTTCATGAGAATAAGCAGATTTTCCAAGGACCCGGCTAATGAATCGATCCTGTGATCAGCTTCTGACTGTACCACCTTATATAGATGGTCACACGAACACACACATATACACATATTTGTACGCGCGCGTGTGTATAGAATCTCAACCGATTTTCGAATATTTAAATATTTGCGTGTATCTATGGATGTCTGCGTGTATGTTGCTTTCTTCCCTTCTGTATCCCTAGTTTCCTTTCATGATTGTATATTTTTTTGAAGTATGTATAAGGGTCTAATGAGTTAGTTTCGAAAAATAACAACAACAAAGGAGAACAACAGTGAAGCTTAAATAGATTGACACTGCTCTGATTAGCTGATTGATTAATTGATTCATATCTGAACAACAATAAGAAAGTTAAGGGTTATTTTATTAATGATCTTTATTGATATGTCGCTTTTTTTTTAAAGGATAAATATTTCTGTAGATGAAATCTAATTTTGTTTTGAGGATATTATTATAAATGTAATCATAGCGTGCCACAATCTGTTTGATTCAAATTAGGAGCTTTGTTCCCATCTTGATATTTCGTGCTTGTATGTCCTAATCATTATATATCTACAGACTTCGTCTGAAATGAACAGTTCTGTTCAGATCATATCTAACACACAATCACCTACATCAATGTGAGTCTTTGTATGTGAATTGAAGCAGACAATACACATAGCGATAAGATAGTTTGCGCAGCAGATTCAAACACGAATCGATAACTTACTTTTAAGTAAACATTTATAAATGCACAAACGCAGAGGCAAACACAGACATATTTACATATAAATACAAGCACACTGGCACACACACATTTATTTTTATATACATAAAGGAATATACACATACTTATATATTTTCATATACATATAGGTTTACATTATCACTTTATATATATATATATATATAAATATATATATAAAGTAGAGTTCCTATTAATACTATATACTTCCCGATGTGCGTCTATTACTACAATATATCCATTTTTATAGATCCACTTAACGTAGAATTGTGTTTAAATAACATTGAATTTTGAAAACCTTTAGGAATATACGGAAAATACATAATCGAAATAATCATATAATACCAACTTAGAAACATGAACTCACCGGTTGAAAAATTTCTCTATTTTGCAGTTATTTTCTCAACGGTAATGCTTAACAGGGACAACAAATATTATATAAACATCACTATAATTCTAACCCCAACATTCTTCACGCATTGGACTCCCTGGAAGGGAATATACAATGTAGCATTCTTGAAATGATAGGGCGTCATAAAAAATTTATTTAGCATTATTCCGTGAGTCGACAAAAAATTATATTAGTCTTGATGATACAATGAATTAAAAAAAAACAACGTTGAAGAGTTAAATGGCAATAAATAAAAAGCAAGTTCAGTTTTAATTAAAACAATATTTCTCAATGATTTTGTTGCGGTGATAAACGATGGAGGGTGTCTCCTAAGTAACAGTTTTAGGTTTTGTTGGTCGCTTCAATCGAATGCATTTTCCAATCAATAGTTTACATGAAGTTTTTCTAAGATTACAAATATTGCAGTTTATATCACAGTTTGATGCGCTGTGAAGTAGAGGTGTCGTCGTCAAAGCATAAATATGCAAATTAACATAACTAATAAGGTAATAGTTTTCTAGAGTGTAGAGTAACGTGAAATGCGTATTCTCTGAACATTGATCCAAAATTAGTCAGCCTATCAGTAGTATAGAGATAATATATTTACATTTTAATTATGATTGCAGTTAGATATTTTAGTATTTAAATGTATTTCACTTTTAACTTTACGTTGTATTATACATGATATGTACATAAGTTCACAAACCTCTATATATATATATATATATATATATATAATATATATATATATATATATATATATATATATATATATATATGTATATATATATATACTACACCGATGATTCTGCTCCTCAGCCTATTGGAGACTTATCCTATTCAGCCAATTCTCTAAAATGATCTTTTAACATTTTTATTCCAACTTAAATTTATGTAGATATCTAAGAGAATGGAATTCAGGGGATTGCAACGGTGGAATGAAAAGTTCGCGTTGATATATTATTTTTTACTCGGAGTAACATAGTTAGCTTTCATTTATTTGATTGCATCTGTGCATGCAAGTCAACGCAAATGTTTAGAACACACACACATACACACGCACCCACGCACGAAGACACACACAGGCACAAACACACACATGTATTTATATACATATATGTTAGAGATAGTGTATCACTTTTAATGGTTTACTTTTTATTTCGACTTTCTCTTACAATTTAACTTATTTTAACTCGGATCAATATACAAGGTTTACAGCTACCACTAAAAATGAGCTAAAGAAAAAACAACGATGAAAAGATTGAATGTATGATACAGGCTGTTAAAAAATATAACATAAAATAAAAAAACGAAAACCCCAACTAAACAGAATGATTCTGTGTTGTTAGTGGTATACTTTCTTCCCAGTTATCTCTCAGTGGAAAATGTATTGAATATCATAGTTGTAAACTCCCGATCATTTACAAGATTCCTCTTTATTGCATCTCTGCAGTACACAATAATTGGTTCATTAAACTCAACATACATGGCATGAGATGTGTGTTTGTGTGTATATGTAGAAGGGAAATAGAAATAGATGAAACGCATAGAGAGAAACGTGTTCAATGAATGATTGAACAAAAAGTATATTATGGTGCAAAACATAAAATAGTATTTCAACAAATAGTCGAGTCCATATATATTCTGTACTAGTGAGTTATTTTGTTTCACATATTTATATTACTTTTTATTGCTTCTTAAATTCTTGCTCCGTATGAAAGTAAAAACACTCTCTAAATAAAATAGTACATTTTGTTTGAAAAGAGAAACCTTGAAGGTTTCTGCGAAATGCAGATAATTATAGGAATTAGCTATTGATTGACTGCAGTTTCACAACCTCGCAAACTTTACTATTGTTGCAAGAATGAGGAAAGTAAACATTTTCAAGTAATTGAATTTGGATTTAGTAGACTATAATAGCAGATAAGCTTTCAAGATGTAGAATATTAATGAAGTGAAAGTTAGTTTCATCACTAATTGCAAGAAAATAACAGTAAAAATTCAAACAATACAAAAACAAATTTAAAGATCCGCTTTCGAAACACAAGAGTATTTGCGTGTCTAGTTAGTAAAATCTTACTTGAAAAGTACCTAATTAAACAAAGCATTGTAGAGACATGTTCGTTGATATTATTATAGGAAAGCACCTAAAGATGTACAAGATTAGAAATGTTTCACATAGGGTAAATTTTATACGCCTAGTTATTAACTAGACATCAGAGGTGAATGGCATGAACTCCATAAGTCCTTCGTATATATTTATGCATATATTTAAAAAATGCAATGTATGCAAACATAAACACAAACGTGCACACGCAGATACGCGCACACACACAAATGCATACACACACACACATATATTATGCTTACGTGTAGGCAAAGCGATGCTAATAACCGGTAGGTGAAGGTCATTTTACATATACGTTCGATTAAACAATTAAGAAAAAAACAGAGCGCAATTTCAAATATAATGAATAATAAAGGATGAAGTTTAACGTAATCTTTTCCCTCAGATGTAGCTGTTTCTGCTGTGTGAGCATCCAGCTCTGACGGCAAGATTCTTATTACAGAAACAGTTGCTCGAATTTGTATTTAGGCATCTTACGTTAAATTCCTTATGCACATAAGGAATGAAGTATCTATCTATATATTTATCTCTGTGTCACTGTGTGTATTTCTATGTACATATGTGTGCATATGTGTCTGCGCGCGTGTGTGTATATTAATATATATAAACTTGCGTGCTTGTTTGTCTTTATATATATGTATATACATAATACAATATGTGTATGTATACACACACACACGCACACACACACGCACACACACACATATATATATATATATATATATATATATATATATATATATACATATATAAATACTGTTTTGAAATGAACATTTTGAAAAATAAATGAATACAGTATACTTGACTGACGATCCTTAAGTACACAAGGTGAAACCAATATTTCTTGCAAGTGGTGTTCCGGTACCCTAATTTATTTATAGTATCTTTTACCTATATTGGTTACACTTGCTAGCTACTTTATTGTTATTTATTAATTTTAAGAATGGTAATGATACTTCATTAAATTTTATATATATATATACTAGTGCGTATTCTACATAGTATCATTTATTTCTGTAATATATATGTATATGTATATATAAGGGAAGACGGAGGAAATGAATTGCCAACGATACACATGCGGTCACATTTTTAACCTATATATATATATATATATATATATATATATAAACTTGGAGAAGAGAAAAAATGCAGTAATTAAGAATGTGATGAGGAGTAGCCTAATTATCTGCAAACTCCATAGTCCGATAGTATTCACGGTCATCATGCGCTAAACCTATTTACGTTGCAGCCCCTTATTAACCATGGTAAACTACACCATTAATATTTCTCATATCATCAAATGATGAGGCTCCGGGAATGTGATATAGTAAAATTCTCAGACACAACGTCTTTAGTGAAACAAATTAAATACGTGCAATTGTCAGAAATCATATTGATTTAAGGCTTCCTTTATCAGATCTGAATATATGGTTTCAATTTAATCTCGATAGTTTTTATGACTACACCAACTATGCTTTCTGTTGATTCACTCATCTCCCTTCCTCACAGGCACTGCTCCTTGTTCTTTGACAAGCTAGATCACTATCATGGCTTTCTTTCTGATACCTTAATAGCTTCCTAGCTGAAGTAAAGACAGTATGTTGTTTGTCGATCTCCTTACCTTCTTGGAGGCTTTAGACAAATATGTCTTGCACACTACACCCCTGGGGCAACCAACATAAAGTTGACCATGATAAAAGCAAACCAGTATTTTTCACAGACTGACTTTAGCTTCATGAATAGACATCGCAAAGCAAATTATACCTCAAATGGTATGCCTGTTGTGTTGATTGGAATTCTTGGGATGACGACTTCTTCCCCAGAGGCACATCCAATGAAAATGGTACTATATGTCATATAGGTGATAACGACTTCAAAATGAAACTTGACCCATTGCATAATTTAGGAGTATCTACAATTTCTTTGAAACCTTATTGGTACTCCTACCTTCAGAAAATTTTGTGGAGGAATTCCAGGTTGCTCAAGAGAATTTAAGATATCTGTTGTGTAATGGACAGCTGGATTTTCCTCAAGGACTGAATAACTGAGTTGTACTTCTTAATGACTGTTAGAATCTTATTCATTAATTCATGGCTAATCCTTGCTACTGACTCATTTTTTTCGAGCAAGATTTGCCCTTTCATACAACCATTTACGTTAATTATAATTATTGCTTCAGTCTGGAAATAGCGTCCTTCAATTCTGCTGTGGAATTCCCCATGATAGCAATATGAGTCAAACTGAAATCACCATTCCCATAAATTGGTACTTTCCCGTTTCCTAATTGGAGGATCCAGGGTCAAAACTCTTTTGCACGTTGGTCCCCATGTAATAAAGCTTGCACCTTAGTATTGAAGGAGATTTTTTTCAGTACTCTATTCAATAGGTGTGAAGACTTAATGCATGCTTTTATTTCATCTTAGAATGACTGGTAATTTCTGTCTGAAGTCTCCTGATAAAACTAATAAAACTTTTCCCATATATTTATTGTTGCTCTGATGTCCTGTAAGGTCTTACTAAGAGCTCCCAGTGCATCTCAATGTGACATGTTACATTCATCCCAAATGATAAGGGGCCGTTGACACAACATTTCTACTGAAACTGAATCTTTGCTTATTTTACAAATTTGACTGGAATGGTACAGCAACTGCAACTCTTTTTTGTTATCTCAATTTGAAGAGATGCAATGTTACATTTGTTTTAGCTGCGCCACCAGGTGCGTCAACAAAGAAAATTCGTATGTTTTCTTCTCGCGATTGTGGAACCCCGCAGGCACGCACGCCCACATATATACATACACATACACTATTAAACATCAGATGAAATAGACATGTGTGAGTGAGAGAGATAGAGTAAAGGAGAGAGAGAATGAGTAAAAGGTATGTCGTCATGTATACGTAGATACATAAACAAATAGGCATACCTCTTTCTTACATGTTCGTGTGTGTGTATGAGCGTGTGTCCGAGAGAGAGAGAAAGAGAGAGAGAGAGACATTTAGACATCGCTCTCTCTCACGCGAAAATACATACACAAAATATATGCCTATGTATTTATGTATGTTCGTATACATGACAAAACACCCCTTCACTCACTGACACACACACACACGAACACACACAAACACACACACAAATGAGCATGTAAAATCACACGAGTGTGTGAGTGACTGACTACAAGTACATAGAGCTGAAGACGGCGTGCAAAAAGAAAATGAATACATTTTTTTACGGAAATTATCGACTTCAGAACGAAATCAAACCTAAAGTGTGAGTGAGTGAGTGAGTGAGTGTGTGTGCTTGTGTGTGTGTGTTTGTGTGTGTGTATTTGTGTGTGTGTGTTTGTGTGTGTTTGTGTGTGTTTGTGTGTGTTTGTGAGAGCGAGAGAGACAGAGAGAACGTGGGAGAGAGCAGTGCAAACAGTGAATGATATAAACATGGAAAGAAGAAAGTGTATAAATAAAAGCACGTTAAAAACAATCTTCTCGCGAACATTTGAATTTGCGAAATATGTAAATACTTCTTTCAGTAATTTATGATAGTTGTTTACAAGCAGCGAACATTGAGAGAAAGGGACTTCACCGTTTTTATGTCAATACCGGAAGATGATCCTGAGAAATGTTCTTAAAGAAGTGAATCATAAGTATAAACAATCGGTGAAGCTGTTTTCGTGTGGAAGCGAATACACACACATCTCTATTATATATACATACACACACACACACACACATATATATATATATATATATATATATGTGTGTGTGTGTGTGTGTGCGTGTGAGTGTATACACATGCATATATATATATTTGTATATATATGTACATACACACATATATATAATATATATATATATATATATATATTATATACACACACATGTATATATATCTATACAAGCACACATAAATATATCCACATGTAGACCAGCCACACACACCCCCGCGCACACATATATATGCATACATTCATAAATGGAATATATATATATATATATATATATATAATATATATATATATATATATATATATATATATCTATATATACAATCCATACACGCACACATACAGGGACAACTGAACGCACGTATAGGTATATGTATATGCATACTAATAGACCTAACGAGATGAAGAAATTAATCCGTTGCAAAACATAAGAATATTTGGTGGGAATATAGGTAGTACATTCTTTTAAGCTCCATTTGCTATCTAGATATATGTTAATTGAGTTCTTACTAGTAAATTAGAAACAAATGCATTAATGAAAGGAATGAAAGTATATTTTGGCCAAAGCGCGAAAATAGCTACCGATGCCTAGTTTAGTTTTCATGTGATAAATATCAACATTTTACTGATGCTTTGCAGATTACTCGTCCAAAATATGAAACATATATTCATTGATTAATAAACGTTTCCCTCTTTGTAAACATGAGGGCTAAATAGTGGTAGTGTGATTCCCTCTCTTGGGACTGTCACGTTAAGTTGACAGTATACGACTGCTCTCTCTCTCTCTCTCTCTCTCTCTCCCTCTCTCTCTCTCTCTCTCTCTCTCTCTTTATATATATATATATATATATATATATCTATCAGGACGCCATGATAGATCGTTTGCTCCTACACGCATTCTTTTATCTCCCTGTTACTCTCCTTGTTTTTTTCTGTGTATCTTTCTGTCGAAGAGCGTAGGCGCGAAACGTAAAAGTTTTTTTCTATTCTTGAGCGCTATACTAGTACATTTGTTTGTTTGTACTCCACCTGCCTTCGTATTTTGTTTATTTTCGTAAACTGTCCCTTTATATGTATGTATATATATATATATATATATATATATATATATTATATATATATATAGATATATATATATATATATATATATATATATAAGAATGTCTGTGTGTTTGTATGTCTGCATCACTAAACTACGAGAACGACCCGAACGATTTCATTCAAAGTTTACATGGTGACTCATGGGCTAAATAAATTTCAAACTTATACACTATGTATCTATATATATATATGTATATATATATATACACACATATATCTATATACGAATATGTGTGTGTGTATGTAACTATGTATGTATATATGTGTGTACATATGTATATGTAAGTATATATATATATATATGTATATTTAGGTATATATATGTATGTATATGTATATATGTGTATATATATATATGTATATATATATATACACACATATATCTATATACGAATATGTGTGTGTGTATGTAACTATGTATGTATATATGTGTGTACATATGTATATGTAAGTATATATATATATATATGTATATTTAGGTATATATATGTATGTATATGTATATATGTGTATATATATATGTGTGTATGCATATGCATATATATATGTACATATATGTCGGTATATATATATATATATATATATATATATATATATATATATATATTCATATATATATACATATATATATATATATATGTGCGTGTGTGTATATATATATTCATGTGTGTATATTTGTTTGCCTTTGTTCACCCCCGCTTAGAAACCGATGAGGGTGTGTTTACGTCCCCGTAACCTAGACGTTACGAAGAAGATATCGAATTTCGTCTATATTTAAACTATGAACCTGAAGTGATTTATATATAGAGAGGAACTGTTATTGTGTATATATATACCAGAAAATCTATATAAGTCGAAACAATTTGTTGTCATTTTCAAATTAATTATTTACGTTATATAATATTATGTTAAATTATATTCATAGTATATCATGTAATATATCATGTAATATAATATAAATTAATTATTGGATTATCAATAGTATGCCTCTCTTTCATTTATCTTTGTAATTGCATAATACTCATATGTATATATTATTCAACTGAATTACCAGTGAATAAGAAGTTTAACACATTCCTTTGAAGTATCACATTTCCTTAGTTTGTTTCTTAACATATATATACTCTTCAATACCAGGACGTATCTTTGTAAGCCTAGTACATATTCCATCGGTTACTTTTACCGACCCGCTAAGTTACGGGTGCGTAAACGCACCAGCATCGGCTGTCAAGCGAAGGTGGAGAGCATGTACAGACACACAAACATGCACACACACACACACACAAACACACACGCATACACACACATATATATATATATATATATATATATATATATATATATATATATATATATATGTATGTATATGTACATATATAGGACGGGACACTTTCAGTTTCTGTTTACCAAATCCACTAACAAGGCTTTGGTAGCCCCGAGTCTAGAGTAATAACACTTGGCCAAGGTGCCAGGCGATGGACTAATCCCAGAAGCTTGTGGTTGGTAAGCAAGCTACTTACCGCACAGACACTCCTGCGCTTATGCATGGGTCCCGACCAAATTCTTGTAAATGAATTGGTAGATAGAAACTAGAAGATTGTCGTGTATATTTGTGTGTGTGTGCGTGTGTGTGAGTATGTGTTTGTGTCTCTGTGTTTGTCTCTCCCAACATCACTTGACAACAGCTGTTGTAGTGTTTACATCCCCGTAACGTAACGGTTCGGCAAAATATAATGATAACATGAGAACTAGGCTTACAAAGAATAGATCCCGGTGTCGATTTGGTCAAGTAAAGGTGGTGCTCCAGCATGGTTGCAGTCAAATAACTGGAAGAATTAAAGGAATAAAGAGAATAAATATATATATGTTTCTTTATTAGCCACACAGGGCTGCACACAGACGGGGCAGATTACAAAGTAGAGCTTTTCTTTTTGAGGAAAAAAAAAGAAAAAGAAAAGGCGGGGTAGGTTTTCTATCAAAAGGGATCGTAAAAGGCAAAGAAGAAACAAAAACGATAAATAGGGATCATGTATCACAGTGTCATGATGTAAGGCATCATTAAGAGATGATTTAATCTAAGGAAATACTAATTCAATATACAGTATTTGGGGGGAATGAATTTCATTAAAATAATATTTATATATTCATGTAAATGAAGAAAAAAAAATGAAGATTGGGTAATTAATAATGGTTTATTATTAGCAGTATGCATAGTCTGAATACACAAAGTCCTGGAAATGACAGACGGCACTTTAGATTGTCTACCATGGAACAATATAGCAGTAAGTAGTGATTAGTACAAATAGTTAAGTGTTTTCATGCGAGAAAAGAGAGAATTTTACCATAGTAAATGCGGATCAAATAAATATCATATTACCTGATTTTTGCATTCATTTATGAAATTAATATGGCCTACGATCTTTAGTCATAATCGCGTTGTTAATAGGGTCATCTTACAACACGCGGCTCTATTTCCCTTTACAACGAGAGCACAATAAAAATGGATTATGCTATAGAAGGCCAGATGCAATATATTTGTTAAATTGTTCCTTCTCGAGCCATGCCAGGCTCATAAGGGCCGGTTCCCGGTTTCAGTGGTTTAGAAATTCCCCACCAGAACGGGACGCCGGTCCGTAGCAGGATTACTCATTTTTGCCAGCTGAGTGGACTGGAGCAACGTGAAATGAAGTGTTTTGCTCAAGAACACAATGCATCGCCCGGTCCAGGAATCAGAACCACAACCTTACGATCATGTGTTCAACACCCTAACCACTAAGCCACGCGCCTCCAATATTTGTTAAATTGTGTTAGCGGAATGCCTGACACGATATAATGTCAATCACCGACGCTTTCGTTTGGGATGAATTTTACTAACTGTACGATAACAGAGTTTTATTTCACATACCAGCTACTCAACCGAACTTCTCAAAGTACTATAAAATTATCCTTATAATGAACAAAAAAAACCAAATAAAATTTTATCAAGAATCAAGTCAATCAGAATTTCACTTAGGTTAGGGAAAGATAGCTCCTTTTGTGATTGAATATCTCCTGTGCATTGTACAGAATGGCAATTTTACAATTTGACTATTTTTCAATTTCTTGAACCGTACAATCCACTGATATTCATATAATTTTGAATCATATCTGATATGAAATCATATGATGTCATTAAAACTTAAATGTTTATTGATTTAAAATAAAACTGTGCATTTCAACGAAGAAGAATTCATCAGCTAATGAAGTATTCTTAATTTAATAATCATTCAATTAGAAGTCCATGATGTCGAAAAATCGATATTAAATATGATAATATACGAAGTTGAACAGATAACGTGTTCTCAACAAGCGTTATTTGGTTCACTCAGTTTACAAACCTTTTTTAATTGAAGAAAAACATTGATATGCTTATGCCATAAACGCAACAGGGAAAGAATTCCCGTACATAATACAGAACTAAAATGTTGACACAGCGGTAGATCTATGAATATGCATTTATTAAGTAATTCGCCGCTTGATTTGGCAGTAATATATTCTTTCAATCACACACCATTATTTAAAAATGTATATATGTATGTATATGTCCACGCATATTTGTTTATTGTTAAATATTTTATACATTCAGTCAATGCGTACTTGCCTTGTTTCGTTGTTTATATCCTTTTTCATGTCTGCTCATGTATGCCCGAGCAAGGTATGGCGCTGAGATCGCCAAATTAATTAACATTTTCGGAAATTGTCGAATTCAGCTAAGTTTCTCTTTATAATCAATGAGAACTTGTGCGTACCTAGGATCATTGCCTGTGTATTTCCTGTCTTACGTATATTCTTTTGCTGTATTTTATTATCATCATCATCGTCGTCGTCGTCATCATCATCATCGCCATCGCCATTAACAACAACATTATTATTAGTATTATTATTAGTATTATTATTATCATTATTTTTATTATTATTATTATTATTATTATTATTATTATTATTATTATTATTATTATTATTATTATTATTACTATTACTATTATTATTATTTTTTTTTATTATTATTATCTTCATTATTACTATTACTATTATTATTATTATTAATATTATTATTATTATTACTATTATTATTATTATCATCATCTTCATCATCATCATCATCATTATTATTATTATTATTACTATTATTATTATTATTATTATTATCATCATCATCATCAACATCATCATCATTAATATTATCATTATTATTATTATTATTATTATTATTATTATTATTATTATTATTATTATTATTATTATTATTATTATTATTATTATTTTTCTTTTACTTTTCAGAGTTCTCGATAATACTTCCTCCAGTTACTTCTGTAACTCCGAGGAGTAAACTGTTGTCAAAGGTCTCATAGGTTCCCTTTCCATGATACATAACATCTAAATACCAATCTAAAGATAATAACTATTCGGAATATAGCAGTTTTCTGAACACATTTTCTGCTACAAAAATACTCACTGCCCTGATCAAATTATTTGTTTCCGTGATGTTGTTTGTTCTGATGCATTTCAGAATATCATTGACATTTTTCGTTTCTTGGTTCAATTTCCACTGATCAACCTTTTTAAGGTTGCAAATAATGTCGCAATCGTTCTCCTGTAGTTTTGCCTTTATTCTGTCGTAGATTGCCTTTTGTTCATCTGTCACGCCGTCATTAGTTTTATTGTCTTATTTTAGATCATCTACATGTCTCTCATCAAGTAATCTACCACTGCTCCTTTCCTGTGCTATGAGATTACATTTATGAGTAAGAACTATATTTTCATCGTCATGTCTGCCGCTATTTTACAAGACCCGTCTTTTGATACCTTCCAACTCTACTTCTGTGAACCAACTATTTTTTTCTTATTACTCTAGCTTGATCACATTGTCTCTGTTCCGTGAGTTGTAACAATCCTTTTTATTTCCAATGATCAACTTACGCTGTCGGTAACCACTAATTTGAGCACCATTTTCATCTACCGGGTTCCTCAGGTAGACGTTTAACATGTGCGAGCGATAAAACACTGCTCCGAAATGTATTTAAAAACATCGCAAGTTGCCAAAAATATCTCTATCCGGGTAAGTAATACTCTTTAAAATGTATTTCTATTTTCCCAATGAAATTATGTATTTTAACTGGATATCATCTCCAAAAGTCATAAATGGACACGTGAGGAATATATCTCAATCCTACACACTTATTTTACAGTAGTGCTCTACCCAAAGAACGAAAACACCACAAAATAGACGTACTAAAGCTGGAAGAAAAATAACCAAAAGACTTGGACACGTCAATACTGCCTAATAAACTAACTAATATTCGAAGATATATATAGTCAAAACAAAAAAAAAATTATCAGAAATAGAAATGGAATATTTAAAAGAGAAAATACATCAGGAAAAGGTAGATAGTAGCCGCACAGCTCTGCCAAAAGATATAAGCACTGAGACAGTAAAACATGAGGAAAAGTGAAGTTAACTAGAATAGACAACAAACCCAGAACGTAGGGATGTATAATGATATGCAAACAGCACCCAAACAGAACAATAGAGACAAACATATGAACGGGAAGTAAAGCGAAACAAATCTTGAATCTGGAAACAGTGAAGGGGAATCTAATGATTATGATACTCTAAAAATGAGTATAAACAAAGAACTGAAAAGCACAGATCTCAGAATGGACCACCGATTGTACCTCCCAGAAATTAAAATAGATAATAAAGCAACATCGTTAAAAAATATCATGGACCTGGCCGTCACAGAACTAATAGCCACGGAAACAAATGTCAATATCACAGAGCTAAATAACGTAATCTATGCAGCAGCCACTGTGGCCACAAAAGAAGCTGGTTACTCCCTCAAAACCATCCAAACAGGAGTACCACTACCCAAAGAAACACTGTGGATAAATAATATCCAGGAAATATAGAAAACAAGAGAAAAGATCTTTCACTTCTTAACGAAACTAGTAGACAATCAACACTACTAAGCAACAAAAAGTGAGGAAAAATAATGTGCAAATACGTTACAAAAAAATGGTTATCTGAGGTAAAAGAACAGCTAAAACAAGATATCCTTGCCAAAGTACAAAGGATCCGCCTGTATGAGAAACACCGTTTCTCTCTACAAAACAAACAGTTCACCTACACCACCACCCCAAATTATACCAAGAACATGGCAGCAAAAATAAAATAGACATGAATGCAGCACCAACGGTAGAAGTGGAAGAAATGTGGAAAGAAATATATTCGGCGAAGAAACGACCTCAAATCAACGAAAGTAGCACCTGAACAAGTCTGAGCACCTATAACAACTGAAGAGGTCACACACGCACTGCAAAAACTGAGCAACTGGAAGGCACCTGGGCATGATAAGATCCCCAATTTCTGTTTGGAATGTCTGACAGGAAGACACAAATAGTTGGCTGAAACATTTAATGACATACTAGCAGAGCCAGAGACAATATCTGAATGTCTCACGGAAAGGAAAACTATCCTTATTTCCAAATCAACTGAAACGGCAAACCCACGAAATTAAAGGCCAATAAATTGTCTCCATACAATTTACAAAGCCATTACTGTAATAATATAGCAGAGATCGAGCACGATCTGGAAGAAAACAACCTGTTTCCAGAAGAGCAGGGGGAATTCTGCAAGGTCTCATACATTTGTAAATATCTATCTCTTTGCTACCCACAAGGGGCTAAACATAGAGGGGACAAACAAGGACAGACAAAGGGATTGAGTCGATTACATCGACCCCAGTGCGAAACTGGTACTTAATGTATCGACCCCGAAAGGATAAAAAGCAAAGTCGACCTCGGCGGGGTATCAACTAATAATCAATTGAGCCATAACTGAAGGCAAATATTCTTCAACTGTATATAATGTAAATAATGTACATAATTCTTCATCTCTTAAATATAGAACTGTAGAAAATTATAGAAAATTAAGTTTTAAAATTAGATTTGTTTTAAAGTACTTTAATTCTTTGGCCTCATAACTGATAGAACGACTAGAACTGATGTCAAACAGAAATTTTCTTAAGTTTCATATCTAACTAAATGAAAATGTTAAAGTTTACAGTACGTATGTGTGCATGTGTTTGTGTGTATGTGTGTATGTGCATGTTTGTTTCTGTGTGTGTATGTGAGCGTGTATGTATCGATAAGTATATGTCATTTCATATACCTGAGTATATATGTGAAATAAACTGAGAAAACAATATCATTGATACTTCAACATACGTGCGCCTAAAGCTGTTGCAGTAATTTTTCCATCATATAAAGTTTATGGAAAAAAAAAATAACGTCGAAGTAGAGAGACAATTTTGAATTATTTATTACAATCTTTTAAGAGTTTGTATATTCGTAAAATGGAGAAAAATAAAAGAAATTATTTGAATACAACTTTCGAAGGTATTTTTCTTATTCAACATTGTCTAGTCTCTTTATATATATAATAGAAAAACTAATTCCTCCATAATATAATACATAGACTTATAGACTGTATATTTTGAATTTTGTCCAAAATATCTCTTGATCGACTGATATATACATATATACATATATATATATATATCTATATATATATATATATATATATATATATATATATATATATATATATATATATATATAATATATATACATATATATATATATATATATATATATATATATATATATATATATATATATATATATATATATATATATATATACACGCATAAACACACACATATATATATATATATATATATATATATCAGAGGTGAATGAGTACACGTGACACCTATCGCTTTCTCTCTCTTTCTTCTTTCTCTCTCTCTCTCACTCTCTCTGTCTTTATATGTCTTTGTTAAATTTTATCTATATTTATACAAATCCATTATGAAATTTCCAGGAATTTTTATTCTGCCAGGCAATTAGGACTCCTCAGCTAAGTGTTCGAGAATAACTGGCAGAGTACTCTTTTACTTGTTTCAGTCACTAGACTGTAGCCATGCTGTAGCACCGCCTGTAGTCGAGGAAATTGACCCCAGGTGTATTCTTCGTAAGCCTAGTACTTATTATATCTGTTCTTTTGCCGAACCGCTAAGTTACGGGAACGCAAACACACCAGCATCGATTGTCAAGCGATGTTAAGGGGACAAACACAGACACACAAATATATGAACACATACATACATATATGTATACATATATACGACGGGCTTCTTTCAATTTCCGTATACGAAATCCACTCACAAGGCTTTGGTCGGCCCGAAGCTCTAGTAGAAGACACTTGCCCAACATGCCACGCAGCGGAAGTGAACCCGGAAAACATGTCGTTCGTAAACAAGCCACTTACAGCTACATGCATTAAATAATCTATGTTATTTTTTATCTATCCTGGGCTGTATTTTCGTTCTTATTAAAATAACCTCTGATCAAGTTCTTACTTCGCCGTCTGTTTATGTTTTCCTTACTTATGTGGTTATTCCCACTAATCACCTCTGCTTCATCAAAATAATTTGCATTCGTAAACATGCGCATAACATTACTTTTCTCTAACGCAGTAGTTCCTAAATCTACCTCAACTAGCGCATTCGTTCAATGGCTGTTGCTGTGTTTATTACTAGTTTATATTCCTACTATTGTAATAGGGATTGAGCTTTTTCTATAGGAAAGTTTCACTGTATAGTATTAATGTATAGTTATCGAGGAAGTAATACATATGTATTCTCAAAAATATATTTGCACTTTCTTTTGGTGTTGCCTATGGAGTAAATACTCCATTATACAAAGTTAAGTTTCTCATATTTCTCAGTTATTGGAAGCAGGTAAAACAATATAATCAAAGTAGCTAAATATATTTTAAACTAAGGAATATTTTTTGATGATTGTGTTAATTTTCATAACTACCCTATACATGTATCTATTCTATGTGTTTATTTCATTAATTTTACCAGTGTTGCTAAGATTTCCATAAGAACCCTGTTAATATTGATAGTAATATCATTAAAAATTATTCCTGATACCTTATTTTGGCTATTTTTCAACCCATACATGCTATTTCCACACATAAAAGGGCTAATTTTGTCATCCTTAAACTGTTAGAATTTTCACGGTTTCCGAACCCGTTTACGCGAGTAATTATCGATATCTCTAGATTGTGAACCAAGCTTTAGGTTTCTGAATTCTGAATTATTCGGTTTAATTGTCAAATCTCTAATAACCCTTGATATTGGTTTCTGCACAAGTTTCCATTGTAGTAATTTGCATTAACATTAAACTCTTCTCAGTAGCAGAATAAAATCGATACGCCTTAAACTTGACAGTTAATTGTGTATACAGGTCATTTAGGTTATTCATCCTTGGTAGTCTAGTGCAGACTTCACGTGGAAGAACAATTCTCGATGAAAAATTATATCAACTTCATCATAGTTTCTTAGTAGTTATTCTGTTGGCAAATATAAATGCATTATATACAATAACTGGTGATATTTATATTTACAGTAATCATATGTATCGAGTAAATTAAGAAAGCAAAGGATTTTGGCGTCAAACATATCCTAGGGAGTCTGATATGCATGATTTTTTTTTATCTAAGTATTCTAGGAGCAAAAACAAATATTTTAAAAACCAATATCATTATCAGACACCGAATGAATAACGTGCGGAATTTTCTTTAAAATCTGGACAATAATACGACCTAGATTTATATATAAGATTTCCCAACTATATTAATTGTAATTTACTCCAATACCTTCTCAATTATGAAATCTTAAGCGTTAATCCAAGCATCGTTGTACTTTCATGAAGCAGCCAAGCCGAGATGCGACTGACAATGCTATGCCTGTCATATGTGCCTTCTAAAAGCCTTCGTAGATGCAAAGTTTCGTAACATTTTACTCTGTCAATAAAATGTACGTGATAACGCAAATTTCTTTCAGTTAATGGGTGCGAAGTTTCAACTTGTAATTTGTATTTCAAAATAATTTTTGATATCATTAGTTCTCATTAGGTGATGTTTTCTTATTTACGAAAGGAGCTATGAAATGAAAGTTTTGAAATACACTCAAAATTTTCTTGTTGTCCTTTTAAATATACTTGGATCTTTAACCTGCATTGCTGTATATATAATAATGTACACGTACATGCATTTTACATATGATTTTAGAAGTTAAATGCAGCCGTTCTTATTATGAATTAACATTTCCTGTCGTTCTTGCACATGCGGCATAACTAAAAATTTCTGTTCCCCTCCCCCGATTTTGGATGATCATAACATTCAGAAAAATGGATATTTTTGATGATATGTTCTAAGAATATGTGTTATATCATGTAAATGCCGAATATGCAAAATATTGAGGGAAAAGTGTTTTAGGGAGGGGAGGGGTGGAGGAATTTCGGAGAATTCACCGATGTCCAATTCAATTCGTCTTAATTTCCAGAAAACATGGATATAATTCAATTAAATTCGCTACAAACATATCTCAGACTATGTAGATTTGCAGGACATGCGAATTTTGGAAGAAAACAATTGGGGCTGATTCGGAACAAGTGGTCCATATTAGTTTCCTTTTCCCCACCCCACCCCTCCAAAACACTTTCCTCCCTAAACTTTTATATATTCAGAATCTACGTGATATAGCAGATATTAGTAGAAAGTTTCGTTAAAAAATAACTATTTTTCTTAAAGTTATGATCACCCAAACACGGTGGGGGGCAAGAAGTTATGATCATCCAAAGACGGGGCAGAAATTTGTAGCATTCATATTTACGAGGTGTATATGAATACGTCAAGAGTTACTTTTGTTTCATTAGCACCGCATCTAACCCAGCAACTAGCCACGAAAGCGTTGCCTATATACTCCACAAGTTTACATATACGACATTATTGGATAGGCCAATTTACATATTAAACATATTACTGGCAAATGATATTTAAATATTAATATCAAGTTCGTATGTAAACACGTTGCGTAAAGAGAAACTGTACTTAAGAGGCATAACACTTATCAGAGTAAACCTAAAAAGTGTTGCGCCTGAGGTTAGCGTGACAGACGCCCTTGAACATCCTGTCCGACTCGTATAGATCGCACTGGTTTAAATTCCAGCTCTTCACAGAACGGAGTGCGCAGATATGTAGTCCGTGGGTCAACAAAACCGGGGATCTCTACTGTCACACGCTGGGTCGCAAATCTGCCGGAGATGGGGCGATATTTGTAGGTTGAGCGAAGATTAGAAAAATAATGGCCACAAACGAGGCTTCAAGGAAATATGTATACATATTTGACTAGGAATAGTTCCACTGTGTTTGAATAACAGTGTATGAAATGCCAGTAACTTTCACTTCCTTTCTTTACTATCTTCCTATTCTTTACTTGTATATACTGAGTATTCGGATTGCTCTAAATAGGTTTATATTGCACCCTTTATTTTAAGCATTTCATGTTTATGCACATCTCTCTTACTTCCTTCCATTTGATAGTGTATAAGATTATAAATACATACGTGCATATATATATATATATATATATATATATATATATATATATATGGAGAGAGAGAGAGAGAGAGAGAGAGAAGAGACATGCACCATGCACTCACACATATATATGAATGCATGTATATATATATATATATATATATATATATATATATATATATATATATATATATATATATACATATAGGTAATAAATAAAAGTATGTATTTACAAATATATACTTATATCTCACCCTTTCTCTTTGACTGCTTCTCTCACTTTATATATTTGGCTGTATCTAAGTATATAATTATTGTGGGTTGACTTCGATCTCCTGTCAACCCCCAACCGAGTTAAATAGGTACAAACAGCGCTGGATTAACCATTAAGCAAAATAAGAACATGCTTCCAATTAAGGGAAGAAGGGGACAACACAGAAGTATTAAATGAGTTGCAGCACAAAATAATTCATTTTCAAATTGCTAAAATAATATTCGGGATACCTTTATCTGTATTGAGTATAGATTCAGATGCCTTACCTGAGATAAATTTTGAGGATCTGATCAAAGACAATGAGATTCAAAAATGTAGGAGGAAACTTTTCAAATATAAATAAAGTGAAAATATACAAAAAAGAATAAATAAACAATATTTTCCCTCTTGCTTTTTTTTATTGTTTTGCTTGTTTTGAAAAGTAAAAATTCATTTCATGGTTTGCTATTATTCATATTTTAAATTAAATAATCTTTAATAGGGGCCCCAAAATCTTTGTAGTGCTTATGGCCTCGATGGGTCTCACACCAACCCTGGATACAAATGATACATGTAGTAAGTATCTGGTGTACTGCTTTTCTTCGGAATACAGTACTTACATTTGGATATTATGGTCCTCACACATTAGTTTGCATCATCTGCCATTTTTCAATAAGCATTATGACTGTATCCACACACTGCGTAAAAATGCATTGTACATATACGGAAACGTTTTCCTCAGTGGAAACATACACACACACACACACGCACACACATACACGTATCCAGAACACATATAGAGCACAATATTAGGTGCCAAGTTAAATATACACAAATTCTCACACTATACATGTATATTTACATACCTATAAATATATGCAGGCGAATAGATGTAAAAACCCACACAGACATACATACATGTGTATCTCACTCTCTTTCTGTATCGCTATCTCTTTATATATATATATATATATATATATATATATATATCTATATAAGCCCCATTTTCACCCTTTATATATACATATATATATATATATATATATATAATATATATATATATATATATATATATATAATGTATATAATATATATATACTATATATATATATATATATATAATATATAGATATATATATATATATATATATATATATATATATATATATTATATAATATGTATATTAATACTAGGTATATATATAAAGGGTGAAAATGGGGCTTTTACATGCCGAAATCTACTTGGTGTAATTGATAATTATTCCAAATTAATTAATTTCACCCTTTATGTTACTGATAACCATATTTTATCCCAGTAAATGACCGCAGCATTTTGTCTTGGCTACACGCGGGTGGAAGGGAGCTGGTGACACAAACTTTCATTCACACTTTGAATTTCGTGGTACTGGTCATGCTTTGGCTCGCTCTGACACTGAGTTGAGATATGCTTCTAGTATCTCAAAATTTAATATACAATTATTCATAATTGTAGTATCCTGCGCCGATGAGAAATGAAGTTTGGGTAAGGTAATTTCTAATTCTTATGCTTTCCTAAAACTTGATTTCGAAACGTACGTCCGTAGGTAACTTAAAATTGTATGATAGATTGCCGTCATTTCATTCTTTCTTTCTTACCTGTCTGTGTTTGCCTTTCAAGTGCTGTGTTTTTACTGAGATCCCCCTTTTAGTAGAAGGAATAGCTATATCTCTTTGACTGCTATTTCTAAATTCGGTGTGTTGGTGAGGCAATTCGTTGCTAACCTTAATTACTTAGTATACTTAACTTTTCCTCGATGGGGCTTTTACATGCCGAAATCTACTTGGTGTAATTGATAATTATTCCAAATTATTAATTTCACCCTTTATTGTTACTGATAACCATATTTTATCCCAGTAAATGACCGCAGCATTTTGTCTGGCTACACGCGGGTGGAAGGGGGCTGGTGACACAAACTTTCATTCACACTTTGAATTTCGTGGTAATGGTCATGCTTTGGCTCGCTCTGACACTGAGTTGAGATAATGCCTTCTAGTATCTCAAAATTTAATATACAATTATTCATAATTGTAGTATCCTGCGCCGATGAGAAAAGAAGTTTGGGTAAGGTAGAATTTTCTAATTCTTATGCTTTCCTAAAACTTGATTTCGAAGCGTACGTCCGTAGGTAACTTAAAATTGTATGATAGATGGCCGTCGTTTCATTCTTTCTTTCTTACCTGTCTGTGTTTGCCTTTCAAGTGCTGTGTTTTTACTGAGATCCCCCTTTTAGTAGAAGGAATAGCAATCTATCATACAATTTTAAGTTAACTACGGACGTACGTTTCGAAATCAAGTTTTAGGAAAGCATAAGAATTAGAAAATTTTACCTTACCCAAACTTCTTTTCTCATCGGCGCAGGATACTACAATTATGAATAATTGTATATTAAATTTTGAGATACTATAGATACATAAATCGATAGATAGATAGATAGATAGATATTGGATCAGGAAGATTATTAGAGGGATACATGATGTTAAAGCAGTCAAGTGCTCAATCAACTTTTTTGCAGAATGGTAGTATCACATGTTATGTGCTTAGACTCTGAAGATCTGATCATTAAAATGAACAAGTATGCAGCAATACTTGAGTGGTGGTCATATGATACCCAATATCAGTAGAATCTCATGATCGATTTCCTAGTAAATACATTATTCCAAAGATATTTACTTAGATATTGCGCAAGTACAAAGAATTTTGTGAAGGAAAGGGTGGTACAGTTTGCACAATATTTAGAATTTCAGAAATATTATGCACACGGCATCAGGCTGTGCAGTACACGAGCCTGTTCCAAACATTGAAGTGCGCATCATCACATAGTTACAAAACTATTTCATATTGAGATATGAATTTACAGGCGCACAATTTCCGACACCACACCTGAGTCACCGTACCGTCTTCTAATATAGCCTCGGGTGAACCAAATCCTTCTCCGTTGATTTCGTAGATAGAAATTGAAAGAAGCCGTCATATATGTATGTATATATATATATATTATATATATATATATAATATATATATATATATATATATATATATATATATATATATATATACTATATATATATATATATAGATATATATATATATATATATACATATATATAGAAAATAGTACTCTAATGCGAAACGTAGAATAATGTACTTTTTAATTCAGTTGCTGGTTCGTTGAATTGTAATGACATTTTATTGCATCAAAATTTACCATCAGAATTCTTAACTTAGTTGATCACTACTGTCCGATCTGCAGAAACGTGGATCTCTTAATAACAGATTGCGATAGGTATGGAATTTACATATACGTATGTATTTATGTATGTATGTAT
This sequence comes from Octopus sinensis, assembly GCF_006345805.1. NCBI lineage: Eukaryota > Metazoa > Mollusca > Cephalopoda > Octopoda > Octopodidae > Octopus > Octopus sinensis. The sequence continues at coordinate 28,903,327 of NC_042999.1, read as the reverse complement.
ATATGTATGAATGTATATTCGCTCACATTTTTGCAGAAAGAAAGTTAGTGTGAAAGAGAGAAAGGAGGAGGAAACGTGGTATATACGCATGTTTAAGAAATGAGTTGCACAAAATTTGTTTCATGTCTCAATGTGAGCGATATTGTGCGGCAGATTTTCATAGAACATTTGAGAGGTACAGCTGGTTACAGAAATTCTCTAGGCTGAAATGATATGGAAGCGCACTCGATGCAATTTCCTCTATTTCGTTTGTCCATATTCGTCAGGCGTGCATGTCCCTCATGTCTCCTTACAAATCTATTATGGGTACACGAGTCTGTAAATTATGTAGCCATTGCATGCTAATTTATTGAAGATATATTTCTCTTGATCGAAAAGTTAAGAACAAGTAGAATATTTGAATACTTCTGTACCACTAAATACGTGTGTAAATGTGTGTGTGTGTATATATATACACACAGACACACACAGACACACAGACACACACACACAAATGTATATATATATATATAGATATATATATATATATAGATATATATATATAGATATATATATATTAATATATATATTTATATATTTTGTTCTCAATGTCCTGTTCTTTTTACCACTTTCACCCTCCGCAAAAAACTCAAAATTTTATTTAATTTGTTTTGCGGGAAGAAATGTTTCAACTAAGTCGCGTCTTGTCTTTGCCTTCGAACGTGGAGTAGATGAACCAGAGACAACTGAAGAAGGAAAATATTTTTTATGTTGTATGTTTCGTTTCCCTGTTTTTTCGTTGTTCGATAAAAGTTCGTTTCTATGTTTTTGTTTTTATGTTTTCGTTCCTCATTGTGTTCAACGTTTTTTTGATGTCTTGTACCCATATATGCATGTATATATACATATATATATATATATATATATATATATACATACATGTATGTATATATGCATATATTTATATATTATTTATATATATATGTATATATATATATATATATATATACATATATATATATGTTCTTCGTCTTGTTCTTCTATTTCTTCTTCTCCTCCTTAGTTAAGCTGGTGCTGTTGTGTAACACATCGGGTAGTCAGTAATCGCCAATTATCCCTGTTTCTGGCCAACCGGTAATCATATTCCTAAATAATGTTTCTTTTTCTCTCACCTACCAGTAGCACCCAGCCCATGGCTGTTTCGGCAAGACTCTCCTGTGGCAGTCTTAGTATACTGCCTTTGACAATTGCCGTTGGGCTACAAGTGCATGCAGGTTCCTTGCATGCAACGGTGGGCGATTCTCGGCCAACAGCGCAATGTTATCAGCAAAATCCAAGTCCGTTAGTCGGTCCCTCGCCATCCGTGGTATGGCTACAGTCGGTCTTACGATTGATCTTTAGATAAGAAAATCGATGAACATCAGAAACAACATTGGTAACAGGAGACAACCTTGTCTTTGTCTAGTGATGATCTTAAGAAAACGATTGTATCCATGCGCGCACATACACACACACACACACAAACACACGCGCATAAATACACATATATAGGGAGAGGGAAATACACAAAATAGGATAAAATTCGACAGGAACGGAATGAAAAAATAAAAACATTTTACCATCATGTTTCCTGAACCGATTGGTTTCTGATTTTAGTTTATCAAGTAAATAATATTAAATATCTTCCTGTCATATATTTATTTTTATCACATGTGATCTAAAGTGGCCAGCATATTTCCACATCAAAGCATTCCGGTATTTTGGGGTCTCAATGGAAAGGAAAATAACGCGGCTTATATTTTAATATCGCTACTATGCGTATTTTCAGGTCCCCAAAATATATTTCGATGTATTATATTTTACGTGTGTTCTTTTTACATGTTTCTGCGAGTAATTTAACCTCTCGCACTCTCTCTCTCTCTCTCTCTCTCTCTCTCTCTCTCTCTCTCTCACACTCTATCTCTCCGTATATATATATATATTTTTTTAGGTATCTCATCCAAGGTGATTCATTCCGGTAATTTCCTTGTTATAATATCTGATATAATTTCAAAGTAAACGATTTGCCTGTGATATGACATAACTTTTCAAATAACTTTCTGGCCTTCATATATTTACGCTCAAACTGACTTAAATGTTCTGAACAATGTAGCGTTTAAAGCATTACAACGTTTGCTTTCACCTCAAGAAATTTAGGCAACATTTAAGGACAACAACTGACGTGCAATTACTTCCCAAAATATAATACAGGCTACAAAGTTGGTGATCACTGATCAGGAACAATGAGAATGGAATAACAAAATATGGAATTCGTTATGGAAGTAAAAAGAAAATAAGCAAAATTCGTATGCAGATGTGAAGTTATAGGCATCAACAAATTTATGTATAGCGCATGAGGCAAAAAAATGATGTACTGCAACCATAAACTATATTCATGCGTAGTTTCAGTTGACAATTTATGTGATATTTCTGTTGGTGGAGCATATTTTATGCCCGTCATATTAGGGAAGAAACCTCGCTAAACTTTAAAACGAAGCATGATGAGGTATCGTTTATCGCATGGGACACGCACGCTTATCTACACAGAAATAATGTATAAAGGCATACATGTGTATTTCCATATATATATATATATATATATATATACACGCGCACACACACATACATACACACACACTCACACACACACATATATATATATATATATATATATATATATATATATATATATATATGTGTGTGTGTGTGTATGTCAAGGAAATATAAAGCTAAAATGTGAGTCCGATGGTCTTCTTAAATCACATACTTAATATATCAAAAGGATATATGTGTTTCACAGTGTTTATAAAATAATTCCCACCCAACCCCACAAAAAAAAATTTATAGTTGTTTATATATATATAAAATCACATAGCGAATCAGGTGTGATATTCCTGTCCCTTTTCTGTACGCAGTCTGTCCATTCTCACATTCTAAATGGGTAATGTGTTGCTTCAAAGAGATTTGCTACATATGCTTTTGGAAGACCGTGATATATGCATATACATATTTATTTACACCAACACAGATGGTAGATCAACGAGAAAGATGCAACTGTTCAATCAAAGGAATTCTGAGCTTCTAAATTAACGTTTAAGTGCCTGAAAATTCCAAAGATATGTCAACTATTAACGTATAATTGTAATCGTATGCTAAGGAACCTGTACTTTTATGCTAAGGAACAATTAGCGTGGTAGAATGTCTGATAATGCTGGACTTTTCAATTAGAGGTACAATCTATCAAGAAGCACTACTTAAATTTTTTGTCTACCGAATTTCACTCACAGCGAATTGTTCGACTCTGGAATTTAACGGATGTAACTTCTCTATAGGTAATGCAAAACATGTGGTATTGCTCAAATTAATTAATTTAAGTAACAATTATTTTCCTATAAATACCATCTCTTTACTATCTTTACTTGGAAATTATCATTTTATCTAAATTTGGTCTTTATTGAACCACTGCCTTGTTATTATGAGCAGCTAGTAACCAGCATGTATGAAAAAACATTAATACCAAGCATTAACAAGATGTTACATCCAATGTGCAATATGTCTGAAGCCGTAAGTCTGTTCCAGCCCTAAGACATGTATTATTCTGATTTATAGTATGTTTATTCAGTTTCCTTGGATATACTTTCTGCATTGATATCACTTATTTTCCCAACAATGGAGTAGGTGTGTTGTTTACAGTCAGGCTCTTAATATTCAAAATTATTTACTCTAGTAATGCAAATATTGCTATTATTCATATTACGTATCACTGTAGTTGGAGATGTGTAATATAAACATTATAATGAGAATAAAAATAAAGGATGCATACGTCATCTGCAAAAACAGAAACCAAGCTTTTAAAAGTGCACCAAACATTCACCGCATTGTGATTGTGTTTGATGTAATACATAATCTGAGAGCTTAACAAACAGGCTAGTAGTGGTCAAATGAAGTCACGTCGGACAGCCAATGATTTACACACTGAGGACGAAATATTTAGATGCTACACTTGGTACTTTGTCACAGTGGAGAGTATGAAAAAGTAACGCTTTGACGGAAAATAAAGTTGTCAAAGTGAGAACACATGTACAGTCTCTTGTCCGATTCTACAAAAGACTTACAAGAAAGTTTTACTTATACGCAAAGGTGTTGCAGTACTGGCGTTTCATATTGGACAGTAAATCTAGATGATTCAATATGTGGATGACTTACCACAATGCCCTACAAGGCTCGTCTACGCATAAATATATGAACTAAAATGTCAAGGTTAAATATGTTAGTTAATCTTCAGTATGTTAGGAAAATTGGGAGGGTCATGTTGTCATAATTGGAAGAATCATTGACATACCCTTACAAAATCGAAAAAAAATCCACTCTTCGAAGGTCCTGAAACATAGTTCCCACAGCAAAACACTGCATCAGAGCAATGCAACTACTCCCGTGCCGTGTCACTCTCATCCAAAGCCATTTGGCAATGGGGTATTTTTATCTCCAACATTTGGTACTAGCAGATCTCTTTCTTTTACCCACAAAACTTAGTCCTAGCAGATCTTTTTTTCCTTTTTTTACCCAATTTTGAAATCAAAATTTAAACTTATCAATTTCAGAAGATAGAGAATATTTTAAAATATCTAACATGAAATCTACTCACCACTATTGAAAACACGCAGAGTGTGTATTTTTTTCAATTAACAAAATACGATGGGAGTGCTATATCATCAGCAAAACGTCTATATTCAAAAAGGCAATACTTGATGTAAGTAAACTAATTAAGTTGACAGTTTTATTTTTAAAATCGAGTTTTTCTTTCTACAAGCATCAGACAGATATTCTAAACAATTTTCTGAGTATGATATGAAAATATCCACAAATCATTTTTAATGTTTTCAGCGCAAGAGCGTATATTTGTGCTTTGAATCAACATCAGATATTTTATGTGTATCATTGTGGATTCACCAAGAGGAAATCAGCTTATCAGTACGATATGAATTGCGATAATAATTGTTATTTACTAGTACCATCCCTTGGATAATTCTGTGTGTATCATTCTAGATTCACTAACAGGAAATCTGTTCATCAGTACAATTTGAATTGCGATAATACTTCTTATTTTGTGGTTATATCCCTGAAATTCATTAATCTTATACTCATCTGAATACTGAAAAACATATGATGTGTCTTGAAGGCTATGATTTTAGAATATATGTTATACTAACTGAATTACTCGGCGTTATACGGGTTGCTGCTGTTCTTATTCAGATTAATAAACAATAAATATGAAGTTATATTTTTTTCTTATAATTATTTCAAAATATCTATATTTTATTTTTAAAATATGCAAATTATAATGATAATATTTAGAACTGAAATTCTGTTTATTTTGAAGCACCTCAGAGTAAACAATATTAATTTCGTATTTTTTTAATTGGTGTCCAAATGAATAAATTGCTGCTGTTTCAACACATGAACGTGGAAGAAATATGTAGTAGAAAGATTAATTCCAACTATATTGAGGGATTGACCCTGAGATTTCTTAATTGAAATACCAAAACTTAGCCTGACTGAGAGCTAAAGCCTCTTAATTTCATATGGAGTATCTGTAAGTATGAGAGGAAATTTTGGAATAATGATATGTTTTTTTGTAACTATCTGTTATGATTGCTGTCTGTAAGACATGGGGCTTCATGGAAGTAAGAATTAAGCGAGTTCCATTACAAAGGCAATGTGGCTCAAGATTCCTAAACTACATAATGGGAGTATCCAGCTTTATTGTCAAGTTATGCAGTGACAACCCAGTGGATTTAAGTGTGTTCAGAAGTTCAGCTGGGTATTGAACAGCTGTATCTTGATTGACTGTTGCGTGAATTGATGGACAATTCGTTCCTGACGTATCTGTTAAATTTTGAAGAAGTTCCTGATTGAATTTATTGACCATTTCATTAGTTGGGGCTAGTATAGGTGGCTCTTTCATATAGCCAATTTACATCAGTGCCATTGACAATCATACTTACATTCACACACGCATACTCTCTCACATACACTGACACATTCATACACTCACATACATATACTAAGAGAGACAATCTCAAGCATACATTTACGTATCGACCGAGCAAAGACACACACACATACACTCATAGACACATAAACAGTGATATACAAAATGTGTCGTCCTCTTCGTGGTATGAAATGTCCTTTACTATAATTGAGAAAATAATGATTATTTTAGATGAAATATAATGCTTTAATCCAGTTGGAAAACAGGACATTTGGGTACTCGAGGGGTCTAATACTAATACCTTGTAAAATTTCATCTGATTTCGTGCATCCGTTTGAGGATGCATAGGGAAGAGACAGATAGATAAACAGACAGACAGGCAGACAGAAAGACAATGGATTTTATAGAGTGAGAGTTGAGATTGACACTCTCTAGTCCTATGAAAGAGATATTTAAGGTATATATAGATTTTAATTCTAAGTTAAAAGGAACTTATAATGAAGTTTTGCAATTTTCCTAACTTCAACGGGGATTTTCTGCAACAAAATACTTTTCTGCTGTAGATAGAATGAGAGAAACTCTCATATGGTCTTTTGGTGAAAAACAGGTTTGTTTATATCGCTAGCGGGGAGAAAATCCACGCACTCTTCTGTGCCGAGGCCATCAGATCACATGATTGCGACCTTCCTTGGTCTCCTCAATGATGGACGCTCGACTGCTAGAGACAACAGTGACATATCTCCTCTCATCGCTCTGGTATTCGCGGCACTGGAGATTGCGGGGATTTTTCTCTCGCTAGCGGTATCGGGAAGCGTGCGTTATACACCATAATCCAAGATGAGAGTTTCTTTCATTGTAACTACCACAGTGGATATTTGTTCCAACAGAACATCCACGATCAAGTGGGGATAAATATTACCTTTCATATTAATACTGCCTCTATCGTAAATGCAAGTTTATATATTTATTTATTTATTGGAAAAGTGAGGGTGTTATTGCATAAGATCAGCTTCCACTACTAGCCCTCCTACGATTTTTAATACTTACATCATTACTGCTGCAACATCAAAGCTATTTTGTTTTAGATGATTTTAGTGGTAGTTCACTGAATAAATTTTAATGATGTGATAATGACCTCAGCGGGTTTTATTTCTTTCTTTAATATCTGCTAAAGTTACATGGAATTCATCACATTATTCAGAAATGATGCTGTGATGTATTTGTCACTTCTTTAAAGGGGTGGAAAAATGAGAAGAGAAAACTCAAGCAAACAATGTGAGACGAACATGATAAAAAATAAAATTAAATTATTTTCTTGGAGAAGTAATTTGGCTCAACAGATATATTAATGCGTATTTTATGAAATAGATATCTGTAAATACACCAATATCACGCCTACTGTGAGTTTCTGTCATGATGAGGCTGTCGTTGTATTCCCATGTCAGTCTGGATAGAGTAGACATATATATATATAAGCAAAACCTACCGGGCGTGATAATGTTTAATTCTTGCGTGCAGGATGTCAGTACAAAATTATTTGGTATGTCTATGACAGGAATTAAAATAAGAACGCAAGATATTGCAACTCGGTATTATTCTGTTACTTTGACGTTATACTCTAACAATAATTGAATGCATGTGCTATAGAAACAGCGCCTGGAATGAGTTGGGAGATAAAGAATTTGATAAATTAACAGATTATCTTAAAATGTTGCTAACGAGGATTTATTGTACAGTAATTCAGGTCTCGAATTGCTAGTCACTTGCAACCACACTAGCTTATATATATATAATACCCACATCCATAAATACCAAAAGTCGAAATATATATGTACTCATATACGCTCACACTAGGCAAAAATACGTCCACGCGTATTTATTCTTCTAGTCAAACACGCACAAGCACAGGTTTGTAGACTAATACAAGAGTGTACATACTTACATACACACACACTCATACATGCTGCCTAAAATTTTGGCGCACGCACGCATATATAGCAGTCACGAACGCACACTTTTTCCCCACAAACACAAACACACGCATGCTAATAAAACCAATTACACATTCATAAACAAGTGTTCATACAATTGGTACACACACACTCAGACACTCGCACGCACGCACATACACTCACACACAGAACCACACGGACACACGATCCTTTCTGTAAACTCGCAGACAACATGACGCCATCAGTCTCAAGTCCTGGTGCCTCTGCTTTACCGATGTTGCCCCATACAGCACCAGTAAACCGTTTCAACCAATGAAACGCTTTTTCCATTGCTCATATTTTTCAATTGGTGACCTGGGCCCGAACGTGAATGGTTTCTGCTAAAACTCGCCCAACTTTGGATTGCATAGAACCGTATCAAACTGCTTCAAATAGTATGTGTGTGTTTGTTTGGATATATATATATATATGTTTGTATATGTTTATTTTTGTGTGCTTGTATGCGTATACTCATTATATATATATCACGTGACCAACCAGGCTACACATCGCTGGTCACAATGGGCTTCACATTGTTTTAGCCTTAAAATGACGCCACCCCGCTGGCTATGCTAGCAGGTCAACAGAAGAAAGTGTGTGAGAAAGTTGCAGCGAAAGAGTACAGCAGGGGTCACCACCACCCCTGCCGGAGCCTCGTGGAGGTTTAGGTGTTTTCGCTCAATATTTAGAAAGACATTGTTACGCGCTCCGATTTCTTTCTGTAGCATATGTCATTTTTTACATTCTAGGGACGATCCATCAAGTTTCAACTGCATATATTTCAAATTCACACGTGTGTATTAACTAAAATCTGACTACAAAATATGGGTACAATGATGTTTAACTATATTATTACGAGAGAGAAAAATTGATATTTATAAGCATGGAACATCGTATAAGGAATCATTTCTGCAAAGCAGATTATGTTTTACATAAGATTAGAAATTATTATCATGCAAAAAGTCATATCAAATCAAAATTGGATCATCCGAAACTACACTCAATAAACTGGGAAAGAAATTCCGAGTATTTATATCTCGGGAATAAATATGACAATTAATTGAAAACTAAAGTAATTCCATAAAAAACATGGAGCGAAGAAAATTTTAATAAACACCAATTGAGATGTGTATTAGAATACGTGAACATGGGTGAATAATGCAATTGTATAGGGATGGAAATTTTGTATATATTAATAATCTGAATTGGAAATTGCTAAAATTTGAAGTTGACGAATTAGATCGAATATAATTATTTCTGGAGATAAGGTCCAAAATTAAAATAACATTAGTAATTATAAACCCTACTTAATCCTACGGCTACGAAAGTATTCGGAAATATTGATTTCAAATTTTGGCACAAGGCCATCCATTTCTTGGGTGGGTGGGGCTAAGTGGTTTACATCGAACATAGCGTTCAACGTACACTTATGTTATCGATCATAAAAAATGGAAAGCAGAGTCGAACTCGGTAGAATTTGAACTCAGAATGCAAAACCTGAGGAAGTACTGCTCACCATTTTGTTCGGTCTACCAATGATTCTGCTAGTTCTCTGCTTTAATATCCGCCAAATATTAATCAACAAAAATATAATTTTCTCTTAGCTTTGAAGGAAGCTTGAAGTTCTCATAGGTTGCCATAGAATGTACAGTAGATATATTGCGATGCAACTTCGTGTTGACATATGCGTCAAAGCTGAACTGAAGTGAGTAAAAAAATGTCAGTTGACCTGTCTTTACGATCAGTACATGATGATAAAGGATATCAATTGTTTAACATTTTACTGGAGGGAGAGGAAACAAAGAAATTAAAAATAAATATAGACTGGAATGATGAGAGTTAGCAAAATAAACGAAATCAGTTTGTTAATGTAATCAATATATGAATAAATGTGGCATTGAATTATTCCAATACCTTTAACCTAATGAGCTATTATTCACTGAATGAATTGGACGAGCTTCACTTCATTGTTTTGAAAAATTGCATAAACATAGGAAAGGAAATTAATAGATACATATGAATGTAATGGATACACATGCTTTGTACTTACCTTTATATAAATAAACGTGAATGACGTAGATGTCTGCATGATACGAGGAGCAATGTCTTGAAATACGAAGGCAATTAAGTATTAAAGTCTGGAAAACCAGAAAGAAAGCTTGTTCCAAACTTTTTTTAAGAGACCTTTAATACGATAAATAGCGCGTCTGAGAGAATGATGAAGGAACGTTAAAGGGGCAGGATGGAGGGTTGGTAGCTGAGAGGGAAATGTGAGACGGGCAACGGTGGGGCGGAAAATGCGCGTTCTTATTAACTTACTGTGTTTTCCATTTGCAATTAATATTTAACGTATCTGAATTCTAATGCCTGGAAATATCAAAATAATAACATATAATATACATCCGAAAGTTAGTGAAATATAGTGTCGACAGTAATGTTTATCCTCCCATATAATATTAAAAATATAAGTTGATTTGCAGGTAATTCAAAGAGATACCATTATCAATTTGCAATATTTCCTAGGGAAAAGTTATTTCGCTTTGGGATTTCTTAAAAGGACAGAATATTTTAGGCGATATAAATTTAGCTCAATTTCCCTCACTCAATTTGTGTTAGTTTTTCAATTTATTTTTTGAGTATTCGAAATAACGCTTATATATTAGATACTTATATTTTCTATTCTTTTCATTATATTTTGGAATATAATTCGTCAGAATATTCTCTTAATTTTCCATAAACTGAACTGCCTGTGACAATAATAATTCGTGTATATCCTCGAGGTAATATTAGCTTCTATATATGAACGCCATAATAAAACAAATCTTTGTGTCGCGTATAGAATAATATGAATTTTATGGTTTGGAAGTAATTATTTTATTTCAATACTTTTCATAATATGAAATATTAATAATAATGCTAATTTATTAAATGAAAAAATACCTACTTTTATCTTGAATTAAATGTGATGCGATGAAATTATTTCTCCGATAAGTATTGTGAATTATAATGGAAGAGGAAAAAATAAGAAAGGCATCGCAATGGAAAAATTAATCTCATGAAATTTGTTTCTATGATATTTCTCAACTTATATTTATATACTTACTACACGTTACTATTATTGTATTATATTTAGTTACCAATCATTTTGGCTGCCATTCTCGTTGCAATAGATATTACGGTCATTGCTCCGTTTCCCCGGATATATGACGAAGCAGTTCGTAATGTTACCATCCTATATTTGTAGGGATAGACAGTTTGTTTCCTGGTCATAAACAGGATCGAGAATTTCGTAGAAGACTTCACGCATAATTCTATCTGAATTGGCTGAATTCTTGGCTTAAAAGCACTATTTGGTCCTTCATCATTTAGTCATAGTTTCACCGCGATTCGTGAATTATATTCTCCAAAGTAAATTATCTGCTATGGGACAGTGTGTGTGTGTGTGTTTGTGTATGTATGTGTAAACATATGTTTTAGAGGGTGAGTCTCTTCCTAATCGCTTAACTACAAGGAATAGAGTCAATGTTTCATCAAATCACATCCAACTACCTTCAATTGGTAAGCTCGCAATGGCTTGAATGAAATAATTTGTAAGTTCCATCGATTCTGTCCTACTTAGTGTTAGGCAACAATAACAAGAATAATCAAGAACATCAACTGCATCATTGAGAACAAAATCACGCAGATGCAGCAAAAGCACACATACGTAACTGTATCATAAATTTTAGCCATTGTAGAGAAGGTATATATAACAACAGATAATAGGCTAATAAATTACTGAAATGTAAAATGTTCTGCTTCTACGGCTACAAATAAAAATTCTAAATTATGCACGGCTTTGCTTAATTATTTACTTCAAAATCTTGAGATAAATCTTTTCTATAGAATTGTTAGAAATGATTAACAATTTTATCCCTAGTTGTATTAAAATTGTACAGCGATTTAAGTTATTTATTATGTATTAGTTTACCTACACTTATTGTAAAGGAATGCCGTTTATAAATGCTGTCTATTTGTATCTCGTTGTCTGAAATGTATGTGAAAATGAATAAGTCCTGCAAATCCCAAATATTAACTACACATGTAAACTACCTCAGCAATTACACAGACGTTCATTAGAATTTAGCAAAGGACATGTCATAAAGGAACAACTAAAACACATTAGTTTATTTAATTCTGTCATCCAATTAAACGTGGAAGCTTGTGAGTATATACATGTGCTTAAAATGTCTAGCCTGAATCTTCTTTGATGAAAATGTTTCCAGATTATATTTTTTGCTTTTCGTAGAATTGTCTGGCATTCGTGTAAACTCAAATATTTTTTAGTTAATCACCAAACTGCAATTAGGTTGTCTACAGTCGTCTATAACTAAATTTAGTATCCGTAAATTAGTTTACATATCTGTGTGAATACTGTTTCTGTATGTTACATAGCTATTGATTTATCTTCTACTGAGATATTCCTTCCATTTATTATATATCAAGGACTGAAAATATTTGCAGTAGCTTCACAAAAGATAGCTGTCAGCTACATGTTAATGCATGTGTGAGTGTGTGAGTGTGTGTGTGTGTAAATGTTTTGTATATGCATGTGGACCAGATATATTCCCAGGTATATCTTCGCTTGATTTGTGTTTGAGAAATAAGGTGTTCTGCATTATCTATAATTGATACGTTTATCTTGCAAACATGGCGAAAGAGCAGTAAATGACACATTGCCTTATCAATGCAATCTTTCGAATTCTACCAAGAAATTATTTCTGAATAAATGTATCACGATGTAATGCGTGGCAGAAGATAACAGTGTCAAAACTTTTTTAAATGTCATTGAAAATCTTTTGAAGTAAAATCATAAAGTTCAAAAATTCGTAATTTCGGTTGTTTACTTAGTGGAAATAAATAGTATGATTCGCAACCAAATATTGTTTCTGTGAGCAAAAAATATATGTAACAAATACATTTCACACATCAACATAATAAACGAATGGCATAAATAAATATAATAGATAAGAATGACGTTTACGCTTAATATGATATTATGATCAAACACAACAGATGATAAACAAAGATAGTGATTCGGTATTATATGGCAAAATACGCTGTACTACTTAGAAAAAAACTAATCAGTTCATAAATGAAACGCAGATATAATGGGCTGATAAATCACTGCCTTCATATTTATCGAATATGTAAACTTTTTATTTATATACAATTTCATTACATTTGATACATGCCTGCAAAACTAACGCGCATAATATTGAAATATCTCACTCTGCATGCTATATAAGCTCTATTCTGTAAGCAAACATTCGTACAGATAACACAATCCTTTTGGCCATATTTAAGTTTGCTGTATCAAATTATGTTATCTTTATTTTCGAAAGGAAAATGTCAATATCAAATTCATAGCTGAAATTGCAGTTTTCCTATTTAAAATATAAATTACAACAGTTTTCTAAATCAGATAAAAGGTTATGCATATAATAACTTCATTGACATCGATATTAGGAATAATACGTTTTGAATATTTTTTCTATTTCATATCTTGCCAAGATATATACCAACGCATTATCGAACGGTTTTTTATTAACACGATTACTTTCTGAATGGGCTGCAAACTCAAGGCAATTTGAATATTCCCAATTGCAATGTGCATATTTGACTTTAATGTAGCATACTGAAAGCACACTTTACAAATGTAGATATGGTAGCATTTGCGTATATAGAAGGGATTGTAATGTCACAGAGGAATTGCTTTTACATTAATGCTTGGAAGGATGGTGAATTGACAGGATCGTTAAAGGGACAAAATATGTCCTAATAAATTTAATGTCACCCCGATCTATTTTCGGAGTCTCTTTAATAATATACTGGTCTAAAAATGGTCTCGGTGGTATTGACTATTTAAGTATCAGGTTTTGGATTTGTGCCAATATATATAAAACAATGATATTACATTTAACTATCGTTTTCTGTGAATATATTAGACATCTAAAGTCAGAATGGTGAAGTAAATGAAAGACAAAAACGGATACCTAGAGGAATGTATAAACACTGCTGTGTAGACCTACTTAAATAATAACAAGATGAATAGGATTCACCTGAAATTTCCACGTATACTCTCACAACTAATTTCATTAACGCTCCAGCTGATGATAAAAGCAATTTTCTGATTTGTCGTGTATGTATATAGAAGTTTTCTGTTTCTTACTTAACTGCAAAACAACAAACTATACTTTAAATATTTATTTTATAGTATTGAAGAGATGAAACAAATGACGAAAATGGTATCTTCGTTGACCTGCAGGACATAGGTATTATTATTATGTATAATAACAATAGGCATAAAACATTATCGAGTAGCATTTTCGAAATATTTGTAAAAGAGTTCTGTTAAATGATTTGCAATGTTGAGTGAAACGTCTTTGAATTCGATGAATTATAATTATTTAGACGGGAATGGAATGGTGAAAGAGCGAGAGAGAGAGAGAGAGAAAGAAGTAGACGAAGACAGAGAAAAGGATAGAAAAAAAGGTGAGGGAAAGAGGGAGAAAGATAGCGAACGGAAATAAAATGCAGTATAGTAATGGTTAAAATAAAGCAAAAGACAATTAGCCTGTCGAAAATTTTGATGACTTGTATGACCCCTGTTTGTCGGATCGAATCTAAAATATATAAATAGTTGAATCCTAATTTTGTACAATAAATATAATTCTGGAGAGGGATTCCCTAACCACATTCTGATAACAAGCATCTCTGGTGAAATCTAAAAACGCCCAGCGTTTCAACTGTACGTGTTGTAATAATTAAAATATACTATTCTACAAGTACGCGTTAATGAAGATTTCTTCAACGCAAAATTGCAGCTCATTAGATTTGTCAATCACAGTATAGTGAGTATGTCCAAATGTTCATTTCACAGTTTCTTATAACTATTTGGAAACTACAGAGGATTTAGAAACGCGATGTATCTGGTAATTAACTCTCAACATATACAATATTTTACAATCAAACTGTTTCAACGAAACAGAAACCTATTACATTTCCGCGTTCTACATCATATATGTTACGTTATTTTCTATCATTTATGTTTTAAGCAATCTGTTTCAAGCTATCTGTTCTATTTTTTACATTCAAAATAAGCAGTCTCCTCTCAAAGTCCTTTGTTATATGCCTCTCTTCTTTGTTAAATTTCATTATAAATTTGTCTCTATAATTTGTATTTCATGTTTAAATCCGTTATCATTTCTGAAGTTATATGAGAAGTCATTCCTAATTGTCTATCTCTTGAATTGATTTACATGAAATATAAGATCGACTAAAATCGAGAAAAACATTCATGACCTTCAGAATTACATTTTATAGAATTGGTACTCCTTATTACTTGTACGGAACAGCGAACTAAGGAGAGTATTGTTGAAAAGAACTTTGCATCAAAAATGGAAGCCACAAAACTAGATCCAGTGGACAAAATCGGGAAGATGACGACGTTTCAACATGTAAATATACTTACTTTTAAAACATATATTCATGCACAAACTAATTCATTGGTGAAATAATAGGAGTACCACAACTGAAGTGTTGCAAGAAGAATGAAGAATACAAACGTTTGGCTGATGCGTGGATTGTTTGCGGATGTCCTTGTTTCTCCGTTTAGTCATATATGGTCTCTCTGGTCCTGATTTAAATTCAAAGACTAATGTATGATGACTTTATTGACTGGATGAAAGTTAGATTTATATAATGTATTCTATTGTATTCTCAATATATATAGCTGTTAGGAGTTCTAATTATACGTACTGTCTATTTTTCTAAAATTACAATATATATATATATATATATATATTGGTAAAAATGGTAAGATAACAAAAGAAAGAGAGAGACCTCAATATTATGTAAATAGAGGAAATTTATCTGTTAAATAATATGTGACAATTATTCAATAGCCAATATAAAACTCTGAGTTTCGGATGCCGAGGTGGAAATCCATAACGCCATCTCTTCAGTTATTTGGCCAGATAACCGAAGAGATGGTGTTGTGCATTCCCACCTTGACGTCCGAAACTCAGAGTTTTATCTTGGCTATTGAATAATTGTCACATATTATTTTACAGATATATATATATATATATATATATATACATATATAAATCCCAAGATGCCTGTGTATATTGACTAAAACATACATTTCCACGATTCTCAACCGATTGCCAGCAAACTTTACACACACAATACTTACGTGCCAAGTATGGTAAAGCACTATAACATTCTACCCAGAGCCCTCGCGTAACTAGACAAACCGGGAAAAAACGGGGTTTACATGGGATATGTCTAATTCGTTGCATGTACATAGTTTTTGCGTATGTAGGGTCTTCCAGACATTTTTAATCTATAAGGTCGTGTATTGGCATTAGAAAATATATTTTAGTGGTTTTCACACATGTTTGATTTATTATTTATTTGTGTGTTGTAAATGTGAATCATTACTTTCCATAATTTTTATATGTGTATTGGTGTATATTGTTTGAGGGATTTGGTTAGAGCATATTATAAAAATGTAAGGATTTGTCTAGTTATTTCGACAGTTTTCCATATTTTTAAATCTATATTTGCATTACAGAATATTGTTTAGCTGTTTTCACATTCTAAAATTTATTATTTATTTATATGTTAAACTGTCCAAAGGAGGTGTGCGTTTGCTAATATACACACATATATATGCATATATATATATATATATATATATATATATATATATATATATTATATATATATATATATTGATAAAACGGTAAGATAACAAAAGAAAGAAAGAGACCTCAATATTATGTAAATAGAGGAAATGTATCTATACAATATGTTACATTACTCGGTAGTAAAGATAAAACTCTGAGTTTCAGATGCCGAAGTGGAAATCCACAACACCATCTCTTCGGTTATCTGGCTATTTGAAAACGTTATGAAAAAATACCGTTAAAAAATTTCCCTTCATTTTTAACGGTATTTTTTCATAACGTTTTCAAATAGCCAGATAACCGAAGAGATGGTGTTGTGGATTTCCACTTCGGCATCTGAAACTCAGAGTTTTATCTTGACTACCGAGTAATGTAACATATTGTATATATATATATATATATATATATATATATATATATATATATATATATATATATATATATTATATATATATATATGTACATATCTATATAAATATAATATATATATATATATATATATATATATATATATATAATATATATATATATATATATATATATATGTACATATCTATATATCTACTTATATGGGTATATATATATGTGTGTGTGTGTGTGTGTGTGTGTTTAGTGGGTGTATTTTCTTTAGTTTCATTTATTTTTATTTTCATATTGAGTTTTCGCTCATATATAAGCTTGACACTAAAGTAGTAAAATGGTAATAATATAAGCTTGATAGGAAAATTGTAAAGTGGCAGGAAAATTCTGACGAAACATATACAAACAAGTACAATTGTTGAATAATAAACACGTAGAATTAACAAATAAATAAATATGCTGTTTTGTTGGTCTCCCAGAGAAGAATCTTGCTTACCTTGACTGACATTCTCTGGCAGCGTCATGCTCCACTCACATCAGCAGCTGTGAAGGCCAGTTACTAAGCAACTGTATTTGTATAAAATTAGTTCCTTGAACAGTCACCAGATGTTAGATTGCTTCTCCGCTAATACCAACAGGAATGCTCACATTCTAAACTGCACTCTTTTTACAGGAACAAGAGCCGTAGCAACAGTAACAGCAACAACAGCAACAACAATAACATAACAAAAATAGCAAAAAAATAGGATATTGGGCTACACAACATCTCCATGTGCAAATGTTTCACCTGACGTCTCTGGTTGAATGTTCCGAACACAGAATTGATAAAGAAACATCAGTGTTATTGAATAATGATTGTTGCATTGTTATGTATCCACGATGATGAATAAATCAATAACAGCTGATGCACCATCACTTATTATATCTCATATTTGCGATATTTACTAATAATAAATTGGTATGGCGTTCTCTTCGCATGGGAATTTGCTTCCTGCTTTTGTATATTTTGCCGCTCAAGTTAACAGCTGTATGACAATGCGCAATATGGTATTCGGCGAGACGTATCAATAGACGGCGCAGTGAAGGACATAAAACATATCCAAACTGCAACGCTACATCCCCGAGAAATTTAACAAATGCGTCTCTAAATGTGCATCATGAACTATTTTAATTGACGTTTATTTACTAATGATAAACTGGTAAATTCTCTCGAAAAAGCTAAGTATTATTTAAATAGAATTTGCTGCCTACCTACCACGCATTTGAGTTGCAACAGTAAGTTACTGTCTATGTGTCTGCCTGTCTGTGTGCATATATGTATATCTCTCCTCTATCCTTCTCTCTCACACACAAACGCAAACTCTTGCGTGCCATTCGCTGGTATGTTCATCGCCAGAAAAGCAAGACTAGAAAAACTATTTGAGAGAATAGAACCGTCTAGAACCTGTCAAAGAAGTGCTCCACGCTGGCATAAGTCCACTTACAGAAATCAGGAAGGAAAAAATCTTATGTAAAGAACACACAATACACAAAAACATACAAAGAGCTATACACAAATACAAATACCCTAACATACACTCACGCTAGCAAAATGCCATGCATATATGACTTGTTCGTTTCTTTCCAATATTTTTTCAATTCACGCGAAAAATACTTCTATTATAGTGTTTTATATATATTTCTTAGCTATAATCTTTTTTGTAACACTTTTGTTTCTCTTTGAAATATGAATGCATTTTACCTCTTTTCAAACATATAATGCAGTCGAGTAGCAGGTAAATGAGCATTTAAACCACCCGCCTCTCGCTGCTTAGAATCAATGTTCTTGATCTGGCAAATCCGCCCGAGACATTTGTATTATGTACAGAGAAAGCACTATTACTGACAGAACTGCAAAGAAACAATCTTTAGGCTTGTAGGAGGGGCTAATTCAATATCACAGACTCTGCACATAGGCCGATTACAACGTAGATCAATTAAACGGGCTCATCCAACAAGTATTCTCGTCAATCTACTAGGAAATTGGCACAGCAAATATAATGCCATCATGATACTGTCGCACGTGAACTTCATTTCATGGAATAAGTAAAAATAAAAAGAAAGCAACTTCCCCCTACGATCTAGCCAGCCTAAGCAATGATCAGTAAGGCTGACATCATAGTCTTGACATCATAAGCAAACCTGAACGTAGTGCGTATTGCTGGGGAATTCAAAGTATTTATTTCTGCATGAAATACCATTCTCGGATTCCTAGATGCAAGTAATGAGGGGACAAGATTAATGAAGGATGAACAGGTTTCACTTTAAAATGTTTTTGAGTTGAGGAAAGCGTTCAAAAGATCGTATCAAGGCCTCCGATTGCAAAACAAATGTTTTAAAAACTTTTCTGACTGCAACACTACAGTGTGGAAAAAGTGATGTAATTTATTACCTTCTCAATGTAATTTTCGGAAGGGTAAAGTTTCAGTACTGATGCCGAGCTCCGTTCTAAGCGAAGTAAAACCAGGCTGAAAATGATTTAACTCACGAATCTAAGACATCTTCGTTGTGTCTTTCAACCCAATGTTGGGAAGTTGATATCCCTGCACTATGTACATCGATCGCAATAAAGATATGCAAAAAACGTAGTTGTAATGGATATGTAAATTTGCTCTTTCATATTTTAAAAATAGCAAAACAATAAGTTAAGTAGGACAAGTTTTAGTTGTGAAATGCAGTTCTTTTGGATAAGCAGTAAAAGAATATCTATGATTATGGTTACGTAGTTGAGGAGCAGGGATGTGACGTGGAACCAAGTGTGCGGGAGTCCGTAAGAGTTTTGGAACCAATGGTTTACCATAAAGGTATTCTTTTCATCATCCGTTTGTTTAACTGCTTGGTGCCGCCGAAAGTGGTCATAAAAATTGCTACACATTGAATAGTGGAAGCTTTGAATCATATGATAACTTCCAACCCACTTAGTTTAACTTCATTTTGCTTTAAATTTATATATTCGCTTATGAATATTTTACAGTGTGACAAGAAGAATTATATGATTATTTTGTTTTCGTAAGGTAAAAAGAAACTTAAGAGGAAACACAATCACAGCATATCAAAGTTTTTCCTTGGCAATTAATTTCTACGAAAACAAAGTGTATAAATCCGTTTTCTCTATCTAAGTCAGTTCTGACTGGTACTAGTCTAGGCGATGCAACTCTCAACAGAATTATGATTCTTTTCTATTGGTCAGCGAAATACCATCACCTTAAATAATAAATTCAACTGTCACTTAATGATACGATAAAATTAAATATAAACCTATGTAGCTTCACACACGCACACATACATACTTAGATACATAGACACGTCGTGTTATGTTTATTTTAACTTGTGAAGGGTTATATTATTTATTAATTGGCATTTTCGTGCTTCAAGATTTATAAGTGACTGTTTAATCAACCTACTTACAAAGGGAGACTTGGAAATGTCCGAATTTCAAAGAGGCCGTATTGTGGGTCAATCCAAAGGTGGAGTTAGTCAATGTAAAATCGCAGAAAACACTCGGATCCAACATTCTACAGTTAATAGAGCGATTGTGCAATTAAAATCAAGGGGGAAGGAATCCACATCTCTTTGCCCAGGTCGACCAGGGCCTTCTGACAGGACCCTTCACTTTGTTAAGAGAATTGTGGAGGATAATCCACGTTGTAAGACCTTTTACATAGCAAAATATATGGATATCAGTCCTGGAACAGTTGTCAGGTATCTTCACAAGCTTGTCTGCTATGGCATAGCAGCAAGAAAGAATCCACTTCTTCAAGCAGCCAATGTGATGCGAAGGAAGGGTTCACTAGCATTTTGGGACACTGTCATATTCTCTGATGTGTCTCGACTTGCTGTATTTCCTGAGAGTTGCCGAATGTGTGTCTATTGTCTCTGCAATCATGAAATTTATGAGAAAACATTGCAGCCAACAATGAAATATGGTGGCTATTTTGTGATGTTCTGGAGAGCAATTTGGAGCAATGGTCAATCACAGCTGGTTGAATGTGACGGAAACAAATTGAGATAAATATATGTCCATATTGAAGAAAGGACACCTAATCTTTTCCAGTGGTGAAATGGTCAAAGAAGACTCTCTTTATGGAAGACGGAGCCCCTTGTCATACAGATAAAAAGACCCAAGATTGTTCGGAAGAGAATGACATTAGAGGCTTCCATGGCCAAACAACTCACCCAATATGAACCCAACTGGACCCTCTTGGGCATAATGGAGAGGTTACATCGTAAAAAGAACAAGAAACCATCCTCCTTGACTGCATGAAACATGTCATGAAAAGAATATTCGTCACCTGATCAGTTGCATGCCTAATAGGGTCCTTGCACTGAAAATTGCAAAGTTCATCTCTACTAAGTATTAGATATTCACTTTATAATAACTAACAAATATTTTGAATGTATGATTTCAGATTTAAATAGCCTTTAACGTCTATAAGTGTCTATTTACTTCTGTCATGTGTCTATACTTAAATTCGATAACTTAGAATGGTTTTGGCCATTATTGACCAAGGTTATGTCTAACTTAACAGCACCACCTGGGAAAATAATTTGACTAATCATTCCGACACAAAATGCACCACCCAGGCAGAGAGTTGTGGTTGGCTGAGACGTGTCCTGGTGTAGAGGAATTTGCCCAGGTACCATTTGAAATTTGTGGTGTCTCTTTCTACTTTAATTTCTTTCGGGATAACATCGAAAGGAGCAGGACCATTTGCAGTGAAGAAATTGTGTCGCAAGGTTTTTATGTGATGTGATTTCGACCTTTGCCGGGAACGCATTGCACAGGGGCCCAGTTTTGGGTGAATTGTAAACATAATACCGATATCATTGGAATAATGCTGGTAGAATATTTTCCACAAGACGAAAATAATATCTCGCTCACGACGGCGTTGCAGAAAACATATGTATTTGTATGCATGTATGTGGATAATACACAAACACATCACAGCACATATGTATATAAATGGATCGATATATTTGTATGTATGTATATATATACATATATATCTAAGCTACATGTATAGCTATGTATATGCACGTTATATTTGTAGATATAGGTTGAGTCATGCAACTTCAGAAGAAGAGCATTTCAATAATTATTTCAAACGGAGATAGTCATGTGTTTAGGTAAGCGGAAGTATCGACAGTACTTCACGTAATATTAGTTCCGTAACTAGCCTACACTGTCGCAGTAGTAGCTACCACTGTAGTAGCCAAAGCAGCAATGGTCGATTTGTAACTATCTTTAATAGTAGTAGTGTCCACAGCAGCTGTAGATTTAATACTAGATGCAGCAGTGAAGTAATAGTTAAATCCTTTTGTATTGGTAGGTTTAGGAGACGGTTTATATAAGTAATTTTTCACAATCCTTTCAAAAGTAAATATAGGAAGACGAGTCAAAAAGTAATGTATATAAAATTGCATTACTTTATGACGAGACCTCGTATATGCATCCACTAATATCTTCTCCAGAGAGTGAAACAACGGCAATTTGCGGATCAAATCATTTACGGCCATTATAAGACATGAACATAAAATTAATGGTCTATATAAGTTAGACCAATACTTGACTGGTAAACACCACCACTGTTATCACGCTTGTCACTAATGTTTCTACGGCTGCTACGTCCATGGCTACTGATTCGGACATTATTACTACTGACACTATTGTCACTGCAGCTGCTGTTAGAAATACTGCCGCTTCAGCTGTTACTATTGAGACTATTACCTGGACCAACATTTTGTCTGCCATTACCATGATCTGAGCTGGCAGAAACGTTAGCACGCCGGGCGAAATGCTTAGCAGTATTTCGTCTGCCGTTACGTTCTGAGTTCAAATTCCGCCGCGGTAAATTTTGCCTTTCATCCTTTCGGGGTCGATTAAATAAGTACCAGTTACGCAATGGAGTCGATATAATCGACTTAATCCGTTTGTCTGTCCTTGTTTGTTCTCTCTGTGTTTAGCCCCTTGTGGGTAGTACAGATAAGATTACCATGATCATCATCAACAATGA
Source organism: Octopus sinensis (assembly GCF_006345805.1). NCBI lineage: Eukaryota > Metazoa > Mollusca > Cephalopoda > Octopoda > Octopodidae > Octopus > Octopus sinensis. Next base: position 28,880,178 of record NC_042999.1, on the reverse strand, counting down.
CACTCCTACTTTACCTTCAAATACAACAAATACTGCACCCAACTCTTCACCAGCTGTCACTACCTCTAAGACTTCGAATTCTACATACGCCATTACTGCTGCTAATAATTCCAGCAAAGGGAACATGTGGTAGTGTATGCCTTCTAATAATTCGCTATATGATTTTCATTTGTAGACGGCAAATATTACCAAAATATATAAGAAATTAGTAAATTATTAATTTAGTCTTGGCGTTATAAGAAGCGCTCTGTGTATTTATTCTTATATTACTATGCATCAAATAAAATATTTTTCTCATGCATGCATATACTCACACATACACACAAGTACGAACGCTGATCCACACCCATGTGTATGCGTATTTGTACCAGTGTACTAATTTTGTTATAATATGTATCCCAGGGTTACAAAAGGCATAAGTATTTTTCGCTGATGTGGGATCATAAACTTGTTTAATACTGAAGTACTCTTCACTTAGATTTCACGAGAAACGGACATAAATATCTGTAATATATTAGAATTAAACAAGCATTGAAAAAGTTTTTTTTTTTCAGTAAATGAAAATAGGCTATGTCTGTATGTATATACCTACATACGCACACATACACACACAGACACACACACACGCACACACACGTGCACACACACACACACACACACACACACATATATATATATATATACACGCACACACACATCGGTTTCAACATAGCTATGCATGTGATAAACACATTCAATTTAAAACTTTACATTTCTGTCGTTATAAAAATGATAGATATTGAAATGGTTTACTCTTTCATGTGCTTTATGATAAGCATGGCGTCGAGGTAATAAACCGTCACTCTCTCCAAGTCGAAGAGTTTTACGTTCTATTCGCATTTTGCGTCGATGCAATACTCTCTAATGTATGCAAATGAATTCCTTTGACATCATATATTAATATTCATCTATATGTTCTGTATGATGCAAAATTTTATTTTCTAGTAGTTTAGAAATATACTATTGAATATTTTACTATTTGAAATAATCGTGACTTGCAAACTTACCACGTAATTTTTTTAACATACTACTCAACTTTGCTACCACCTGAAGGGTCAATATAGTCATTTAAAGTAGCGGGATTTTGAAAGAAATTTTTTCGGTAATAATTACATCATGCTAAATGCGTGGGAGATAATGTTTACTCGTGATAGAATTATATCTTCTTCAGAGATTACTATTAGGGAAAGGTCATAAGCCAAAGTGAGAATTTTTACATGTTCAACAGACGAGCTAAAATTCACAGAAGTCACAACAGCAAATAACCCGAACGAGATTGGCAGTAAGAATTGACACTGAATAGTTCGCTACCTTTTATATATATATATTTAAAACTAACATATACTTATTAAGAGTCTGCTCTTATTTCTGAAAATGTAAAAGTCGGGCATCACTGGAGTGATATCGAGAGAATTTGCCTTGAACATGACTTAACTGAGTGAAACAAAAACAACAGTAGCAGCAGCAGCACCAAACGCATCAAAAATATCATATATGACTTATTTCATATCCTATTTAACATGAGATATTTCAGAATCAAAAATCAAGTTTGCACATCAAAACATCTGCAACTGATATCAATAATGTATATAACACAGTCTATTGATATATTTGATACTCATTATCACCATTTATGAAAGAGACAAGCTATAATATAATATAAATGTTGTCTGATTCCTTGATGGCAAGGATATAAACTCTAATTCATATTGAAATTGTCGGCAACTACATTTGATTTTCGTATGTATTCGGATTTTACCAATGAAATCTATAGTGTAATATATATTCAAAGTCGATGAGTTTTAATCAGACTTATTGCCAATCAGCTCCGATAGATATATTGATTTCAACCGTATTTAAATAATACTACTACATGCTACTAATAACTTTATACAAAATAAAATATCCTATCTTTTATATGCGTTTTGAAGATTACAAATAATATAATCTGACTTTATTGTATATTTTATTCATGGCGATTATTGCATTGTTAAAGCATCAATCGGGTTTCGATTAACTACTAATAATTGTTCACATTTACTAAATTTTGTGCAGCTTCATAAAATATATATCGGAACAAAACTCATACAATTGTAAGTGGTTAGATGTAAGCATTCAAGTGTATTAATGATTAACATGTCAGTATACATATGCATCTATCTATCTATTGATCTATATCTCTTATAAAACATTCAATCATAGATTGCAATTTGTAGTCTGCTTACGTACGTTTCAGATAGGCCAGTGTTAAATAGTAAAAAGATGTGTTATTTCTGCACATTAATCAGTCCTTAGTTTATCGACTTTAGCTTGATCAACGTGAGTGACCTAAATATTAATATACTTTTGATACAGTTAGTTTCTATCGAGGTCAACAAAAGTTTAACAACAATAAGTATTCCTGCTATATGAACAGAACAGATTTGAACTGATATACATTTTTCTTATGTACAATTCTTCTTCTAAACCACTTGGTTGCTGCTGTTGGACAAGTTTTGATTATCTGACAATTCTATCATAAAAGTTACATTGTTTCTATTCCTGGATAAATAACTGTCTTGAGAGGGTTATAATTGTGGTCTCTAGATATATTTAATGCAATACTTGATTAAATATAGATTGATTAGATTGTAAAACTAACATATTATGTAACACTAGCTTTCCTGTAACGCGCATATACGACTTATAAATTGCAAATTCTTAATTCACAATATATAAATCTCCCTTTTTCTTTGTAGTTAGTATTTTTTTAAATGCGTATTTATAAAAAAACACTCAGAAATAAAATTTACTTTTACTAATTAAACAGTACTACAGGTGTTATTTTGAAATCTAAATGAATGAACATAATTCTCAGTGTTCGATATTGTTTGCCAATATGGATATCTACCTTCCAAATGACTTAAAATTTATTCTAGTGATTTAAACATATGTTTATATATATATATGTATATACATAATTGTGTGTGTGTGTGTGTGTGTGTGTGTGTGTATACCCAGGACTATACCCCATTTTTCGACAGGCTCAGCCACAGCAAGATACACACTAGGCATTCTATTCATTTCCTAGCTCGGGTCATTGCATAGAACGCAACCCCCAGTATCAGCAGCGCTGCCCGACAGCATATGCTGGTTTATCCCGGCCACATCATACTGGTTCCGTACCTCTTTGAGCAACATCAAATTCACTCATCCGTCCACAAAGACTCTCCAAGCTTTCCTGTTATTTATAAATTCTCTTGCCTCTCACTCCAACACCTCTAACCACCAAAGGTTTCCTCACTCCTTCATCCATCCACACAAACCGAGGTATACCTCTGGTTCGGCTGCCTTCATCACCCTCCTTACAATCCGCTCCTCATGCATCATCACTATGTGGCTAAACCAACTCAACCTTCGTCTGTCCATTTTGCTTGTTAGTTTTTCTCTCATTTCTGCTGGCTTCCGAACGGCCTCGAATTTATATATAAATTCAAGGGTAAAACATTATTAAAATATTAATTTGTACCAGCGGTTAGCATTCGAAATAAAAGTCAGAAGACATAAATATTTTTATAATATAAGAGCGTATAAAAATTTACACGCGGAGAGAAGAGCACCATATCAACTTGTTACATGCTAAAAAGGGCAGTCGAATCTCAAACCATGAAAAACAAACATTGATCGTATGTGAGCAGGACACTTGAAAGAGTAAATATCTCAGTTAACTCTGTAACCGTAAGTTTTACTATAAATGATTATATTAATCAAATAATTAGTCAATAAACTGATTAATTAACCATCTGTGGCTCGTCAGTAGAGTCACTGGAAAATGTACAATTATTAATCTATAATACATACCGAAAACACGTAATTATACATCTTCCAGCGACTCTACTGACGAGCAAAAAGTGGTTATGTGCTCAATTAATTAACTAATAAATTGGTATATCTAATCATTAATGGTGAAACTCATGAGAATGGAGTCAACTGAGATTTTTATTCATTCAAGTGTCTTGCTGGCATACAATCAATGTGCCATGACTAAGAATGATTTTCCCATGGTTTGGGATTTGACTGCCGTTTGTAGCATGTTAGAAGTCCACACGATGGTCTTCTCTACGGGTATAGATTATTATTATACACTCTAATATCATACACGCACACATTGAATGATTCATTAAGTGATTGACTGAATGATTGATTAAGTGGATAATTAAAAGCCTGTTGATTTCGTCGGCACAAAATGTATATAATGATAATAATGATAATGATAATAATGTTAATGATAATGATAATAATAATAATAATAATAATTATTATTATTATTATAATGATAATAATAATAATAATAATAATATTGATAATTATAATAATAATAATAACAATAATAATAATAATGATGATAATAATAATAATAATAATAATGATAATGATAATAATAATAATGATGATGATGATAATAATAATAATAATAATAATAATATAATAATAATAATATAATAATAATAATAATAATAATAATAATAATAATAATAATAATAATAATAATAATAATAATAATAATAATAATAATAATAATAATAATTGCCCTGATTCTTTGGAGTTTGGATAATTCACCTCGATCAACATGGGTGTTCCGTTCAACATTCCTAACCCTTATTCGGGGACCTGTTAATGGAGATGGGCTACTCAGCCTGAAGAAAATTCTAACTGTGCTCCAACTACAAGTTCATGCTCTACTCATCTTGATATCAGATCTGTATATCTCGCACAAGAAAGAAACATTTTACACTAGTAAGTGAGTATAAGAAAGCCTATGGCATATTTCCACACTCATGGATAAATGTAAGTTTGAGCATTTTCAGTATTACAGACTTCATAAAAAAATGTTAATTAACTTTAGCATGAAGAAATTGAGAATAGGTATCTACTCAGGTGACACAGCCTTAAGGAGAGTTATTATCAAGACAAGAAATTTCCAAGAAAACTCGTTATTCCCTTTATTATTTGTCTTATGTTTGATCCCACACAGTTTAGTATTAAGGAAGACATGATGGCAGAGAAAGAATACAAGAAACGACATAACAACTCTGGGAGAGTAATCTACTTGGGGTTACGTAGAAAGCTAGGTTTTGACCATACTTATAACTGTTATAAGCATAAAACTAGTAAATAACTAGAAACTGAGAAATATATGTTGTGGAACATTAACACTGTGACACAGTAATACAAGGTAGATTGCTGGTTTTCTAGTAGTAGATAATGCGAATAATATGTGCCAGATAATTGACTGTATTGCCCGAATTGATGTGAGAGTCAATACGGAAAATTTAGAGAAAATTGCAAAGTATCAGAACATAGACATTGAGTTACAGAGACTACGGGAAGGGCGAGTAAAATGTATCCCTCCATTTACTATTACTCATTTACTCTTTTACTTGTTTCAGTCATTTCACTGCGGCCATGCTGAAGCACGGCCTTTAATCGAGCGACTCGACCCCGGGACTTATTCTTTGTAAGCACATTACTTATTCAATCGGTCTCTTTTGCCGAACCGCTAAGTAACGGGGACATAAACACACCAGCATCGGTTCTCAAGTGATGTTGGATGGGACAAACACAGACACACAAACACACACGCACACATATATATATATACATATATACGACGGGCTTCTTTCAGTTTCCGTCTACCAGATCCACTCACAAGGCTTTGGTCGGTCCGAGGCTATAGTAGAAGACACTTGCCCAAGGTGCCACGCAGTGGGACTGAACCCGAAACCATGTGGTTGGTAAACAAGCTACTTACCACAGCCACTCGTGCGCCTCCTAAAGATTTCAACAAATGGATAGAGGAAATAAGCATAAAGCCTCGTTTAGTACAGCTCCAGTAAACAGCGTTATGAGGGACAGCTAGGATACTTAGGAGGGTCCTTGGCATTTAGATTCAGTGGTTGTAGTCCAATGCTAGGGATCTTTCTTTTACAACACTCTAATTTCTTGTGCGTGTATAAAATAAACATAACAACAAAAACAGCTGCAGCAACAACAACACCATGTTCTATGCGAAAAATGAGAAAAAGCAGTATTCCTGAGTACTTATACCACAGTATTTTCTCAACCGCTCTCATTGTTTGCTCCTTTTGTATTTTAATTCCCTGGCTTCTTTCAAATTTTCCACGTTTCATTTTCAAAATAGCGCGCCTTACTGTCTTAAATTCTAGGAGCAGAAGTGGCTGTGTGTTAAGTAGCTTGCTTACCAACCACATGGTGCCAGATTCAGTCCCCCTGCGTGGCACCTTGGGCAAGTGCCTTCCACTATAACCTCAGGCTGACCAAAGCCTTGAGAGTGGATTTAGTAGACGGAAACAGAAAGTAGCCCGTCGTACATATATACACACACACACACACAAGGCAATTAATTTGCGAAGATATTGACTCTATTATTACTACAGTAACAATTAGAAATGATAACAGAATCAATAATATAGGCGATTGCAGGCCCCCAAAACACTGAGTAGCTGAAGTATTAAAATCAAAGGACATTTTATATGTCCACCTGCTGGAAAAGAAAAACAGTCAAAACTCCTATTTAAATCGCCAAAATAAAATTTTAAAAAACTTATGAAAACTACAGAAATCAACCGTCTACGGGCGAACGGGCAGGTACAATCTCTCAATCTACATTTGGACTTACGTGGACTGGTTTCTGGACTGGCATTCTAGCTTCACCTTCTTCAGCATGGGTTACCATGATGGAAACCTACGACCTGTCATGTTGCAGTCTACGCTGCAACTGATTCGTTTTTGCGCCGAAATATGACAACCACCAGTCTGAAAATGATTTCAATACGAAGCAAATAATATGTGTGTGAGTGTGTGTGTTTGTGTGTATGTGTCTGTGTTTGTCCACACAACATCGCTTGACAACAGTTGCTCATGTATTAACGTTCCCGTACCTTAGCGGTTCGGCAAAAGAGACCATTACAATAAGTACTAGGCTTACAAAGTATACGTCCTGGGAACGATTTTCTCGACTAAACGTGTTGCTCCAGCATGGCTATCGTTAAATGACGGAAACGAGTAAAAGAATATTATACGCATTTTCTCAAATGGTGTAGCTATGGAATTCGAGATAGAAATGCGCACTATTTTGGAAACGAAAGGAGGAACATCTGAAAGAAGCCAGGGAATTGAAATGCTAAAAGGGCTACCATGAGAGCGGTTGAGAAGAGACTGTAACATGAGTATTTGGCAATACTGGAAGCAGGTGAAATGAAAATGAAGAAATGAAGCAAATTGCCAGTAGGGATTACAGAAGGAGAGCAAAAAAATATTGTTTGTCAAAACTCATTTCAAAAAATCCCATTGAAACAATAAATTCAGGATCAATACCCTTAATCTGATATGGAGTCATAATTAGAGACTGGACCAAGCACGATAAAAGAGAGTTGACAGAAAAACTAGAAGTTGTTGACTATGTATGGCGCCCACCTTCCGATAGTTGATATCAACCGGCTGTATTTGATTAGAGACCAGGGTGGAAGTCACTTAATAGCGGAAGAAGAATGTGTACAGTGGTAAAAAAGAAATTACCTAGTAGGATATTTATAAAACGGTACAGAAAGACTACTGAGGTCAATGAATGAATCAAAGGTTTTGAAACGGGTAATAGGAGAAAAGGACAAGAATGAAATACAAAGAGAGTACTTCTAACAGATTGAAGAGAGACCTGTCCATGGTCAATTTTGGAGAGCCATTGAAGGCGTACGGGGAACAAAAATCCGGGGTTTAGCTAAAAGGGGTGGAAGTAATTAAAAAAAAAGAAACATCCTGATTGTAGCAGCGAAAGATCAAGAAACAAAAACAAACAAATTTAGAAAAAATATATATGGAGACAATGTGTTAGAAAAATGCAGAGTCTGTGAAACTTGGAACCTGACAGTGGCACATATTGTGGAAGAATGTTCGAAGTTGGCATTAGAAGAAATATAAGAAATGGTGGCATGACCAGGAGGTAAAAATTTTACAGTTGAAACTGCAAGAAATGAGGATTTGAAGCTGGAGACATATAGTATGATCTTGGAGTCGAAAGAGTACTGGAGTCGCAGAAATGTAAGATTTTGTGGGACTTTCCTATTCAAAAGGACAAGAAGTTAAAAAAGAAGAGACCGGATATAATAATCATAGTTAAGGAATAGCGAAGTTGCTTAGTAATCGACACACCATTCCCGTTTGATTTCAGAATCGTAAAGAATAAATACGAAAAACAAAATAAAATACAATCCCATAACATTTGCAATAGGAAGAATTTGGAGTATGAGAACTGAAAAGGTCGTGCCTATATTAATTGGTACATTGGGTACAGTAAACAATTATAGACAAATGACTGGAGGAGATTGGAATAGAATGGCCTGTAGTTCGCCTACAGAAAGTTTGTCTTTCAGAAACAGCAAGGATTGTCAGGTAACACGGCTGAAAATATGTGTACACCTAAGTTTAGAGTAAGTAAACCGTTACACACATAAATCCTGTCAGGAATAAGACCGAACCTCAATTAATTTCAATAATAATAATAATAATAATAATAATAATAATAATAATAATAATAATAATAATAATATTAAAAATAATAATAATAATAATAATAATAATAATAATAATAATAATAATAATAATAATAATAATAATAATAATAAAATAATAATAATAATAATAATAATAATAATAATAATAATAATCGGAGATAAAACTATCAACAAAAAAAATACAGACGAATATAGATCTGCTAGTCTTAAGAAGCGGCGCTATGAGCAATGCTTACATGTAGTGAACCCTAAACTGACAGATCCATCTCCTAATATAAGAATGGATGCTCGTCATGCTTCAAGGTCAACAAATCAAACAATAAACCGCATTGGTCATTGCGCGGATTACAAAAGACCACGTACCCGAAAATTGAACCAAATCCTGATTGAAAAATCAGTTACTGGATCAAATCTTCCTAACACACAGGAGCTGGACGAACCCCACAACCGGAATATTCCAACAGATGACCATCCATGCTCATCACCAAATAATCAAAAGAAAAAGAAGGAAAAATGGTCTAGGGAAGATAATAAAGAAGTTCTTGAGGCCTTCTACCATGCCATATATTTCCCCACAGATAAGTCTAGCACTGTACAAGCATACTTAAACTGGAGACAGAAACACCCTGAAGTAAGACCCTACATAGACAGTAACAAGCTTGCCAATGTTAGAAGAAACATTATAAAAAAGAAATTACTGACTGAAGTAGAGATTGATCAGGTTAGACAAGCAATATCGGATAAAATGAACGAAGCTGCAGCTAGAGAAGATAATACAGAGGAAATGATTATAGACCAGCCCAGGGCGGATAAAAACGAAGAGAGGATTGAAAGAGTTAGTATAAGTGATAGGCAAAGTGAAATACGCCCTGAAACAATCATAAACACTAAGACAGATGAGCATCAAATAGATAAAGAAAGTCACACAAATATTGACCCAACAGAACTACATGAGCTAAAAAATCAAATCATGATTGAATGGCTGAAAATTAAAGAAACCAGCATGGATGAGCGTGATACACTTCCTAAAATCCGCAACTCTAACCAAAACATGAAAATAATTGGTAAAATCCGGCTTGCACTTAAGGATATAATTTCAGTTAATGGTGTTGATATCACAAACCTCAACCACCTATACTATGCATCCGCGAAAATCTCAACGATCCTATGTGGTGTAAAGATTAGAAAACGGCAACAGTCCCACAAAAAGCCTTCTTGGCAAGAGCGTCTGCAACAACAAATTAAAATATTTAGATCTGACATTGAATATTTGAAAAACCTTAAGGCTCACAAGATTACCAAACCTACAAAAACCCAAAAATTACTGAAAAAATACAATATGAAAACTATACTTGATATTGATGCCACCATAGAAACCATCAAACAAAAGGTATCTGCCAAAGCTGCCCGCATAGCGAGGTATGAAAAGCGTGTTAGATTTTTCAAGGACAACAACATGTTCAAAAATAACACCAAGAATTTTTACAGGAAGATAGGAAAAACAGCGTTTACTGCAGGGTCTGTACCATCAAAAGAAGAAGTGCAGAGATTTTGGAATGAAATCTGGGCAGAAGAAAAAACACACAACGAAAAGGCCCCCTGGATTGACAGAATATCTACAGAACTGGACCCCTTAGAAGAGCAAAAGTGGGAGGGTGTCAAGGTAGAAGATATAAGATCTGCTCTCAGGAGGTCAAGCAAATGGAAGTCTCCAGGAAAGGATAAAATTCCTAACTTCTGGCTGAATGCCTTCCCAGAGAGCCATGAACTGCTAACAGAACTGTACAATGATGTTTTGCAACACCCTAGTAGGATGCCTCCTTGGCTAGTTAATGGGTTAACATTCCTGCTTCCAAAAAGTGAAGAAACAAATGAACCAAAAAACTATAGACCCATAACCTGCTTAACAGCTATGTACAAAACACTAACATCTGTCCTGACGGAATATACCTATAGTTTTTTAACAGACAGCAGCATATTCCCTAATGAACAGAAAGGATGTAAACGTGGATCCTACGGCTGTAAAGACCAACTACTCATCAATAAGATGATCTTAGAAGATTGTCACAAACGACACAAAAACTTATCAATAGCCTGGATAGACTATAAAAAGGCTTTTGATAGCCTACCACATAGCTGGATTAGGAAATGCCTTGAAATGTATAAGATAGCACCAACTCTGCGAAACTTCTTGACTGTAAGTATGAGATCATGGAGAACCACACTAACTCTGAACAGTGACAGTGAATCCCTAAATGCTGGTGATGTAAAAATTTCGTGTGGCATTTTCCAGGGTGACTCACTGTCACCACTCCTCTTTTGTTTATCCTTAATACCTCTCTCAAAGCTGCTCAATCATGCGCAGTACGGGTATAAAATGTTTGATAAAAATATAAATCATCTCGTTTACATGGATGATTTAAAGCTTTTTGCAAAAAATGATCAACAACTCAAGGGCTTACTAGCGATAGTCAAACAATTCAGTGACGACATCAGAATGCAATTCGGCCTCGATAAATGTGCAAAGGCTACTTTATCAAAGGAAAAATGACAGAAACATCTAACGTTAACCTTGACCAACAGAATGTCATAAAAGAACTAGACCCGGCGGAGAGCTACAAGTACCTAGGGATAATTGAAGGGAACGGAATAAGGCATTCAGAGATGAAGGAAAGGATCAGGAGAGAATGCTATCGAAGAGTGAGAGCAATACTCAAAACAGAGCTGAATGTAAGAAACAGGATCGAAGCAATCAATGCATTAGCTATACCAGTCGTGACTTACAGTTTCAATATTGTTAACTGGTCAATTACTGAAATATGTCAGCTCGACAGAAAAATAAGGAAACTGTTGACAATGCATAGAATGCACCACACTAAGGCAGATACAGAACGACTCTATCTGCCAAGAAAAGAGGGAGGCCGTGGTCTTTTGCAACTGGCAATAACAATGAAGATTGCTACAATTGGCCTAGACACCTACCTGAAAAACTCTGAGGACTGGATGCTAAAACTTGTCTCAAAACATGAAAACAAGAAAGCATCATACTCAGTCACAAAACAGGCAAAGGAATATCTAAGTGAATTCCGAATACAACCAATTTCGGAATTAGAGATAGATATACAAGAAACAAGCACAGAAAAAGCTAGGCGCATGAAAACCCGTGCCAAAACTGCGGCCTTAGATATTCTGAATAATAAATGGCAAGAAAAACCTCGCTATGGCAAATACCCAAAGAGAGCGAATAATGCAGATATCGACAAAGCCCTGACCCATCAATTGCTAATGACCTCTGGCTTAAAATCTGAAACAGAGGGGTTTATCATAGCAGCTCAAGATCAATGCCTACCAACAAGAAACTACCAGGCCAACATATTAAAGATCAGAAGCAGTCCAACGTGTCGTGTATGCAAGCAACAAAATGAAACCATTGACCATGTGGTCTCCAAGTGCAGTCTTCTAGCGCCTACAGAGTATCTCAACAGGCACGATAGAGCTGCACAATATATTCACTGGGTAATCTGTAAAAACCTGGATTTGCCCCATGAAAAAAACTGGTGGGAACCCAAACCGCCCCCAGTGCTTGAAAATGACCACATCTCACTCCTCTGGAACTTCACCATTCAAACTGACAGGAAGATAGATGCAAATAGGCCAGACATCATATTGAAAAACTTCAAACAAAGAACATGCCTCCTCATTGATATGACTGTCCCAATCGATATAAACGTATCTGTCAAGACCTACCAAAAACTGAGCAAATATAAAGATCTTGAAATAGAAATCAGCAAAATGTGGAAGCTGAAGACTAAAACAATACCTGTTGTCATAGGTGCCCTGGGAATGATAGCAAAAGGGGCTGATAGCTACCTAACTCAGATACCAGGAAACCCAAAAATGGCAGAAGTTCAAAAGATAGTGCTCATGGGAACTACTCATATCCTACGCAAAATACTCTCTATGTAATCTCAAGGTTTAAAACAAACATAATTTTCGGTTTTAAAAAAAAAAAAAAAAACCTTTTTTTTTTTTAGACATTCATTAGTACAACATCCCCACCCCCCAAATATATGGCACACTAGGCATAACAACAACATGAACTTCCAACCCTGTTGTCTCTTGAGGTCTCTGGATGAGACTTGGAGCCAACTTGTACAAATATAAAGCAAAAGTCAAACATAGAATAATAATAATAATAATAATAATAATAATAATAATAATAATAATAATAATAATAATAATAATAATGATATTGATAATAATAAATACTGTGATGCAGTATCAGACGATAGCATACATAGCTTCTGATCTTAACCGTTCGAAAATGCAATCATGTATATGGCTTTCCTTGGTATAGAGGCTGGGTAACAGCAAATATTCTGCTCAATACCCAATATTTGATTATCAGTTGGTCGACCACAACTAGTTGAAGATGTTCCTTTGTGAATGAAGATTTTTGCATCTCTGATCGCAATTAGGAAGAGTGGAGGAACATCTTAGTCGTGTATTGAGAGGAGTTGCTTGGTGATTTAAAAGTAAAGCTCTAGAGACGTGGGTGTCTTCTTCATCATCCTTAAACAAACCTTATTCAGGGACTTTTGAGCGGGAAGGATAGAGGTCCAGAAGAAAATTGTAACTGTGACCCACCTGCAACATCATGCGCTGATTATTTTAATATGAGATTACCAGTCACGCACGTATGGTTGTGATGTATGTGCGTTGTGTATATTTCTACCCCTATGTCATGCGCTGTACTCCCACTCAATAATAATAATAATAATAATAATAATAATAATAATAATAATAATAATAATAATAATAATAATAATAATGATAATAATAATAATAATAATAATATTAATAATAATAATAATAATAATAATAATAATGATTTATTTTAATAATAATATTTCGGCGAATAAAATATTATTTTTGATTTCATATCTCATACAATGTTATATAATACATTTAATATACAGGAATATGTACTAATATTATTATAGCTCGTTCACCTCCTCAGACATCATTTTGTGTAGACACGATCAAACTCTTAAATATCCCGGCGATGCATATTAATGTCACATGAATGGCCGTTTCGACAACATGCAAATAATCGGTATACATAAAGCCTATATAAGTTACATCAAGTAAGATTTAAATCAATTAATCATAGTAAAAGATATAAATGTAAATCAAAATAAAGTTAAAATTAAGTTCGTCGGAAATAATCGTATACATCAAAGCGTTCGCCATTCAAAGATATAAAACCATTTTCATGACATCTTTTGGCGACGCTAAGCAGTTACAACACAGGGACAATTAGAAGAATGTCTACAGTGTAATCACGCCCACATATACATTCTCAGGCCGCACGCGCACTCATAGATTTATGCATAACCAATATGAATAGGTCATTATCTAATCGCATATAAATCAGCATACTGCCTACGTATCCGTACACGCGATATACATAAGTAACAGCGATATATACACACAAATTCTCCTTTACTTAATACACCAGGTAAACAAAAATGGTTTGTGATCGTTATTGTACTCCAAATAAACATGCCGAAATCTGAAGTTGATGTAGATGGACAGTCACACGTGCAATTCTATGGTTGCATTATCCATTTAAGATGATACGATTTTAGAGAATCATGCATAAAAGAGATTCAAATATGTGTTATATAAATATTTTCATTTATTTATTATTGGTTTGAATCTGTTTCAGATATGCATTCGAGTACGTTCAGGACCGTTACATATATTTTAGTCTATCAATGTATCGATTCATAAAATTGATCGATGGACACACTCAAATTTATATCCGAAACAGTTGTAAGCTTCAGATAAATAAATATTTTAAAAATATATAAATGTTTGCATAACCCATTATTTCTGCTCATGTTATGTGTAAATGTATATATATATATATATAAGAATTTTTTGCTTAACGAGATAAGAAAGCCAAAGCTGTGTAGATATTAGAACATTTATAGATAGAAGGTCTTACAGCTGTTTCCAGGATATTTATTAATTATATCACTTCATCGGAGACGGTGTGAGAGGATGGTCAAATAATAGTTAATTTAGATAGGATACAAAATAGAGAGTGAGGTGGAGGAAAGAAAATAGATGTGAGATATGTTGCGATATTGAAATTGTAGATCCATTTTTTAGGCAGAATGGCATGTATGTAAGATTCCAGTACCTTATGAGTAAAATCCAACGGAATTTAAAATGTGTCATTCCAAATATAGAGTTTATACACAATGTATGATTCCAATACCTTATTAGGGAAATCCATCAGTATTTACACTCGGTCATTCCAAGTACAGAATTTATATAGTGTTGTAGAGTCAAAGGTTTTTTTTTTTTAAAGTGACCTAAAAATAGGGAGTGTATTAGTTGGGGCAAATCGAAAACAGGAAGAGAGGAATAAAGAAAGAGAAAAAAGAGAAGAGGAAAGAGAGAAAAGAAGGAGAAGAATGTAAGAAGAAAAGTAATAGAGTAATAAAAAATTAAAAAATTTATTAAAAAACCCTGAAGAGAGGAATAAAGGAAAGAAGAAAGAAGGAAAAAGAAAATGAAGATGTAGATAAGTTAGTGGTCAGTGGAAATGATTTAAAAGTAGGAGTGGGGAGACGGAGGGTAAAAGAGAGAGAAAGGTATTATAGTGTAAAAAGATAGAAAGTATGAGGATGGTAAAAGGTAAAGGAGTGACAAATGTGTAGTGGTAGAGTCTAAGTGTAGGGCAGCGAGAGGGGGTTAGTAGTATGAAGAATTAAAGAATTTATATGGTTTAGCAGTTCAGTGCTTAGTAATATAAGGAAAACATATATGTGAAGATATATACACATGTATTTTTCAGACGTGTATATATATATTTATACATATATTTATATATATCTCAATATTTACACATACAACTCTTATATGTCTCTATGTATGTATGTATGTATGTATGTATGTATTTATGTATGTATGTATGTATGTATGTATTTATGTATGTATGTATGTATGTATGTATGTACGTACGTACGTACGTATGTATGTATGTATGTATGTATGTATGTATGTATGTATGTATGTATGTATGTATGTATGTATGTATGTATGTATGTATGTATGTATGTATGTATGTATGTATGTATGTATGTATGTATGTATGTATGCATGTTTGTATGTATGTATATATATATATATACATATATATATAAAGAGAGTGAGAGAGAGAGAGAGAGAGTGATCTGTGTATCCATATGTATGTGTAATATTCGGACTTTGAGTGACATAGGTAAATCCGAAGGTAAAGGCAGACGAAATTTTGTCCGGCGTGTTAACGATTCTGCTATACCGGAACATACACAGGTTCAGTAAACACTTTTATATTTTATGTATTAATGCTTTCCTACAAAATATCCTTGCTTTGGTGTTTCGTAAAGTTATCAGAGACTAAAACCATTCTCCACTGTCTATGAAGACATTCCTCTCCCCGTTACCCTGTAGCATGGAGTCACATTCGTGAATAAAATGTTCACTTTAAACTGAACTTATGATAGATATTACTGCATATAACTTAACAGAATGTAGGTAGTTTTGTTTTCGTAAGAAATATATCTGGAATACTATGAATTTCAAAGAACACGTCGATTAATTTGAAGGCTTCTGTATAGAGGACAATTCATCTGGGTTTTTTTTTTTCAGTATGAGTATGGTTTATATACATTACTCCTTATGACACAACTCGTTGTATTATTTCGGTAGAGCAAATTTGTGGAAGCTGATAGAATCGTTACAGCATCGGAAAAATTATATGGGTTAATTCTTGTGATTGTTTACATTCTTCCAGATGTTTTCATTTAGATACCGCCGAGAACAACTCCGCAACTCATTTATAAATACAGTACTAATTTAGTTTTGCGGTCGATATAATTTACTAAATTGCTCCCCTTAAATTGCAGGCGTTGTGCCTAAATTATAAACCATTATTTTGCAACATTACGTACCTAAAATACCAGATTAAATACTCAGCTTCCACGAATATTTATTTCACTTTCTGTCTTACTATTTATATTACGTCTACCGGCCCAAATATTAGACTGGATACTAGATTTTCTTTCTTGGCTTAATGTCTTACAGCAAAAGTTTCTTATATCGAATTCAATTAAGTTACTAAAAACTGCATCATTAGTTTTTTTGCCTGATTCTTAAATTTCAACGATTGAATATTTTAATTTTTAGCTCTTCTTATCTCTCCAAAATATATTATTTTGCACATAATGTATACGTGTGTGTGTGTGCCTGTCTGTTTATGTGCTTGTGTGCGTGCATGTGTGTGTATACTCTTATACTTATGTGTCTGTGTTTGTGCGTAAAACGTTAAAATTTATTCTTGTCATTCATCATTCATACTTTGATATCCTGTTACTATTATAGTTATTTCCTTTAATTGTCTATAGATTGTCTGTATCAAGTCTTCAAAGTCGTAAATAATAGCCTGTTACATATTAATTTATGAATATTTTATTTTTCTCAATACACTTACTTGCTAATATATTTCTTTGTAACTACATAACACTTTAAAATATATTTAGCATTTTTAGTATACTTATCTGTCCATTATTATGTATTTATATAATTATTTATATCATAACAATTATGTCACAAATACTTATGTTTCCTGATAGGTTGACTCCCTTTTTATTCTTTTGGAATGAATAATTCAATCTAAAATTTAGTCTTACAAAAATTTCTTCTGGCAATAAGTTACTTCGTTAATTAAACATTTAAACTCATCTAAATTGCCAAGTCTTGTCTTCTTTATTTTCGTATTGTAATATTAGAGATAAATGAAGGCGGCGTTTTGACAGAATCGCTAATACGCCGGGTAAAAATATTTGCAGAATTTTCTTCGTCTTTATGATGTGAGTTCATGTCCCAACGACGTCGATTTGCTTTTCGTTAATTTGGTGTCGAATAATTAAGTACTTAGAGAGCATTGTCACCGATGTAATCAAGTTATACTCTTTCCCGAAAGTACTGGCCTTCTGACAAAATTTGAAACAATATTAGTGATACATGAATATATATATATATACCTACTTTTGTCAAGGCAATTATATTATGCGCTTCTCAGATTTCAGCAGTCTCTAATTTACAGTCGTCTGTTAGAGCCTTACAAATTTAAATCGACATTTTTCCGTTCTACGTACTCTTTTGCAACATGCCGTTCGGAAAAAAGCGGCGAGCTGGCAGAAACGGTAGCACGCCGGGCGAAATGCTTTGTGATATTTCGTCCGCCGCTGCGTTCTGAGTTTAAATTCCGCTTAGGTCGAATTTGCCTTTCATCCTTTCGGGGGCGATAAATTAAGTACCAGTTACGAACTGGGGGTGATGTAATCGACTTAATCCGTTTGTCTGTCCTTATTTGTCCCCTCCATGTTTAGCCCCTTGTGGGTAGTAAAGAAATAGGTATTTTGTCTGCCGCTACGTTCTGAGTTCAAATTCTGCTGAGGTCGACTTTGCCTTTCATCCTTTCGGGATCGATAAATCAAATACCAGTTTCGTACTGGGGTCGAT
Source organism: Octopus sinensis (assembly GCF_006345805.1). Taxonomy (NCBI): domain Eukaryota; kingdom Metazoa; phylum Mollusca; class Cephalopoda; order Octopoda; family Octopodidae; genus Octopus; species Octopus sinensis. Next base: position 28,861,987 of record NC_042999.1, on the reverse strand, counting down.
CTTATCGACTGTCCCCTACCCCAAAACTTTGGGTCTCGTCACTAGAGTAGAAAAGGATATGCCATTCACTAAATGAAGTAGTAATATTTGCATTTGTATACAACAGTGAGCAATGTAAGGGTGCCTAAGTTTTCAGCTACGAAATAGCTCTCCACTGAATTTAAACATATTGATGCAGTATGCACACGAAAACACGATATTCTTTAATATATTTAAACTTTAATCATGAACAAAAGTTTAAATAGGGATTTAAAGTTTTGTTCATGATTGAAATTCCTTCCAATAGCGGGTTAACAATACGTTTGGAAGAGCAATTATGATGAACCTAATCTTTTTCACCATATATCAACAATAATATTGATAGAATTGTTAGTGGAAATCAACAACTTCTAACGTAAATAAAATTGTTCTGATTGTTTAGTAATTGTTTTTCATTTTAAATCACAACATCGGCAAAGGAATTAGGACACTTTGCAGGGTACATTTGTTTAACTGATATGTTGTTTAAAGTACAATCTACATCTACCCAAAGTTATGAAGGCCATATTAGAATCTTTTGAGATGAATTATATTTGAAAAGTTATAATAATCTCGGAAAGAGCTAGATTCACATTTCACAGTACTTCAAATCCTTCAGTGCTAGGCTTAGGTTAGATCAATATAACAGCGGTGACGTGACGAAATACGTACACTCCACATCAATTCGTGTACATCTGAATTACAAGACCAAGTAACAAGTGATGAGAAAGTTTAAAATATCAATGAAAATAATCTTAGTAATAGCATGTACTCAATGTTATTCTCTGTACCAAATCTGGTGCTACTTAAACGAATATATTCTGAAAGGAAACGAAAGAGTGAGAATGCTTGTACATAGAACAGCATTTATCAGCAAGTGAAATTTTTCGAAAACCGGGAACTGATTTATATAATACTGCCTCTGAAATAACAAATCGTTAGTGATTTATGCGTAATTCAGCATTGAGAAATATTTATATATTCGCATGGAATCGTCAATATACTTCGAATTAGCTTTTAGTTCCTATGTACGCCTCACTCCTGTGAGAACTATTCTGACATAAATCTTTCTTGAAACTCATTCTGCCATAAATTTACTAACCGTAATCTCACATTAAAAACACAGGTAAAACTGAAAAATAGTGTCTGCTTGTTCTCTCATTAATAAATAGTATTCCGGTGGATCAAATTAAATCCTTAAAGCCGGTGGCTTCTAAACACACCGAAACATTACTTAAATTACACACTTTTAAATGTTCATTATCTCTCTTTAAAAATCTACACGGTAGATTCACTTATACTTGAAATACTGGTCTCAAATTTTGGCACAATATCACTAATTTTGTTGGAAGGGGTTGCGTTGATTACATCGACCCCAATATTCAAAAGTTTAATTTTATCTACTCCACGGAATAATGAAAGACAAAATCGAACGCTGAGAAATTTGGTCGCAGGACGTAAAGTTGGACGAAATGCCGCTACGAATTTTCCCGCGCGTGAACTATTCTGTCAGTTCTCCCCCTTTTACATGTAATATTAAAATGCAGATGAAGTCATGTGCCACAAGGAATTTGGAAGCCAATATTCATCCCATAGTAAACATTATTATATGTTGTTTTCACCTTAAAGTGACCGTAACACATAGATCTATATGCAAGCTGTTAAACTAAAATAATTATTTTCTAAATTTTACGCATTTCATAGCTTTTCATTATAATTTCTGAGAAGAAAAAATATATCATATCCAAAAGTGGATATTTACGATTTAGATAAACATGTCACGGACTCAAAGCAGTCAATCAGTTTGGCCATTTCTTCCTGGAATGTCACTACACTTTTGGTTTAATTACCTATAATATTTTCCTGACATCTATGAAGACTGCAGTACTATAGGTATAAATGTTATGTCCCACACGTTTTGTACTACCCATGCACGATAGTGTGCCTTCCAGTACGCCTATAAAGTTTGGCAATTGCTGACAACAGTCCCATACTTGGCTTCCTAGATGCAATTTTATAACAACTTACATATATTATAGACAGTTTTGAGCTATTCAACCCGATATCATTTGTAAACGTTTGCTGTGGGCCATGGATATATGCGATGCTGTCTCTGCTGCTTAAATCTAGAAATAATTCTCTGTAAAGGAATATTCAGTCTTTTAAATATCAGGTATATACCTCAGGGAAATTTCCAAGGACAATTTGGGATATATTATTTTCTACGTAGATTTAATTCAACAGATTTCTATAGGAAATAATAGGATATTAAAAGACCAAATAATTAGGTACAACCAATTTTGTTTTCATTAACTATATTAGCAAGTTTACTTAGATGATTATAGTGTTATTTTCACTTATTTATTCGGTATTATTTGCCATCGAGTAAGCGTAACAGTTCAATATTTTTATTTTTGCGTATATAAGGTTATCAGTTGCACATATTCAGAATATTTAAAATACAAGTCATTTTTCCCATCAAAAATCTTATATTTAACACAATGATAAAACAAGACACTGATACCGCTCTCAGGAGAAACTGGCTCATCACTGTGAACACATTTTTAAAAATAAAATTAGTCCCTATTTTATGATATTATAACCGACATCCTTGCAATTATGTTCTAATACAAATCATAAGTATTTAATCGGTCAAAGAATAAAGTAACATCAATTAAGTGTATAATCGTGACAGGTAATAACAAACGTGTGTTGAATAAATAATATGTGGTTACGTGGTTAACATGGCTAAAGATAAGTCTTACGTTTAGGAGTAAAAGTGTATTAGTTAAACCACTGAAAATCCCCAAAACCTCAAGATTTCATCCATGAGTGTATGCACCATATATCTATGTGTGTGTGTGTGTGTGTGTGTGTCTCTGTTTGTGTGTGTCTTTGTCTATGTCTGTGTGTATATGTATACACATGTGAACATTTATGTATATATATATATATACATCCACACAACTAAAGTTTATAAACGCCATTCAGGGATAGCAAAATCCTATGAAAATCCTGGTTAATTACCTATAGAAAGGGTATTGTATATATTTAATCCTCAACTGCAAAGTAACTATATAAACTGTAGATTTAATATATTATAATAATAGGATGAGAGAACGGAGATGTAATTAATAAATTATTATTTATTAATTAGAAAATTAACAAATATCACTTACAGCTGTTTCAATTCAGGTTCTCAGAAAATTAATTAATTAATTTTTAAAATATTTGAAATTCGAATCTCTTGAGAAGTAGATAAATGTATACAAAGTAGGTTTTCAGTTTCCTCATAGTGAGTAAAAAACGGTTTACAGCCGTATACTCAACCAGAGGGAATTGAAAATATACATAAAACAGTTTTTTTTTTCTTTTTTAAGGGTAGCAAATAAGTATTAGTTGTTCTTTACAAGTAACGTAAAGTAATAGCTATCAGAAAAATGCAGCACATTAACAGTTTTAAAAAGATTAAGGAATCTTTACATTTGACTAAAGAAAATTAAAATAAAAATTTAACTGCAGATACTATTAAAAAGTGGCATTTTCTCAAAGCTTAAATGTTACTAGGAGGCTTTTCAAATGCATTTGTATAGACATGAAGCCGCATTGAAATTGTTTTATTTCGTTATCAAAAATCTGCTTCTTAGAAAATGTAGAGATAAAAGAACATCCCCGGTGTTAGTTACTGATAATATCATGGAATAAAATCCTTCGTCAATTGATTTATATCAGTCAGATAGTTGCAAATCTTACAGGTTGTAACAAATGATGGCTGGCGGGAAAATTTGCCACATACTACAAATCTTCCCGAGTGTAAAACCATATTTTTCTTCTTGTTATAGATATCATTAAGCCATTTAGGGAGATTAAATGGATCCGTTGAATGATACTTATAAATGTTCTATACATAAATATCTTACGACATTGATTCTTCAGTAAATTGGATTCGTGTCAAAGTTATGCTGGGATAAATTAGTTTCACGTTAAATATCACGTGCAACAAACACAATTTGGCAGACGAAATGAGAAAGAATGTCTACTGTGTATGGCTATCAAATATTTCCTGAACCAAATTCACTCATCTTAAATAAAATCAAAAGTTACATAGTAATATTTTTTATTTATTTATGTGCCCTTTTCAAGGTCTAGCCAGGCTCATGGGCCCGGTTTCTCGGTTTCTGTGGCGTATGTCCCCCCCCCCGCAGCTGGACGGGACGCCAGTCCATCATAGCGTTACTCAAGAAACAGGAAGAGAGAGTGAGAGAAAGTTGGGGCGAAAGAGGACAACAGGGGTCGCCCCCACTGCCGGAGCCTCGTGGTGCTTTAGGTGTTTTCGCTCAATAAATACAAACAACGCCCGGTCTGGGAATCGAAACCGCGATCCTCCGGCCAATGGGCCATTGCGCCTCGACACATGGTAATATTGATTCATGTATATTTATAAATAAAGGTGTTATATGAAGCTGGAATATATTTGAACATACAACTCATAGTTACGTTCAAAACTGATTCTGTACAATGAAAATACGTAATTTCCAAATACGCAGAATGAATACAAATTAATGTAGGAGTAATATATAAGGGGAAGTCAAGAATTATTTGCATTTCACCAAAAAATGTTTTACTTTGGCTGCATCACGTTCAGTGCTCACGTGGTAAAATGCGGTACTCTTGTAGTTACGCAACCGAGGTTTAACCTTGATCCCTTCAACTTTCTATTTTGCATTAGAGATTGAACATGGCCGTTTCTTAGCTGTATATGTGCCAAGGAAGAACAGATGTCACAAAATATTTTGTGCCTTGAAACTGTTGTAAAAGACTGAAATATCCGATAATAAAGCAGCAGAAAGAGAAAACACAATTTATTCACAAAAATTACCAGAGACAAGATGTCAATCGAAAAGTAACAGGATTCCCACAACTCCAAACGACTGAATGATAACACCTTATACCTTCTCAAACACCAGCTACTGGTATCATCCCAAAACTGATGACTCTGTGCTAATATCTGAATCCATTAAAATGCGGTGAGCTGCTAAAAACGTTAGCACTCCAGGCGAAATGCTTAGCGGTATTTCGTCTGCCACTACGTTCTGAGTTCAAATTCCGCCGAGGTCGACTTTGCCGTACATCCTTTCGGGGTCGATTAAATAAGTACCAGCTACGCACTGGGGTCGATATAATCGACTTACTCCGTTTGTCTGTCCTTGTCTGTCCTCTCTGTGTCTAGCTCCTTGTGGGTAGTAAAGAAATAGGTATTTCGTATGCCGTTACGTTCTGAGTTCAAATTCCACTGAGGTCGACTCTGCCTTTCATCTTTTCGGGGTCGATTAAATAAGTACCAGTTACGCACTGAGGTCGATATAATAGACTTAATCCGTTTGTCTGTCCTTGTTTGTCCCCTCTATCTTTAGCCCCTTGTGTGCAATAAAGAAATAGGAAACGTTAGCAGGCCGGGCGAAATGCTTCGCAGTATTTCACCTGTCTTTATATTCTGAGTTCAAATTCCACCGAGGTGGACTTTGCCTTTCGTCCTTTCGGGGTCGATAAATTAAGTACCAGTTGCGTACTGGTGTAGGTCTAATCGACTGGCCTTCTTTCCAAAAATTTCTGGCCTTGTGCCTAGAGTAGAAAAGAATATTTGAAACCATTAGATCAAACATAACAAGGCAATTACAACAGCTGCTTCAGCTAGTGTAACACACACTCGCTTGCACACATACATACACATACACCCATACATACGCACACACTCACACATACATCCGTGTAATCTCGTCATTAATTCGAAAGTTATCTGTAGCTGAAATTTCGACAGCAATGACTTGTAAGACTGTCTGATGAGCCGTTACAAGTGAAACTCAAAAATAATTGCCTCTATTAATTCGTGTTCAACTATCTATGTAGTTTCTCTTCCTCCAACCCTTATATCTCTCTTCTCTCTCCTCTATCTCTTATCTTTCTCTCTCACTCTCTCTTCTCTCCCCCTCTCTCTCTGTCACACGTGAGCATTTTGTTGATGAATATTGTCCTTTGAAGATTTATAAACATCGGAATTTGCAAAAATATCACTAACGCACCCGCACTGTGGAATGTATATGAACTGGTATATGGTAAAAGTAAAATGGCCATAATTGTATAATTTCAGTATTAATTGCATAAATAATATGCGGACTAATTGTGTTTGTAATTTTATAAGACATAATGTTTACAAAATACCCATATGAACAGTAGATATAAATGTGTAGACTAAAACGAACAAAATATCATAAGTTGAGCAAACTTTCATAGTTGTAATGAAATTATAACAGTAAATAATGTTTTGCTGTACAGAGTAGAACAAGTGGTCATTGAAGTACTGTTATCAAGAAAGAAGATATATAATTGAGATAGTTGCATTAGAAATTGCAGCAGAAGATGATATTAAGAAGAAATTATATCCTCTCGATGTAATGAATAGTCTGACGTGGCTATTTATCAAATTATACCATATTTGTGTGGTGCAGCAGCAGAGTCTATGTTCGTTTGCCTGAGTTGCAAGACAGCTCAGCTGAATTCCTATCATATCGCTCCCAGCCCTTTCATAAAAGGTACATCACTTTTCATGGAATACTCCTCGATACATTCTTTAGCAATTGTATTGCATGCTTGATTCGTCTTGTTATGTAAAAATTAAATGGAATGAGTTATCTATTAATTCTAAGCAACCGTTTGGAAAATAATTCACATGTAAAAGTATATAGCAATGTTGTAATTAAATAGTAAGTGACGATGTTATTAGAAACCTTAGAAAAGAAACCTTACGAAATCGACCAGCAAGGCCTTATATAACATTTCAATTAATAATCGTAGCTAATGTATTCAATTGCTGTTTTACAGTAGCGTGTGTGAATAAATGTATATTCCAGTAGGAATTATTTGTTAAAGGGTGAATAAATGAATCGCAAAGTAAAATTTTTGCCTTATGATTACGGTCTATCTGTCTTCTACAACATCTCAATAATAAATAAGTTACTTCTGATAATTATAGAGTTTAATTTAAAAGACCCTGTGGTAGTAAAAATATCTGTGAAGATTATAACATTTATATGGAGAAAGTGTGTTCATTGGTAGACGCATTTATATGATCATAACATTTATATGGAGAAAATATTTTCGTTGGTAGACGCAAGGGGACCTCTTGGACATCTTGGAATTAGAATGAAATAGCGTAACAACTGAGTGAAGTCGATTTTCTGACCCTCTCAACACATTGACATATACATGATGATATAATATCAGATACATGATAAATATTAGAGATACAGTATAGTGTGAATTGCCAATTGACTTCCAAGTTTGAACCTAAGTTGTTCTAAATAGCATCGGAGACAAATTTGTAAGTGGCACATGGATGGATTCGTAAATTAGTTTCTTCGTGAACCATATTAAGCATGTATTGTAGAAATTATCTTAGATAGTCTTATTGCGGGAACACGATAATTCGTAATTTTACCGATATAAGCTGTTACTATATTCTCAGTATCTAGTGTAATTGAAACATATACGGAAATGTCAGACCTGAAAACAGGCAATACACATCAAATTAGAATTTGTCCTTTTGTATAAACCCGTCATGAAATAATAATCCTTATGTAACCATTCTGTAAACTATATGCGATTTCGATTTGGAAGGACTCTGAAGGTAATTACTTCACTATAGTATCTCTGTTGGAAATAATCATAAAATGTATAGATCTGAACCATCATTGCATGATGGTTCAGGACTACATAGGTGTCTCGTGCCCACTTTATATACGAAGAAGGCAATTTCCATTGAAATGAATATTTCTCTATAATTTGTTGAATTTAATTTCAATAAGAAGTGCTTTGAGTTACGTAATATTAGCTAAGTTTAAATAGGGTTTAGATATTTCGATGTTACTGCAACCAATTTTAAGACACCGAGATTAGCATAAGCTGCAGTCATCATTTCCAATCTTCTGGAAACGGAAATGTCAACGTGATTAATGATGTTGCTGCACGTCATAGGAAATGTAAAGTAGTTTAAGAAGTGAAGTTACATGTTTCCTTACGTCTCGTGTTTTACATAAAGCTTGATTAATTATACACAAGGAAATCTCCAGATATACCACATGGCGTATAATACTTTATGAATGTGGTGAAATAAGAATAAAGTTTATCTTTAATAACTGATACTTACATGCAATGATTTGCATAAACATTGTTGTTATATTTGTTCGCTAGGACAATAAAATTAGTTTGCATAAATTCGCTAGTTTCGGTGTTAGTTAATTTAGATTATAAAGTACCATAAGTATTTATCTTAAAACAATGAGACTCTTCGTTCTGCTACATTTGTTTAGTTTAATTACACATTCAGTATATCCTTGGGATAAACTGATTAGAGCATGAGCTAATAAAATAATTTACGTAATTTCTTGAGATCTTCCAAATAGAGAACACCATAAAAATATTTGTGACTATAACAATGGATATCAAATAAAACACAGGATGACCACCAGTGGAATGCATTTCATGTTTACTGCATTGTGCGCAACATAAAAAAATCAGGCGAAATTTATATATCAAAATATAAAGAAGATCTGTTTTCAGTAGAATTGCAGAGTGGTAAAAACTATACTAGAACCAAAGCGTCATTTGAGGAAATAGAAGTACTTTCTGAAATAGTTGCCTCGGCAACGTAGTGCATACAATAAAATATTTGAAATCCACCTGACTACTCACGAAACGCAAAACACCATAACCCAAGTTGCGTGAAATAACAGGGAAAACTTTGAAAGCAACTAAATTTCTTTCCTTTCACACATCATATCCTTCCAAATTGAATCAATATATTCAAATACATTAACTTGACAAAATCGGGTTTCAATTTCACTCAATGTTTGAACGACAAAGGAGCATGCGCTAGGCACTCCACTCAAGAATCCAGAGCTGAGTCGAATAACAGGGATTAATAGTTCGGATCTCCTTCAACAGCCCAAGGGCATAATATTTACTTATTACAAATATATCCACTGTTTCTTCCCTCGTTGCTATTTTAGCATTACTTGAGCAGATACTAATTCTTGGTGCTTGGAAGCTTTGTGCCAAATCTATGGAGACGATTTTGACCCATTCTCTAACCCTTCTCCAAACAAAACATATTGGGTTTACTCCTATGTGACATGCACAAAATATTAAGATAGAATTTCGCTGTCCGGGAACGTATTTTCTCTCAGTTATTGATTCGAAAATTAAATGAAATACCCGAATACCGATGTCCCTCTAAAATCTGAAAGAACTCTTAAAGTTTTTTTTAGCAATTCAGATAATATATGATCACTTAACTAGCTCTCACCTTCAATGCAGAAATGTTTGTGTGCGTGTGTGTAAATATAAACATATACACGTGTGTGTAAATATAAACATATACATGTGTGTGTAAATATAAACATATACATGTGTGTGTATGTGTTTGTGTAATTGCGTGAGTGTGTGTGCGTGTCTTTATAGCAAGGTAAATATCAGCATTGAAAATTAAATGATATAACAAACAGCTGTTCATGAAATTTAAATGAATAATATTCCTTTATATTACACGTGAGAGTGAAAAAAAAAATCATAATGATTTTAGCAATGCCATATGATTACCTCCTACAATTCAGTAATGCAAAAGCTAGTGTTCGTCCTTATTAAAGTTAAAATTTGAGAACAAGTTAAAAATTTGAGAACAATAATTTTCAAATCTTTAAACAATGGAGTATATCTCATGCTTAAGGCAGAACTTGTAATATCCTAAGAAACTATCTGAAACCCTTATTCACAATTGATAGAATGTGAATTGTGACAATATATTTTAGACAACTACTTAATTTTCTCTGCATCTTCATATCATAATCTACATTCCATTGCTTTCATTATATACGAAGGATATTTTCTGGCAGAGAACGTCACTACTTCACTCAAATTATAGAGATTCGGAGAGTATTTGTTTCAGAGGATTCTACAAAGAATTGAATGCGGAGTATTTTAGATTTAATGCGTGATGGAAAGTTTGTTCTTTGTAGGTAACACGTCTTAACAAATAGCATCATCGAATTCTGAGGAGGATCGCATAAAAGAAGCACTTAGAATTCTTCGAAAAACAAAGCTGAATCTTAAATCGCAAATACTGTTAATTTACATCTGTTGATATTTAGCGGAATTAATTGAATACGTAAGTCTGCAAATGATTACAACAGAAAGTGTCAAAAGTAATGCAAATATATGACGTATACTATATATATATATATATATATTATATATATATATATATATATATATATATATATATATATATATATATATATGTATATACACTGGCAGGAAGACCGCACTTCGGGCAGTTTTCTGCTAGCCCCTTAATAATATTTTCACATCTGATTCCCAATTCTAATAATTTTTATAATGTACGTTTAAATATTTCTATATATAATAGTGCTCATTTATTTAATAAGTATTGCTTTCATTATTTTATCACAGTCATAATCTCTCTTTTTTAAAACAAACATCACGAGAGAGAACATTGCAAACAATGAATGAAATAAATATGAAAGGAAAAAAATCGTATAAATAACAGAGCATTACTACAGATGTATACGCCCCATGACATCCAGAAAAATGGATACCTTTTCTACAAATGCTATTTATGTGCTGTGACTTCAAAGTATATAGGGGTTTATGAGAAAGAGTTTTTTTCCGAGCGGTAGAGAGAGGAGTTTTGAAAAATTCCTACGATCTGAATTTTTCCCTCATAATTTTCAGGAAGGCGGGTATCTATTAATGCTCTTTCAAACGGCATAGATTACAATTTTAAAAAAATTTGTAGGGAAAGGTTTTAAGGGATTTTCCACGAAATGAAGGGTTTGGGGGATTATTGTACGAAAAAGTTTTGTAAACTCTTTGTTTTACACCCCCTCCCTCATCATCCAACTCCGAACTTATTGAGCTAATTTTTTGCACTTCAAAACCGTGGGAAGAATATGTTCAGTATTTGGTTTTGAATTGTTAAAATTTTCAGAGGAAAAAATGGGTGATTCAAGGGCGATTTGGCTTTTGTTTGTAGCATATCCAAAGGCAACCCTCCTCGTTTCTTAATCACTCTCGCATGTATTGATGTCTTTCAATATTTTCCCCCATAAACACATTTATATGCAATAAAAAAGAAAATTTAAGAAATTATGAATTTTCTGCAACCCATATCATTGCCCCCGATTTTTTCTGTTTAAAAAGTAGAATGTTGGAGAGACTGAGGATGTCATTGCTAGCATATTTGCTAGCAAATTAAAAAACAATAATAATTGCGGAGTGACATGATCTGGGGTTGTTTACTGAAGCAAAAACAATTACAGCGTAGCTGTTTGTAAGCCATTTAAGAACACACAGAAACCGTAGTTTCATGGCACTACTTAAGTTAAAGTTAAGTTAATTTTCTGGCTCCAAAAGCGAAAAGCAGGGCCATGTAGGGGGACATGGAGATAAGTACAGGGTGGTGTTGATGCAAAGAGTTCAGGCCATTTCTGGTCAAGAGAGACTTTGAACCGAGCGGTCCTCGGCATCTTCACTATCTCGTCCGGCAGCTTATTCCACGGATCCGCAACCCGGACGAAGAAAGCCTCTCTCCTTCGATTGAGATCAAATCGTCGCAGATAGAGCTTTTTGGAGTGACCCCGCAGCCGACGCCCTGGAGCAGGAGTGAAGAACAGCTCTTTCGAGAGGTTACACTTTCCGCTTATGATGTTGTGAGCAAGAATGAGATCACCACGGCGTCGTCATTTTTCTAGAGAATAAAAGTCGAACGTCTTCAGCCTTTATTCATACTTAAATACAGATGCATACACGTAACGATTTCAAGGGGAGGGTTAGTGTTAGTGTTAGTTTTTTTAGGGTTAAAGTAAGGGCTAGTTTTAGGGTTATATAGGGTTAAGATATCATTACACGTCCGCACAGCATACATTTAAAATTTATTGTACCTAACACCTCTATTTAAGTTGTACTTCTGTATTTTAGTAATACCGTTAAGGGACATCTTTATCTAAGTAGTAAGAGTTTCACTTCAACATTAAAATTTCATTTGTATTGAAATATTTTCTTCGCTCTGAAGCCGTGACCTGTTCACAGAAAAAAAAATCTTTGTAAAAGTAATGCATCACGAACTTTTTGCCGTGAACAGGAAACACACACACACACACGCCACACACAAACACACAGACATACACGCACGTACACACATTCATTACCTTTCATTTGTGTGTTTGTGTATTTATGATTGTGCGCGTGTGTAACTGTTGAAGCTGCTCGTGCAATTTGTTTCTGTTGATATTGGCTTAGTGGTACAGAGTGCTTGGAAACTGCGAATAAGTTGCAAGTTTCGAGCACTTGTCGGTGACCTTTGCAGCTCCTCATCTTCTGATAGTAATTACCCAACGTTTTAGGCTCTTCTTATAGTTATTCCGCGTTCAAAATTTATACGGCTATTTCATTCAATAAATAATAAATTACGTATACATTAATAGAATAATAATATATTACGTATACATTAATAGAATGAACTGTAGGTTTTCCTAATACCAAATGAAAACTTAAAAGAGAAAGTGAGAGACTTTGCAAATGAGAATGGAATACTCCGCAGAGAATGTAATAATATTTAAATTTGCGAGAAATTGGAGTAAAAGCAATTCACGAACATTATTTACATTTGACGGATATTTGTCCTCATTTTGTTTGTTGTTAACATAACATTTCGGCTGATATACACTTCAGCCGTCGTCAGATGTCTTGTGGAAATTTCGAACCTGGGTTCTCATTCTTAAGGTTTTGAATATGCGTGCAGGTGTCGAAAGGTTTGAAATTGCGGACGTATATTGTCATGGGTAAGCAGAAATATGATATATTAGTTGTTCAGTATCTAAATGTATGATGTGTGTGTAAATATAATTTGAAGGAGTTGGGTGATTGGTGGAAATGAGATCGAGTGCGAGAGTAAGTTTAAAACAGCCCAGAGATTCATGAAGGATGTTTAAGAATTGTATGGATGGTTAGGAGGGGTTTATTACACAGACTGAAGGTATTTTAGAAGGGCGGTTTAAAGGGAAATAAATCACATGAATGAAGAATATGATAATAAATGAAGGTAGAATAATTACAATAGTGGTGTACAAGCAAGGTCTGTTGTAACCAGCGAGAGGAGGAAATTGATGAGGCTCGTTGAAGAGGTGAATGAAACGTGAAAGAGATGTGTGTACGTATCTGAAGCTTACAAATGTACGGGAGAAAAAGAAAATGGAAGATTTTTTTTTTTAGAAATAAATGAATAAAGAAAAGAAAAAGGAGAGACAAGGCAG